>NW_026596095.1:4458330-4489293 GCF_907164565.1 Psammomys obesus
GCACATCCTCACCTGTGACTGCTCTCCCTTCCGTTCAAGTGTCCCCTACAAACAGGCTCCCACTCTTCTTAAAAACACCTTTTCTTAGGACTCTGCCTGAAATAAATTCCCCTCCCTGCCTTCCTGCCTTCCTCCCTCTCTTTCTTCCTCCTTCCTTTCCTTCCTTCCTTTTTTCCTCCCTCACTCATTCATTCAAGTTGAATTTCTGGGGCATCGCTCTTATGCCAAGCACAGTGCTAGGTCTAGGGATATGACAGTGAACAAAAACTGGTAGTACTGGTTTTCACACATCATAAAATGCCGTGTTAATTACACATCAAACATCACTTTATGAAGAAGTCTTTCAATAACCAGGGCTGTAATGAGTTTTTATTTTCTTCACTCCTAACACAGAAGACCACAGCTTCTTACACTGACCTCCATCCCGTTTCCACTTCCTCATTTACCTGTTTATCCAATGCATTGGCACAGTGCCCTGTAACTAATTCTCACTCTACCCGCATGTAATTTTCTTGCACAGCAATTTTCAGCCACTTACAAATTTTAAGGTGTTCTGATTTACACCCCATTTAAAAAAAAAATGTTGTCGTTGCTGCACAAAGTTGTTTTGAGCTGTGGCTAAGTAAGTCATTTACTTTGGGCTTGGGAATGTGTTCATAAACTTACAAATGAGAACATCTGATGTCTTAGGAGTCTATTTCAAACAAAATGATGAAACCGCCCTGGGGTGAGCTGGCACAGAGCACCATCTCCCACAGCCCACTTGGATCACTCTCTCATGCTGCCTGACAGAAGCAAACCCTGTAAGAAGACTCCTCAGTACTTCAAGTGTGTACTTTCTCCAACGTTATCCCAAGCAAGCCAACAAAAACAAACAAACAAACAAAAAAAAACTGAGCAGTGATTTATCACTGTGGAGATTAAATTACAACTATACACCACCAAAGCCTAAGAGGTCAAAACAGAAACTATTTAAACAGATATGAAGGTAAAATTTGATGGTAGTGGCTCACAGAATTATGAAGAGACTGTGAGAGCATGGTGGCTCACATCTGTCACTTCATCACTTGAGAAGTCCAGACAGGAGGATTGCCAAGAATGCAAGATTAGCCTAAGCTACATAGTGAGCTGAAGGCCAGCCTGGGCTACAAAGTGAGACATTGTCACAGAAAACCAAAAAGAAAAAAAAAAAAATGGAACTGACTGTGAGGGCTAAGAGCATAGCTCAATGTTAGAGCACTTGACTAGCATGCATAAGATCCTGAGTTTGATTCCCCAGCACAGCAAGAAAAGGAAGAAGTATTAACTGTAAATGTATATCATTAAGTGCATGTCCTCATAATGCATGCTACAGAATAACATTAATTGTGTCCACAGGGTACATGCATACCCAAGTAAACACCTACAACTCATCTGCTCAGGCCAGAAGACATAAAAAGCAAGTCTGCAGCAAAATGTGCCTTTCCAATGCAATAGTGGCATGAAGGCTATGGGTTAATCAACTGATTTTGGATTAGATTTGAGGCCTGCTCCACAAGAAGAAATTCAGGCTACAAATGTAAACCAATCATGGCTCTGGAGGTCACAGACCCTAGAGAGGAACCTGCTTCTGCTGCTTTGCTAACTAACTTGTCAGACTGCTTTCTAAATGTTTATGCTTATCCCCATAGATTAGTGCTACCTTCAACTTTGGCAGAAAAGCTTCTCTCTGAGGTGGCCGTTGTTAATGCAGAGACTTGTAACTAGGCAAAGTACTAAGAATAAGTGCCTACTGGGTGTTCAGTTCTAAATTTGACATTGGTATCAACCCCTAAGCCAAGGTTCAGGAAACAACATGGAAGATGGTGGAAAGAACGTGAGAGTTGGAGGATGGGAAGGAGTGCGGTGAAAAGCTATAAAACACTGTCTTTGGGACGTGGCGTGGATATTGCACCATTGAAGTCACTGCAGTCATGATTACCTACACAAGATCAACTCAACAAGATCAGTCTTCCAATAATCAGAACTAATTGAACTTGGTTATGTTATTAAGTGAGACAGATAGACAGAAGACACAAAAGCGAGGTATGCTGGCAGTAACCAAAAAGAATGAAAGTGAAATGGGGGTTCCGGGGGAGAGTGGATGAGAGGCATTAAGAGTACATATGATCAGGATGCACTGTTTACGTGTATGAAATTGTCAGAGAATAAATCAAAAGATATTCTATTTCTTTTTTTAATTGTCTGAACCATGCTTTGGATTTGGGTTGGTTGGGTGTTTAGCTGGTGCTTTGAGTCAGGGTCTCATGCATCCCAGGCTGACCTTAAACTCCTGACCCTCCTCCTGCCTCCGCTTCCTAGTACTGAAATTACAGTGCTACCATACCAGGTTTATGTAATGCCAGAAGCTGGACCCAGTACTTTACACATCCTACACAAGTGCTCTACAAGTTGAGCTACAGCTGAAGCCGGCTTTGCCTTTTTATGGCCGGATCTCACTGTGTAGGCCAATCTGGCCCTGAACCGAAGGATCTACCTGTCTTAGCTTCCCAAGTAGGAGCCACCGCATCCAGCTGAGAACAGTCATTCTTTAATCTTTTATTCCAATGCTGGGATTAAACCCAGGGCCATATACATACCTAGCAAATGCTATCCCACTGAGCTATGGCCCCTCAGCCAAGGCTGCTCACTCTAAACAAGTAAAAACACTTGGTGACATTTCCTGGATTCACCAAAGAAACCTGCCAGCCTCATCGTCTTTATTTAGTGCTCTGTCGTGAGATTTTTAGTACCTTTCTTTCGAAAAGGACAGAAGAAATGGGAAAATACGTGATTGAAAGCAGAGGAGCACACACTGTCCTCAGCAAACTGGCTTTCCACAGCATTGAACATCTAAACCCCAACATCACCATTAGGAGTACACAAGGGCTCTGATAATTTACACAGTTGATTTTGCTGACTCTTCAGCCAAAAACCACGAGCCAGGCCATTAAGTTAGCCTCTATTTGGATGACAGGCTCCAACTCCAACACCAAAGAATTAGCCATTGTGGAGAAGAGCAGACTGTGGGTAGTTCAGTCCAACACAGACAAGCCCTTGAAAAGCTCCAGTTACAGAACTACTTTTTGAATCACTAGTATTTTAGCTTATACTCTTGTTTTAACTCTGGCTTACGAAAACACGCATAACCCAAAGTATAATTTCTTTTCTTGTTTTTCGAGCTACTTTCTCTATGAAGCTCTGGCTGTTCTGGAACTCAAACTATGATCTCTTATCATCTATGTTTTATTAAATTGTCTTAGACTATCATGCAAAAAGTTCTGTCAAGAATCAAGTAAAGGGTGGGAGAGATGACTCAGAGGTTAGGAGCACTGTCTGCTCTTCCAGAGGTCCTGAGTTCAATTCCCAGCAACCATAGGTGGCTCACAGCCATCTATAATAAGATCTGGTACATACAGAGAAAACATTGTATACATAGTAAATAAATAAATATTTTTTTAAAAAATCAAGTAAAATCTAGGCATGGTAGTGCAAGTCTGTAATGCCAATACTCAGGAGACAAAGACAGAAGCAGGCAGGTCTCTGTGAGTTCAAGGCCAGCTAGGGATACATGAGAGAGAGAAAAGACAGAGACAGAGAAAGAGAAAAAGAAAGTATGTTCAAATTTTCAGTCTCAGCTGGGTATAGTAATCCCAGCACTCAGGAGGAAGAGGCAGGTAGATCTCTGTAAGTTCAGTTCCAGCCTAGTTCCAGGACAGTCAGCACTACATAGTGAGAACCTGTTTTGAAAAAAGAAAAAGGAAAGAAAGAAAGGAAGGAAGGAAGGAAGGAAGGAAGGAAGGAAGGAAGGGAGGGAGGGAGGGAGGGAAAAGGAAAGGAAAGGAAAGAAAAAAAAGAAAAGGAAAAGAAAAGAAAAGAAAAAAGAAAAGAAAAGAAAAGAAATCTCATGAGGCCATTTTGCTAAATTTGTTCCACAGGAGGTCATTATTTCAATCATAGAGCTCTACCATCCTTTAATAACTCAACAAACTTCTGCACAAAACACAGCTGTATCCAGACTAAACATACTCTCATATTTAAAGAGCCTGGTTAATTGTGTCTGAGGTGATAATTTACTCAGAAAGGAAACATTTCACTTGGACACTCAGCCAATAATTATAGCTCCCAGGCTGTATGAGGCCCTGTGTGACAATGTATATAAACACACTCCCTACTTTAGAGACATGCACATTAGGGTGTCTGTCCTCAGGGCCACGCTCAACAGATAGAATCCCAGTTACTACACCATCCCAGGGACGATGTAGGCTGTTTCATTCTATATTTCCAAGAAGTGGAAAGTTTTTTGGCTCCTGATTGGCTAATTATTTATAGCTCCTTCCTTTACTCCCCTAGCCCTGCTCAGAAACAGCTTCATTTTGTAAACTGCATCATCTCCTCAGGAAGACCCCACCCCCAACTTTAAGTATCTCAAAGCTGGGAATGGTGATGCATATCTTTAATCCCAGCAATTGGGAGGCAGAGGCAATAGAACCTCTGTGAGTTCAAGGCCAGCCTAGTCAAAACAATAAAATTAAATAAGGATAGTCACATCTAGAGGGATGTATATATGTATATAACCTATACATATATATATAATATATATATATATTATATATATATATATATATATATATATAGAGAGAGAGAGAGAGAGAGAGAGGATATATATATATATATATATATATATATATTCCAAGACAGAGCTACTCTGTGTGAGGCCTGGGTGGCCTTGAACTCACTCACAGAGGGCCACCACACCCAGCTGTGACTATTCCTTACATTTCTCAGATTCATCCTGATCAAGACAGAATGCCTAATCTTCCTACCAAAGTCAACCATCAGTCCTATTTCTGTGTTTCAGTTCACAATGCCCTCAGGCCCACTGTGAAGGGACTCTCCCAAGAACTGCTTGCAGCCTCATCAACAACCCACACATGGATTCAGATCCCACCTTTCCATCATCATTGACACCATCTCAATTCAGGCATTTATTCTTTCCCCCTGAACATCCCAAAGTCATTCTGCATGGTTTCTTATAACCTCTCCAATGAGCCTGAAATGATGCTTTCACATTGGTTTTTGTTGTTGTTGTTTTGTTTTGTTTTTTTGGTTTTGGGTTTTTTTTGGGGGGGTTGGATGGAGGATGTATATTCTCAGGAGCTAGATAGTATGTTTTCAAATTCCAGCTCTGTTACTTATTTCAGTGACACTAGGCAGAGTACCTAACCCCTCCATCCCTATTGCCCTCACTGAACCACAGGATGGCAGTAATGCTTGCCTTGCAGAATGGTGGGGGAAAGTGAATCAGCAGTCACAGAATGTCCAGCACCGAGGCCAATGCTCTGCAAATGTCCAAGTTATTTGCCATTATCATGAATCTAGCCATGCCATTTCCGTCCCAGGGCCCTTCTAAGAGTCTGAAAGCATGCCAGGGTAACTGCAGGTTCCTCACTCTGGCATTCAGTCTGTCCCCAACTGACCTCTCAGTGTCATGTTCCACACCTCCCCCATGTGAACTGTACACACCAGGCAAAGCGGAGGACTTCCTGTGAGCCGAGCACACTTCATGAGCCTCCCTCCTACTCCTCACTTTTCTTCCCTCTCACACCCACATCCAAAAAGAAAACCTGTCCATCCTTCAAGACAACCTTAACACCACCTCAGAGCCTTTTACGAACATGTCAGCTGGACATATCGCCATCCCTCTACATGTACTTCCTAGTAGAGAGGGGAGGTTTCCCCCAGGGCGCTTTTGTTCCCTCTAATTTCAGTTCTCTTAGTCATCCATCTTATTGGTTTGGAGTTTCTTGAAACCTTGAAAGACACGTGCAACTTCATCAAGACTCTCTGCACCATCAAGCACAGAGCGATATGCTGGGACAACGAAAAGATGGGTTTGTGCAGGTAATCAGGGCAAACACAGTCACTACTGAGGCATGCTGTAGTCCATCACACTGGGGCAGTACATGCTCTGTTCAGGCTGAGTCTTTATCATTCTTCATCTCACTCTATAGCCTAAGCTGGCTTGCAAGTCACTATGTAACTCTGACTCACCCCCACCTCCAAGCAATCCTCCTGCCTCAGTTACTCAAGTGATTCAGGTTTGAGCCACCATGTCCAGATTTTTCTTCCCCCTTGAGAAAAGGTTTTGCTATGTAGCTCTGACTGGAACACTCTGTATAGACCAGGCTGCCCTCAAACTCACAGAGATCCAACTGCCTCTACCTTTGCTCCCCTCATGCTAAAATTAAAAGGGTGTACCATCATGCTCAGCTTCTTGCAGTTTCAAAGTTCATATTCAAACTCACAAAGTGAACCAGATGGCCTTTCTAGCAAGTCTGTCCTTGGAAGACACCAGGAGCATGGTGAAAAAATATGTACAAAAGGCACATAATTTGTATCCTAAAGGACAAACATTAAATCACATGAAACTTTCATTATTTTTAAAACAGCATTGTGTAGTGTGTTTAGTTGATTAACTATAGCTTTTCTTCCCTTTCCTAGATCTACCATCTAACCATCCCAAGGGAAGCGATTCAGACCTCAATAACTGGGGCTTGTCCAAATGTATATTAATAAACCCTGGCTCTCTAGACACTGCAGAAGTGAACATAATAGCATATACACACAGTCCCTACCCTCAGGCACACAAGAGGGCCCTAGGCCCTCAGCTCACAGAAAGAAAGCCATGACAGTGCCCAACAATAGAGTGTCCACTCAATAAACACTCATGGTGGTGACGTCATCCAGGTGCACAGGGTCAGGGAACAGGCTGCTTATAACTCCTTTCTGTCTAGGAGCAGAGCTGAGATCTGACACCAGGGATTTAGACCTCTTTTGCTCAGCAGCTCTAGGTGCTTGTGAATAGCAGCAAAGGGCTCTTTCATGGCCACTCTCCCTTTAAGCCATTCAAGGAGCATCTTACTCCCCAAACGACTAGGAGAAATGTCCTGAAGACATCAGTTCAAAGACCCCTAGGACGAAACAACAATTAAGAATTCTTTTCTGTCAGATAAAATATAGGCTCTTGAAGGTCCAGAATACTCCCTCTTCCAAGGCCCATTTGGTACTCATAAATCCCGAAGCAGAATTACTAATATTCCTTCCAACAGAATTACTAATATTCCTTCCAACAGGGCAAACCCTAGAAAGCTTTTTATGGTTCGTTTAACTAGGCTCATTTGACTGCCCACTTGATTATGATGGCAACAAAATAAAATTAAAAGTCTAGATTATAATATATGAGGCATCGGAAATACCATCTCTATTAGTAGAAGGACATAAGTCAATCCTGCCTGCCTTTCTGTTCCTTACTATCTACTGCTTTCATCCAATGGAAATGTATCTCTCCAATTAATGTTTTACTGTGCTTAAAATATTCAAATAACCTTTTCCTTTACATCCACGGCCTTTCACAAAACTCAGTTCCTGGTTCTGATTTTTCACTCTCAGGTCCTAATCCCTCAAGGAAAAAAAAAAAAAAAAAATCCTCTACTACTCAAATGTGGAAAAAAGTTAATAGCATCAAGTCAAGGCACCAAATTAAGATAGCTCAATCACACCAGAAATCTTCCTCGTAGGTGTAACGTGGATGCAGTTGCCTGCAATCCTGTGTCCCACTTTCTGAAAACACGCTGCACAAACAAACAAACAAACAATCCTTCGGTACAACCAAAGCCTTGTGCACTGCAAAGCTTGAGCACCTGTGGCACACACTGCCCTGTACCCTGTGGGTGATCCATTAGTACCTAGTGATGATTCACAGGCCAATTACAGGTCTGGTGGTGACACTGGAGGACGGCCTGGCCCTACTCTGGGGAGTGTGAGGAATCCACAGCTGCTGTGGGAGTACGAAGAATTAACATCCACGGAATTCTAAAAGGACAGCAATGTTGACAGGTCCAAACTATGTAAATCTTGTCTGCACCCCTCTCCAAGCCTAGTAACGTCCCCTGAACTCTTGGGGGAAAGTGAATAAACCCCTACTTATCAAGCCAACAAGCTAAACAGTTAGGGGGGAGGGGGGAGGAGTGTTAAAAAAAAAAAAAAAAAAAGGGAAACTTACTTTTCATAGACCAGCTCCTCATCGATGGAGAAATAGTGGGTATTTACTGTGCTTTTTGGTCTATTCCTTAAAGTAGCAAAATATAATCGATCTGAAAGACAAGTTTAAAAGACAGAAGAAAACATGAGAAGCGGGGAAGTGAGGCTGGATTGCGCGGATCACACACGAAGGGCTGATAACTGCTACACCCCGTTTAAAGCCCCTTTAACACGTGGGATTCTTGCAGAAACAAGATCTTCCACAAAGCTACAGAGCCCCCAAAGCACCACTTGCCAAGAGGCTGGAACTGGACCCAGCAGGGGGCAGAGCGCCTTCGGAGTTCCCTCTCCCCTTTGGTGGCGTGCGTGCGGGCGGGCGGGCACAGACAGGAGTCTGTGGGTACCCGCAAAACTGGAGACACAAGTTTGGTTCGGAAACCTCCAGACCTCAGCGGCTGCGGCTGCTGCTGCGGAACGGGAAGAGAGGCGAGCTTCTTCCCCTGCAGTTTAGCAGGCTTCAAGAGGAAGGAAGGACGGGGGGGGGGTGTGGTGATGGGGGTGGGGGGTGTCCCGAAAACACAGGGCAGACACCGAGGGGTGGAGGGTTAGCAGACAGAGGATTAGAGCGAGCAGAATGCCCCGAGGGAGGATTGGAGGGGGAGCCCAGACAGAGAAGCCCGCACTGTCCGGGTACGAGCGAGCTGCGGAGGGAGCGAGGACGCGAGAAAGAAGCCGGAAGCAAGGGGTCCTCGGGGAGCTGAGTGGCAAGAAGGGGCCGGGGCAGTGGAAAGCAGCAGCAGCGGGACCCCGGGCCGGGAGGGGAGACCCGGGGCAGAGACTTGGGACAAAGGGGAGAGCCGGGAGGAGTTCGGGGGGAGTGGCGTGGAAGGGCCGGAGGAGGTCGGGCGGCTGCTCCTCACCTTTCATGAACTCGCAAGCCCCGATTAGTTCCCCTGACTCCGCTGCCATCTTAAGTGAGATCCGCACGGGGGAGGACTGGGTCGTAGCCAGCTGAGGTCACCCGCCCCCGGGGGGCTTCCCCCACTGCCCAGAAGCTGGGAAGCTCGCGGTCCGGATCACCGAGCCCGCCTGAGGGAGCAGGCGGGCGCCCAAGGCGGAGGCGGCTGCAGGGTCAGCGCGCGGGGCGCCCCGGGGACATTCCGTGGGGAACCGAACCCGCCAGGCGCGGGACGCACACGCCCCGGGCTGTAGCCTCTGCTTTCAGGACTCTGCGGCGGCGGCGGCGGCGGCTGCTGCTGCTGCTGCTGCTGCTGCTGATCCAGATGCAGCTCCTTTTGCTCGCGCTGCACCGTTTCCGCCAAGCTTGGACAACGCACACCAGCTCGCACAGCCGGGCAAAGTCTTCCCCCGGCTCCCAGAGAGATCATGGAGGACAAGACGTTTGGCCCGGATCGCGCCCGTGGCCACTCGTGCGGCAGCGGGCAGGACTCCGGTGGTGCCCGCCGGGCTAGCAGCAGCTGCTCAGACTCCTCCTTCGCCACCTCCTTTCAGCAGCAACTCTTCCTCCCTCTCCTCCTCCTCCTCCTGCTCTTAGGTCCGCCCCCAGACCTGCCTCCCCGCCCTCCCTCGTTCCTTTCTACTTTCAGGGCTCCATGGCCATCCCTTAAAGGGACAGCTCGGCTCCTTTCTCTGCGCGGGCCTCAGGCCCCAGTTACCAGGCGCCCCGCGGGTCACTAGGAGCCCGTTGCTAAGGCTTTGTTGCCTTTCACCAATTGCTACACAAGAAACTTGGCCCTCAGCCAGGGTGGGGGTGGGGGATGTCAGGCGGGGCCAGAAACTTATGAATGAAAAAGATGGGCAGAGAGGAGTGGATGTCTTCCTGGAAGCTGCTGCAGGGGATGCTCGGTCTCCACTACCCTTCCTGCGTTCGCTAACTCTTCTTCCACACCAGATTTTTCTTGTCTCTCTTCAAGCGCTTTCTCTCCTGCTCCACTCAACTGAGTTTCTTCTAAACTCCTGGGCGCGCGAACACACACACACATACACACTGAAAATCCTCAGACCTTCTCCGTGTCGGGTCCTACCGCTAGCTATCTTTCCACCAACCCCTATTCCCAACACTAACGCGATCTGCTTGTTTATTTCAAAAGAAGCGCTACCTCCTAGCTCAGGAGTACACGGACTAACCTCTAAACACAGGACTAAGTTCTTGCTTTGGCTCTGTTTTTCAGGGTAAAAAAAAAAAATCCCATCCAGTTCTCCAATTCCTGTCATTTTGGCCACCGGTGTGAATGCAAAATCATACCAGAAGTCTAAGGCTCTAGCCTAGGACTGTAGGCAATCCTGGGCGAAGAGAGAAGAAGGAAAGAACCACTTGTCCACAAGAGAAATGAACAGAAAATAATTTCTTTCGCCTCAGCTGGAGTGCTGTAAGGAGGACAAAGGTTCCTCTCCAGGATCCCTCCTGGACTCGTTCTGCAACGCTCTGATCCAGTTTGAACAACTTCAGTGCTCCCTACGGATGTAATTAATGGTCAGCCCTTCCCCTTACGAAAATGGCGCTACTGAGCCACTATCATCAGAGCATGCGCTCTGCGTGTTTTCTCCTGGAACAGGGATTTGTACAAGCCTTTGGTTCCTAGATGACATCTAGGGAGAGGGGGCGCTCGAGCGAAGAGCCAACTGAAGCGACTTGGAGCACTGACAACAGCGACTCAACTCATGGTTCTTTGGCCATTAGCCAGCTTTTTGCTGGCTTTCCAGAAAGCTAAACAAGCGTAAAACTATTGATATACAGAAAAATTATTCAGACCGTCTCTATGGCGATTCTACCCAAACACATCCTTGATGAGATACTTAAAACATATCTCCTTACATTTAGAAGGAAATCCCTTAGCCACATACATGGAAAGCCGGAGGAGTCACTAGAGCCTTCTTTTCATACGTGGGGCACGGGACTAGTGGCAGAAAAGGAAAAGGATTTTAAAGCTGTAAAAGTCCTGAGAGTTGTAATGAGCCTTGAACCTTTTTGAAGTCTGTTACGTATTCTAAGAGTCATGCTGCTAGAGTAAAGAGCAAAGACTTCTCAAAAAGAAAAAAAAAAAAATTAAAAAGAAGAGGAAGAAGAAAAAAAAAAAAAAACATCTTTAAAATAGCCAGACAGTGGTGGCACATGCCTTTGATCCCAGCGCTTGGAAGGCAGAGGCAGGTGGATCTCTGGGTCTGGCCTGCACAGTGAGTTCCAGGACAGCCAGGACTATGAAGAGAAACCCTGTCTCAAAAAATCAGGGAAAAAAAAAGAAGAAGAAGAAGCAGCAAAGCTATCTTAAGCCTTGAGTGTTACCTTTATTCTTCCAAATCCTGGTCTTACTATATTGAACAGCTCGAGTTATTTTGTTGAAATAAATGTAATTGATAGTTTTTTTGTATGAAAGATACGAAAAACAAAGTACACCAATCTTAACAGGCTCTGCCCTTTTGTCTAAAAACTAAAGTAAACCCAGTTCAACCCATTTCTAAAGCTTGTGGTTTTAAAATTCTTGTAGAGAATTTTTCATCTGAATATTATCTTTTATAAAGTGCAGTTAAAAAAGAAAGTTGGAGCCGTATGTGGTCTCTTGTGCTTATTAGTAATGGCAACAGCTTTTTACTGCTCCCACAGAGCAGGGCTGGAACTCAGGTCCTCAGGCTTGGGGGCAAACATCTTTACCCACTGAGCCCTCTCACAGGCCTTTGCTTGTTCTTTGGTTGTTTTTTGGTTTTGTTTGTTTGTTTTGTTTGTTTTTGTTTTGTTTTGTTTTGTTTGAGATGGGTCTCCATCTGGAACTCCATCTGGCCTGGAACTCCAAATATAGACAAGGAAGACAACAAACTCCTCATCCTCCTTCCAGGAATTCAGGCCTAAGTCACCTAGCCATCACGTGACTGTAATTTCAGTCTCGGGAGATCCACAAAATACTTTCAGAGGGGCCGGGTTTAATGGGATACCACCTGTTGTTTTCTAAAATGATTTTGCATTGCCTTTCCTATCCTTCTTAGAGATTTTGGTCATGGGGAATGAATTATGACCTAACAAACGTCCTTAAAATAAGTGAAAAATAGAGGCTGAAGAGACGGCTCGACAGTTAAATATGCTTCCTGATCTTCCAGAGAACCAAAATTCAGTTCCAGGCACCCATGGGAGGCTCACAGTTGCCGCTAACTCCAGCCACAGGGCATCCAGCACTTTTCTGGACAAAACAACACCCATATACATGTGGCATATACTCACATAGACACACACACATACATAATTTTTTTTTAAGTAAAAATGGCCCTGGGTTTGTGGCTCCTGCCTATGCTATATGAGAATCTAAGACAGTACTTCATGAGTTAGAGGTCAAACTGGATTACAGTGTGAGATAAGACCCTGTCTCAAGCAAAATTTTAAATGAAAAAAAATTTTTCCTTAGCATATTTACTATATATTATGACAATAATTATTTTTGCTGTTCTTTGTTTGTTTGTTTGTTTGTTTGTTTGTTTAAGACAGGGTTTCTCTGTACCCTGGCTGTCCTGGAACTCACTCTGTAGACCAGGCTCGCTTTGAACTCACAAAGATCAGCCTGCCTCTACCTCCCAAGTGCTGGGATTAAAGGTGTGTGCCATCCTGCACAGCTGATAAAACTCTTTAATACTGAACAGCTAATAAAATTTTTAATACTCTGCTGTGTGTAATATCAGTAAAATAGAACCTCTCTAAATCATGCTATTAAAAAAAATCGCAGGAAAAAGATACACCAGTGTGCACAGAGCACACATAGACACCAAGATTCTAGTGAGATCACAAAACACATTATTGTCTCAGTTATTATGGTTCAAAGTTCCTACTGTTGTAGTTTCACACTAAAGACATGTTTCTACAGCCCATGGGGGAAGGTAACACTAGAAATTTCTTCCCAATCACCCAACTTAATACAAATGTAAGAAATCTACTTTCACTTCAAGTACATGAAAACAGTAAGAGATTTACAATGTCGCTTCACCTAGAAAAGGAAGGTGATTTGTGTCTGGAATAAGCAGGTAAGACAGGAAGGGGAAAGTGCGAACAAACGTTTAACTCTGCATCTCTAACTTCCATGCTGTTTGGGCTGCCTTGAATTCCAGGCAGTGTTCCTGCAGAGCTAGAAAATATACTACTGGAAGCAACTTCAAATTATGCCAACAACAGGCTGTCCAAGTGTTACCCTCGAGGCTATGTGTGTGCGTGAACACACATAGATTACTAGTCACTCTTATCCACACACAAAGATTACTAGTCACTCTTATCCACAACAGCTCTCCAAAAATGCAAAACAGCTCTTTGACTGCCTCTTGGAATTCCACAGGTAAAATTCCTCCTATTCCTCAGCATTTTCTTCCACTACATCCATCAGGCCTTCTCCTTTTCTAGACCAATCTCTTCACCAATTTGCCCAATTTTTCATGAACTGTGTTCCAGAATAGAAAGCAAGCTATCAGGGCACAGAGGAGGACTTTGCAGCCAGTCCTGAAGATATCTGATAAAACGGGGTCAGCTGAATGGGGAGGAGGTCCCCCCATCAGTGGACTTGGAAAGGGGCAGGGTGGAGATGAGGGAGGGAGGGTGGGATTGGGAGGGAATGAGGGAGCGGGATACAGCTAGGAAACAGAGTTAATAAAATGTAACTGATAAGAAAAAAATAAAAGAAAAGAAAAGAAAAAAAAAAAGAAAGCTTTCATTGAGCTTATGTGACTAGTTATGGTGTGGGGGGAGAAGGAGGGTACACCTTTTTTAAGTGATGAAAAACTCAGGTGAAAACAAAAGAAATAAAAACCATTTTTTAAAAAAAGTCTCATCATTTAGCTATGTAACAAAAAGAAAAGTATACCTTTGTTGGAAGTGGCCAAGGAAAAAATAAACCCAGGGCAGTCAAAGGCTTGACAGCTGTGAAATTTACATATTCAGCATTAATTACTATCACTAGAATATTTCATTAAAACATACTTGTTTAGTCAGTAGTGATATTATGTAAGAAGGTAGAAGAGGATACAGAATACACGATGCCCACGTCTTACAAATTACTTTTAGATTATTTATGAAGCAAGGCCTCAAAATTTTAGTATAAATTTGCTATAATTTAAATTGACCTACTAGAGATAATCCTCTATATGATATGAAAACCAACTTAGAGCAACTTTTAGCAAAACACATGAGCAAGGCTGAGTACATCACTTAGCAGTGTCCTTGCCTAATATCTTGAAGGCCTCAAGTTCAATCCCTAGTACCTCGAAAGATAACTACATAAATAAAAATAAAATACACATATGAAACAATGTTGCTATAATAGAACTGAAATACCAAAAATGGATAGAAAGTGTGGCTCATTAAATGTCTTCCCAAATGGCTGAAGAGGCAGCTCAGTGGTTCGGAGCACTCACTGCTATTCCAGAGGACCTGAGTTTGGCTCCTAACACCCACATCAAAGGGCCTGTGGCCTTTATCTGTAACTCTAGGCCCAGAGGATCTAAAACACTCTTCTGGTACCTGGACTCATGTGCAGATACAAACACACATGCACACATAAACACACATAATTAAAAATAAAGTAAACCTTAAAAAAACAAAATACCTGCCCACAAAGACCTGTTGGTATGACTCAGTCATGTTCTGTATCACAATAATGCCCATTTAAGAGTTCCAAACTGGAATCAAAGAACCAGAAGGAATGTGGAAGACCAGTTAGTTCCATTTTCAAATACAATGTGTACTATTTAGAAGAAACCAGGTCTGAGAAGAGAGACGAAAGGATGATGGAGGAATGCTAAGGGCTTCCATGACAGATTTCATTTGTAAATGATTATGTAGCATGACCCTTCTTGAGTCATACAGACCACTTCAAATCACCTTACAGAATGGGAACCAGGGTAATGATCAGAACAGAACATGCTTGATGAACATCGCCACACACACGCACACACACGCGCACACACACACACACACACACACACCTACCTTCCACCCCCTGCCCCAATTCTCCCTTTATTAAACCTAATGCTCCTTAAGTACCTACAAGATAAAATTGGGGGTCATTGAATCCCCTGCACCTTCACTTTCCAATGCAGCAAAACTGACTAAACCTTTTTTTCTGACTTTTATGATTTAAGGAAAAAAAGATGATCAACCAGTCATGGTGCTTCACACCTGTAGACATAGCATTTGGCATGAAGGGCAAGAGGGGCAGGAGTTCAAAGCCAACCATGGCTACATGAAACACTGCCTCAAAAAAAAAAAAAAAAAAAAAAAAGATATTTGCTGCCAAGTCCAATGATGTGACCCTCATACTGGAGAGAGAAAATGGACTCCCAAAGGTTGTCCTCTATACTTCATTCACAGACACGCCATGGCACTGGTGCGCACACACACACACACACACACACACACACACACACACTCTAGATGATACATAGATAAAAGGTTTTAAAAACTAGCTTAATGAACATTAAGTTTAACAGTGGCCATCTTATCCTTGACTAATGCAACCAATAAAAAATGGCGCTGTTCTAGAAAGTAAAAGGAAGCTTCGCAGTCAGGTGAATACATTTACTACTGTTCTAATTATTGGCTATTTCACATTTGCAAGTAAGCCAACAACTAGATGAAAAAAATTTTTTTTAGTTTTATAAACTGTGTCTACTTATAATTACTTGTAACTCATGCTCTCATTACAGAATAACTGTGAAAGCGTAGCCAGAGGTAGAGGGTCATGTCTGTAAGCCCAGCCCTTAGGAGTTGAAGGCGCTAGGATGTTGTGGAGTTCAAAACCAACCTGGGCCACATAGTGAACAGTACCCTGGGCTACTCTAAATAACAAATGAAAAATACAAATATTTTTCCCTTAGACAAGCAATATAATATTCTCCCTCACCCAACTATGATCACCCTCCCACCGTCATCCTGCTGGAAAACGTCACTGGGGAAGCTGTAAGCTGTAATTTGAATTTCACCCCCAAATGAATAGTTAACATAGCTCTGCTATACTTAACACATTTCTACCAGGAAATTAATAATAACCAAGGAATCAAAAGCACAGGCACAGCTGCAGATGTCTGTAATCCCAGCACTTGGAGGGTTGGAGTCAAAAGGACCAGGAGCTCAAGGTTATCTTCAGCTACATCATGAATTCAAGGCCAGTTTGGGCTCCCTGAAACCCAGTTTCCAGAAAACAAAACAAACAAAAAGTTAAAGGAACCAAGAAGAACAATGAATACCTCAGGCCTCTTGACGCCTGCCTATGAAGTCAATATGGTTATTACTGCAATTTTAAAGAAGAGGAGATGGTCTCGAAGCAGCTGCTCAACAAACATGTGAAAAAATATATTTTTTAAATGAGTAACTATGCTGGATTTATAACAGAAACCTCAAGGCATATCTTGATACCCAATGTGCACACGGTTTCAGACATAATCATCTCTACTACTAAACAGGGCTTTGTAATAATTTTTAATTCATAGTAATAACAAAATTAAATAAGATGTCGTATTGTATTGCTATAGCACACAAACAGTAGCTAACACTGTTAAAACAAAGACAAAGAATACAAACCTACTTTTAAAATCTAATTTCCACAAGTCTCCTATGATCACATCTATTTGGGTGCAGACACCGTTACTTTGTTTACTCCCAACTAAGACCTTACGTGAAATACATACACTTACAGAGAAGTTCTTTTTATAGCCTGGAGATGACTCCACAGGGTCCTGAAGTTACAGTATCTTTCATTTCTTGTTTCTGACCATAGGATCTTTCTCTAGGATCACACACATCTCTAGGGTGTGATCTACACTAAGGGTCCCACCCCGGCATCCTCAGTGCTTTCCCAAAGTTCCCTGATCTGGCTTATTTTCTTTCAATCATTCTGTTACTGGGACTCAAATACTGCCTCCTTCAGTTCCCATGGTGACCCTTCACACACATTCGTAACACTGTATTTTCTGGTACCTTAATCCTATGTAGCGACTGCAAGAAAAATGATATTTTCAGTGAACTAACAGGAGACCTTTAGTTTATGCTTCTCCAACAAAAATTATATTATTATTAACTGAACATATTTCTAATAGTTGCTTTACTATTGACAATACCTATAATTGTATCAGTTCTTGTGGGTGGAAAAGGAAATTTTATATCTTCATTATGACCAAGCTTTCCCAAGCAAGCAAACTTATTCTTCAAATTCTATGTATACTAATGTTGGGAGGTGGGGGTCCTTAATCCCTGCACTCCGAAGGCAGAGGCAGGTGAATCTCTGTGAGTTTGGGGCCAGCCTGTTCTACAGAGGGAATTCCAGGACAACCAGGGCTACACAGAGAAACTATTACCCACAGTTGTTAATAACAGTGAATAATATAATGCACATACAAGCAAAAATTCTACTTATTCTAAAGCATATTTTGGGTAAGCTTTCTTTTCTGTTTTAGACACTATCGCTGTCTTTTTTTGTATGCTTGTGTTCAGTTGGCAACTTCTACCTTCTCTTGTTTGGCACTATGCTAGGTGCTGGGAGAGCACTGGGGAAGAAATCTGAGCTCCTGTTCTTAAAGAATTTACATTCCGGGAGAGGCTATGGACTGGCAATTGGACTCCCTATCAAGAGATGAGATAAGGTAGGGTAAGGACAGTGCGGTAGGAAACTTTGGTGAGACAAAGCAATACCGAAGAGTGGATGAAGGGCTCCCACAGAATCTTCGCAGAGATCTGGAAGCAAAGCAGGAATTAGGCACAAAGCTTCTGGGTGAAGAAGTTAGTATGGGAGATGGGAAGGAAGAGTAAGGAAGGGGTCCCAAGCTACAGTCAAAAGACAGGTTCAGTATCTGCTCAGACTCGTTGGTTACCAACAGAGAATAAAAGTAGAGGGAGAGGAAGAAGGACTTTGGTAAACTGGATTAAAACTCCAGACTTTGTAGCTGAAGAAAAGGCTTAGTGGTTCCCGCATGCTGCTCTTGCAGAGGGACAGAGCTCAGTTTCTAGCACTCACTTTGGGAGGCTCATACTACCTGTAACTCCAGTTCCAGAGGGATCCGATGCCTGTGGTCTCCAACAGCACATGTAGCTCACACACACACACACACACACACACACACACACACACGGTTAAAAATAAATCTAAACAGCACCACCACCACAACAAAACTAAGAGCAGGGACTAGAAAGGTGGATCAATGGTCAAAAACACACACTGCTCTTGCAGAGGACGCAGCACTCAGTGATTGGCTTACAACTCCAACTCCAACTCCAGGAATCCAAAACTCCTTTTTGGCCTCCACGGGCATCTGCATTCACATGCTCACACTCACACATAAACACAAATACATAGATACATAGATTAAAAAAAAAAAAAATTTCAGACCTTAGCCAGGCGTGGTGGTGCCCACCTGTAATCCCAGCACTCAGGGAGGCAGAGGCAGGTGGATCTCTGTGAGTTCGAGGCCAGCCTGGTCTACAAATCGAATCCAGGACAGGCAAGGCTATATACACAGAGAAACCCTGTCTCAGAAGAAAAAAAATCAGACTTATCCAGAAGGCAATGGGCACCACTGTGAACTATATTAGGTGAGAAAATCATCACTGGTAGGAATCTAAAGCCTACAAGAGTCTGCACAGTAATCACAGTAGTAAATGATTTGAATGTCAACAAATAATGTTCAAGGAAGTAGTTATAACAGGAATATGGATCAAGGTCCACGGAAGAGAATCTTTTATTCTATTTAATTTCTTGTCTCTAGCTGTCAAAAGACAAGAGAACTTGACCAGTTTTCACAGAACGTAAGTAAATGTATAACAACAAAAGTTGTCTGAGGTTCCTGAGCTTTCCTTTTGTTTTTATTTTTGATACAGGGTTTCTCTGTATATCACTGGCAGGAACTCCCTCTGTAGATCAGGCTGGCCTTGAACTCAGAGATCTGCCTGCCTCTGTCTTCCCAGTGCTGGCATTAAGGTGTATGCCACCACACCCATCATCTGAACTTTCATTTTAATAAATAGAAAAATGTGGATATGATGGCATATATTTCTTCGAAACACTAACTTTTTTAGTTAAAAAAAAAAAAAGCAAGATTCCCTGCACTCTGCCCAAAGGTTGCCCATAAGTCTCAGCATCTACATTGATAGTCTGCAGGGCAGAGCTTTTCAGAGGCCCTCTGTGTCAGGCTCCTGACTTGTTCCTTCTTTTCTCCTTCTTCTGATGTCCAGCCTCTTTCTTAGGAGAAAAGTGGGAAACAGTAAGATCTGGAGAGGACAAAACTCCATAAGGAGAGCAACAGAACCAAAAAAATCTGAGCACAGGAATCTTTCCTGAGACTGATACTCCAACCAAGGACTATGCATGGAGATAACCGAAGACCCCTGCATAGATGAAGCCCATGGCAGTTCAGTATCCATGTGGGTTCCATTGTAATAGGAACAGGGACTGTCTCTGACATGAACTGATTGGCCTGCTCTTTAATTACCTCCCCCTGAGGGGGAAGCAGCATTACCAGGCCACAGAAGAAGACAATGCAGCCACTCCTGATGAGACCTAATTGACTAGGATCAGAAGGAAGGAAAAGAAGTCCTCCCCTATCAGTGGACTTGGGGAGGGGCATGTATGCAGAGGGTGGAGGAAGGGAGGGATTGGGATGGGAGGAGGGAGGGAACCACGGGGGGGGGGGGATACAAAGTGAGTAAAGTGTAATTAATAAAGAAAAATAAAAGGAAAGAAAAGAAAAGAAAAAAAAGCAAATCTTTAAAAATAGAATATACAAGAATTACTCCTTATTAAAAGATTTCACGATCACAAACAGTATGGGAGAGGTGAGAAACTTATTTCTGAAAACTGGCCAGAAATGACCAGAAAGTCTGTCTATTAAGTAATTTAAAAGATACCCTCCCCCCAAAAAAACTTTCAGGGGCTGAAGAGATGGTTCAGTAGTTAAGAGGGCATGGTGCTCTCGAGGAGGGCCAGGGCTCAATTCCCAGCTCCTCCATCTGGCAGCCCACAACTGTAACTCCAGCTCAAGGAAGATCCAATACCTCTGGCCTCTGTGGTTGCCGTCACCCACACGCACATACCCACACTACACACAATTAAAAATAAATCATTTTAAAGGCGATTTACAGAAATCCTGGGTTAACACGGGAAACATGCTTACTCAACTTCCTAGGCTCCTTTAGAGGCTTTGTTTGGGGGAAGACGCTCGCTAAGTTGTCATGCACCACCTTTAATGAAGCCTTTCTTGCTAGTTGCCTACTCATGTTTTCCCTGGGGGCTTTGCTTCACCCCTGCCCTTCGTGGCATGTCTCTCAAAGTGATTCTACTCCTTAAAGATTTTTTTTTCTTTTTGCCTTTTTTACTTGTTGTGCTGGGTTTTGAAGCCAAAGCCTTGTCAGCGCAAAAAGCTAAGCACTCTTCCACAGACCCGTGTCTGCAGTCCTCTGAACGCATCAGTATCATAAATATTACCAACTGCTTACCATGTGCCACATACACAGAAAAAGTCCAGGCTAGCCCTCTCCCAGCTCTCCCAACTGCTCCAGGCTGCTGCTTGTTCTCTTCCACTCTACGTTCTGCAGAGTTCTCCAGCTCTGTGCATACTTTATTCATCTGGTTGCTCACAACAGTTCCAAGCTAAGAGTCATCTTTCCTTTATCCCCCACAGCCGGTTACTTCCTGTGACGTGGCCTGCCCTGTCTTCAGAATGCATCCTGAATCCTGCAGTGTCAATCTCTAGATCTTCCCCTAAATCTCAGCAATGGCAAAAGCTGTAAAACTTAGCTTTGTGTTTGGATCTTGTAGGCTAGCGGGTCAGTCCAATCTTTCCCTGTCGTAGCCTGCAAATATAGGTCAAGTGGGTCTCAACCGGAGTCAGCTCTTCCCTTCACGATGCTTTGAAGTTGTTCTCCAGGCGTCTACCTACCTCATCTGCTTGTCCTACTCACCCTTCCCCAACTCTGAGTGTCAGGGTCTTATGAACCAGGCTGGGATACTTGGGCAGGACATAGCTTCCTGTGGTTGGGCCAGGAAAAGTGCAGGTGAGGCTAGAAATGAGACAAGAACCAGATTGCAAATGATCTAACACGCCATTGCAAATGATCTAACACGCCATTCAAAAGAAACCGGCCCTTGTCGCTTCCAGCAATGGTAGTCAACAGAAAGCTTCCAAACAGTTGGAAACTATGTAACTAGACAGCAAGTGCTGGTGCAGTATACATAAAACAGTAAAAAGATTCTAAGCAAAAAACAAGAATTCTAGGAAAGACATGAATATAAACAACTAGGTATTGACCAGCATGAAGTCTAAACTTACAATAAAAGCTGATGTTCAGCACACATTTTCCCTTTTCCTCCTCTCCCTATCACCCTCTCTGTGTCTCTGTCTCTGTGTGTGTGACTGTTTTTCTGTGTCTGTCTCTATGTCTGTGTCTGTTGTCTGTCTTTCTCTCTCTCTCCTCTCTCTCTCTCTGTGTGTGTGTGTGTGTGTGTGTGTGTGCGCGGGGGGGGGGGAATATAGCCAACATGGAAACATGTGTGCCAAAGCATGTATGTGGAAGTCAGCCAACAACCTTGGGTGACTTTCCACCTCATTGAAGACGAGGTTCTTTGTTATTTTTCTATTGCATATCCAGATGAGGTGGCCCTTAAGCTTCTGGGGCTTCTCTGTCTCTACTGCCCAACTCCATTTATGAGTGCTGGGATTACAGGCGTGCACAGCCATGTCCATTTTTTAATGTGGGTTCTGGGGATTGAATTTGGGTCCTAACAGTTGCATGATAAGTAATAGGTCACAACCTTATTCTTCCTTTTTGTCAACAACCTTTTTGGTGAGTGCTGGTGAGTGATGAAATAACCCTAGATTACAGAAGAAACTCTATTGGGAGCATTTAGTAGCAAGGAAAAACTTCAGAATGGACCCTTGCCTCTTGCTACTCAATGTGAACAGCCCACTCATGAAAAAGATTTAGAAAAAGAGCTCACTGATGACAAGGCCAAATGAAAGCTTACATTTCAACTTTGAAAGCACTGATATTTCCGTTGTGAAAAGTTGTGTAATATACACATTTGTTATTTTTCTCATTGCTGTAACAACCTGACAAAGGCAAGGAAGCTTCCTTAAGGAAGAGGCTTGGAGGACTCTGAAGGAGGACCAAGTACAGAGGTGGACAAGCCCAATCAGAAGCCAGTAAAGTGCTAGGGAAGGGCTGGGTTAAATTGGTAGCTCAGGGTTAGGGTGCAACCCATCATGACAGGAAAGACATGGGGGTCAAAGTCTAAGAACCTGATCACATTGTATCTGTAGTCAGGAGCAAGATTACTTCTATGCCCTCTGACCTCCACATTTCTGCCATAGCCTACATTGGAACACATAAAGATTGGATAGATGATAGATAGATAGATAGATAGATAGATAGATAGATAGATAGATAGATAGATGGATGATAGAAGATAGAGAAAATGTAATGTTAAGGGGCTAAAGAGATGCCTTGGCAGATACTGGCACCTGCTGCTCTTGCAGAGGATCCAGATGAGTTCCCAGCTCTTGCATTTATGCACGGTGGCTCACAACTATGACTCCAGCTCCAGGGGATCTGAAATTCTTTTCTGGCCTCAGAGGGCACTGTACATATGTGGTGTGTAAACATACATACAGGAAAACAAATACACATAGAATAAAAATAAGTTTTAATTTAATTTTCAAAGTATTACATATCATCTAAAAAACAAAAGCATTTAAAATGATGAATAAACGATACCTGAAAATGATAATGCTAGAATAGTTTGACACTAGATGATTTGCTTTTCGTGTGCTATTTTAACATTTGTGGCTTGGTGAGTTAAAAGCTTTTTAGGGCTGGAGTTATAGCTTAGTGGTATAATGCTTGCCTAGCATTCAGGAATCCTTGGATTTAATCCCAAGCACCAGAAATAAAAACTTAGAACTAACAATGCCTCCAATTTTGTTTTTGTTGTTACTTTATAAGGTAGGGTCTCATTCTATAGGCCAAACCAGTCTGGAACTTGCTATGTAGTCAAGGCAAGCTATGTACTGTATCAATCCTCCAGCCTCAGCCTCCTGAATATTGGGATTACAGGCGAGTTCCAACACGCCAGCTAATGTCTTTGTTTTAGGTAAACCTTGGACATCACCCCATTTATCTCTGGTACTACTCTTAAAACTTGATTTAAAAACAAATTTAAATAAACTTTATGAAAATTTCATTTATAAACTTAATCACAGATTTAATATGTAATTGTAAAAACAAAATCTTGCATGTCATCCAAAGAGCAATTCGTCTTTATCAAGCCATAAATACAGCTGTTTGGGACAGATGGTAATGGAATATTTTACCTTTTTACATTTTCTTTAAAGTTTCTGCTCAGTTTTTTATTTGTTTGTTTATAAATCTTTAAGTCTTAAGATCTATTTTATTTTTGATTATGTGTATCTGTGTGTGTTTTTGTGCACATCAATACAGGTGTCCATAGAGGTCAGAGGCACCAGATCCCTTGGAGTTGGATTACAGATCTTTTAAGGCTCCAGGCATGAATGCTGGGGATGTGCCTTGGTCCTCTGCAAGAGCAGCACAAGGTCTTCACCACTGGGCATCTCTCCCATTTCTCTGGAAATGTCATTTTAAAAATCAGGTGAAATCTCAGCGTTGTTTTGATTTGCATTGCCCTGGTAGCTAAGGATGTTGAGCATTTCTATAAGTGTTTCTCTGCCATTCGAAATTCGTCTATTGGGAATTCTCTGTTAGCACTGTGCCCCATTTTTTAATTGGACTACTTGATTTGTTGCTGTTTAACTTCTTGAGTTCTTTATATATTCTGGATATTAGCCCTCTGTCAGACATAGAGTTGGTAAAGATCCTTTCCCAATCTATAGGTTGTCGTTTTGTTCTGCCAACAGTGTTTGTCAGAACAAACACTTTACAGAAGCTTTTCAGTTTCATGAGATCCCATTTATTGATTGTTGATCTTAGAGCATGTGCTGTTGCTGTTCTGTTCAGGAAGTTGTCTCCTGTGCCAATGACCCATCAGAATGGCTAATATCAAAAACTCAAGTGACAACATGCTGGAAAGGATGTGGAGAAAGGAGAACCCTCCTCCATTGCTGGTGAGAATGTATACTTGTACAACCACTTTGGAACTCAATCTGGTGCTTTCTCAGACAATTAGGAATAGTGCTACCTCAAGATCCAGCTATACCATTCCTGGGCATATATCTAAAAGATGCTCAAGTATACAATAAGGACATTTGCTCAACCATGTTCATAGCAGCTTTATTTGTAATAGCCAGAAACTGGAAACAACCCAGATGTCCCTCAGTTGAGGAATGGATACAGAAATTGTGGCACATTTACACAATGGAATACTACTCAGCAAGTAAAACAAGGAAACCATGAAATTTCCGGGCAAATGGTGGGAACTAGAAAAGATCATCGTGAGTGAGGTATCACAGAAGCAGAAAGACACACATGGTATATACTCACTTATAAGTGGATATTAGACATATAATATAGGATAATCATACTAAAATCTGTGCACCTAAAGAAACTAAGCAAGAAGGAGGACCCTGGTTTGAAGCTCAATCCTCATTCAGAAAGGCAAATGAGGATGGACATCAGAAGAGGGAGAAAACAGGGAACAGGACAGGAGCCTACCACAGAGGGCCTCTGAAAGCCTCTACCCAGCAGTGTATCAAAGCAGAGACTCATAGCCAAACTTTGGCCAGAGTGCAGGGAATCTATGAAAGAAGGGAGAGAAAGAAAAATCTGGAGGGGACAGGAGCTCCACAAGGAGAGAAAAAAAAATCTGGGCCCAGGGGTCTTTTCTGAGACTGATATTCCAACCAAGGACCATTCCTGGAGATAACCTAGAACCCCTGCACAGATGTAGCCCATGGCAGCTCAGTGTCCAAGTGGGTTCCCTAGTAATGGGAACAGGGACTGTCTCTGACATGAACTGATTAGCCTGCTCTTTGATCACCTCCCCCTGATGGGGGAACAGCCTTACCAGGCCACAGAGAAAGACAGTGCAGCCAGTTCTGATGAGACCTGATAGAGTAGGATCAGATGGAAGGGGAGGAGAACCTCTTCTATCAGTGGACTGGGTAAGAGTCATGGGAGAAGAGGGAAGGTGGGTGTGATTGGGAGGGGATGAGGGAGGCGGTTACAGCTGGGATACAAAGTGAATAATCTAATTAATAAAAAAGTTAATATTTTTTAAAAATCAAAATCAGGACTTCAGTTGGCACACAAAAAGCACTACAATATGACCTAGAATGAAGGGCCATTTTCTTGCAAAGCTCCATTTCTATATAACATTTGACAACAGGGTATCACAAGCAGATGCTGAGTCTCAGACGTGAGAAACGTCACTCTGTTACCAGGCACCAGAAACCTCATTTGGTTACTGGGCCCAACTCAGCACCACTTCCTCTTTCCAATATGTTGGATTCACCCCAACCCCTATAGACTCACCTTTTCCTTTTACAAAGGCATTTTTAGGAAGTATAGCAGCATTTACCTGAAATCTCAGCTCTCTTGAGGCAGAAAAGGAAGGACTGTAAATTGAAATCAGTCTGGGCTACATGATGAAAGTATGCCTTAAAAACAAAGCAGAAGCCGGATGTGTTGGCATATACCTGTAATGCCAGCACTCAGGGAGGCAGAGGCAGCTGTATTTCTGTGAGTTCAAGGCCAGCCTGATCTACAAAACCAGTCCAGGACAGCCAGAGCTCCACAGAGAAAATCTGTCTCAACAAACAAAGATAGATAGATAGATAGATAGATAGATAGATAGATAGATAGATAGATAGATAGATAGATACATACATACATACATACATACATACATACAGACAGACAGACATAGATGCATAGACATCAAAGCAGAAAGTGTAGGAGTGTAGAAGAATGTTAATTCAGAGCATGGCTGTTCTGGCAAAAGATCACATCCAAAGAACTTCTAGGTCTTTGTGATCTGGCTGGAATACAAAGACATCATTAATCCAGGAGACAGAGGCAAGCAGATCTGAGTTCAAGGCCGGCCTGATATATAACAAGTTTCAGGTAAAGAAAAGATTAGGTCCAGGCATGGTGGTACATGCCTTTAATCCCAAATAATAAAGATATAGATAGTTTGTAGAAGGAAGCACCCAAGTTTTAAAAGTGATGCTTAATTGAGTGGCAGAAAAGGTGAAGAATTAAAGAGCTGACAGAATAGGATATGCCCAACTCTCACAAGGGGAGAGAGGAAAGGGAAGCCACTTAAGGGGCAATACAGAGAGAAGAGGCAGGGTTTTACCAGGACAGTAATAGAGAGAAAGGTTGCAATGAGAAAACTCAGGTGAAGACCAAATGAGCTAGAGAATGAGAATGAGTCAGAAGATTAGAGCAGATTGCTAGAGATAGTTTGAGACCAAGCAGAGCAATTCAGGGGCCAAGAGAAAAGCCTTGATTGAATAAGTCAGCTGGGAGAGGAGTCTGAGCCAGAACAGCTGAGCTGAACCAGCCAGCCCAGAGCTCGGTAAGAACAAGAAAGGGTGAGCTTACTAAGCAGTAAGTCTCAGAGACTGAAAACTTTCTAAGCTCAGGTTAGATTGTACAGAAGCATCCAAGGTTAGACTGGCTAGAAGCATCCAAGACTAGGCCTAGGTTAGCAGAAGGAGGCAGTAAGCCTCCGAGACCACAATTGAACCAGGAGAGAGAGAGCGATTCACCAGCTCATCAATGTCCGAATGCATAAATCTGTATGATGGATGGGATTTGTGCACAAACTACATCACCTGTAGGTGATATCAGTAGAGGCAAATTAAAGATGTTTATGAGAAGACCCACAGAATATGCAAAACAGATGTAGATAGAAGTTGAGGGTGAAATGATGAGCCAAGGCTAACTTCCTGAACTGTGAGCCTTTACTCCCTGAGTGGTGATACCATTTTCTAAAACAGAGCCAGGGGGTGTTTTGGGGGAAACCAGGCCTCCAGCCATGTTTTGTGTTACGTAGAATTTGAAGCATTTACTGGACAGTGAGATGAAGGCACAAAAGAAGCACTTGGGTGTATAGACTGAAGCTCGGGAGAGCTGAATGGGATTGACTGATCACGTTGAAACTCTCCAGAGGCCCAATCTACATTTCAGAAATTAAAGAGTTGGGAACATCACCTCTTGAGACCGACTGTGTACGGCTTAATGCTCGCCCCTCCACCTAGCAGTAGGAACTCAGGAAAAGTGCTGACATCTCCGTGTCAGGATAAGAACTTTTGTTTCAAAAAGCAGAGTTGTTGTGGAGAATAGCTAAATAGAAGGGAAGTATGAGTAAACCTAGTTTCACTTGCTTTTAGTTATGTGGCTTTGTTTGGTTGGCTAGTTAGCTAGTTTGGTTTTCTTTTTGTTTTTATTTTTATTCTTTCTGTTTGTTTGTTTTTTGTTTTTTGTTTTGTTTTGTTTATTGGTTTATTGGAGAAAGGGTTTACTTGTGTAGCCTTGGCTGTCCTGGACTCACTTTGTAGGCCAGGCTGGCCTCAAACACACAGAGATCCTCCTGCCTC
Source organism: Psammomys obesus (assembly GCF_907164565.1). Taxonomy (NCBI): domain Eukaryota; kingdom Metazoa; phylum Chordata; class Mammalia; order Rodentia; family Muridae; genus Psammomys; species Psammomys obesus. Next base: position 4,485,937 of record NW_026596095.1, read on the forward strand.
AGCCTCCTGAGTGCTGGGATTACAGGCATGCACCACCACGCCCAGGTTTGTTTTGAATTTTTTAAATGGGATCTCATGTAGCACAGGCTGGCCTCTAATTAAGTATGCATCTATAGCTGGCTTTCAGCTCCTGGTCTTCTTTTTTTTTTTTTTTTTCAGAGAAAACCCTGGTCTTCTTATCCACACACTCACTCCTTCTCTTTTTCATCACCAGTTTTAAAGGCCCCAGTGACTTTATGGCACAGGTCACATGGAAATGGCTATTAAGTTGCTTTGGGAGAATTTGGAGGCCATTTAGTTAAAACCAGCTGAAACTATTGTCCCTTCACCTGAGCCCAATATCTTTTGGGGTAACCCTTTGACTTGCTGTGAGCAAAAGTTACATGCTCAGCTGATAAAAACCCAGCCATTTCCTGCACGTGATCTCATGGAAAGCATGATGTTTGCCTGTGCATAATCACTCTGCCAATGACTTTGCTTTCTCTTGCTTCCAATTGCCTTTCCCAACACCTCTGGGATCCCCATTTCTTATTTCTCTCTTTTTAAATTTGTACTCATTATTATTGTATGTGTTCATACTACATATAAGTGAGGCCCTCATGTTGTGATGCCCACGTGTAGAAGTCAGAGGACCTGGATATAATCAGTTCTCTCCTTCCACCTTTACATTGGCTTAGATTGAACTTGGGTCTCCAGGCCTTCCCACTGAGCCATCCCTAAAGCCTAGATCTGAGGGGAAAGAGTCAAGGCTTTTCCTCATCTCCACATGACTGATGCCTTAGAAATAAACTCTCTTTTGCAAAGCCTGTCATGTCAGTTATTGGCGTGCTGAACTGGCTTAGTGTTTGGCAACCATGCCAACATTTTAAGATATTGTAAAAGAAGAATGGAGAAGAAACTTCCATCAGACTTCCTTCTCTCGGAAGACACAGAAGCCAAGATACTGAAACAGAAAAGAATCAGCCCTCTACTCCTGGTATGAGAGTCTCCACAATTTAATAGGCAAACTGCCAGATTATTTTAAATTGAAAACAGTTTTGAATTGAACAATTGTAGAGAGAAGAGAAATTACATGGTTAGCAGCAATAAAAGGTGGTATCCAGTTTTCTTCATATACTTATAAGAAGTCTATTTTAATAGCAAGTGAACATGTTACATTGAAGAAAAACTAGTCTCTCAAGGAGAGTTAAAAACTTACTCTTGACTAGAAAATAATCTGTCTTCTTCATAGATTCCTGGTTGAATAATTAACATCATAAATTATCCAAAAGGAAAATCACCCTAGACCTCTGAACATTATTGTCTAATTAATAATTTCCTCAGACTTTACATAATTAGACACCACAGGTTCAAAATTAATATGTGTGGCATAAAATTAAGCTTTTCCCTTTGTCCTTATATCTGGCAATGCTCATAGCACAGCAATGCCTAAAAACTGAGGAAATGAGCATGTTTGGAAGAGAACCTATGTTCTGGGAGTTTCCTGATATTTTTACTCCTAAGTACTTCTAACACAAATGTGTCAGGATTTCCCCATGCCAAATGCTTCTCTGCCACCATTGACTGGGTGTCCTGTCATTCATTTTAATTCTGAGTCTCTCTCCCTAGGGTCATCAATCCCACAAGGATGGCCTACCACAAGATTATCTCACTTCAGGCATCATTGTGAGACCTGGGTTGTCACCCACATTTCTTATTGACCAGCTAGCTACGCAGCAAGGGTCCTTTCAGTTTCCTCCCCATGCCCAATGATTTGCAAGAATAGTTCATAGGATTCAGGAGGACATTTCTTACCATCATCAGTTTTCTATGAAGTACTCATATCAGGAATGGCCCACTGAAGGGAGGGATAAGAAGAGTTGTAGAAGGAGCACAGGGATTCCATGCTCTTTCTGGGCACAGCACCCTCCAAGTGTTTGCCAATTTGGAAGCTCTCTGAACCTCCCACACAGCACCCTTTCTCAGAGCAGTAGGGCTGAACTGGTTGGTTCCTCTGGCAACCATCCACCATCATAAAATTATCTAGGGTCACCCCACCAACATAAACTCAGATGTGGCCTAAAGAAGTTTCTGAATTACAAAAGATGTTCCTACTACCCTATCAGTTTGGAAGTTTTAAGAGTTTTGGAAGTTCTGCGTCAGGAACTAGGAACAAAGGCCAAATATACCTATGTTTTATTGCTAACAGATAGAAAAAAAAAAAAAAGCCAAGGAACTGATAGCAAAGGAAGTGTTGTAATCTTTGCCATTTTCTAATGCAGAGTGAACTTGCCTCCCCCACAAAGTATTTGTTAAGAAGAAAACTTTCAAGCACAAGTTTCCCAAACTCTAAACTATACGTTTGTGTTTATTGTAAACAATGAGTCAGGAGCAGCCAGTTGGAGAATCAGGAAGGTGTGGAGAATCTTAGAGCCTCACAGCCTTTCTGGTACTCCACCCTTCCAGCACAAGGGGCCATAGAGCATCGCTGAATTTTATACTTAAATATGAGGTATATTAACTTTGTTCCCTTGAAACACAGATTCAAGTACAAGAAATTTATTTGGGCATTACAGGAAACAGCATCTGCAGAGGGAGAAAATGAGGCCAGGAAGGAGGAAAAGGCAATCAACAGAGGATGTTGTCTTTAAGCCTAAAAACCATTGCAAACAACAAACGAATTTCCCATGGATACACTGCGTCATGGTATAAAACCACTACCTTAAGCTCTGCCCACCTCCTCTCCCCCAAAATAAGATAGGAGATTTACCTACCAGCTCCCACCACCTATTGGTTGAGAGCTGCTCCCTGGGATATTATCCTAGCACTTCCCTTTGTTGCATGCATGTAAGATTCAAGGAAGAAAAATAACCCCAGGCATAAAGAGATACAGAAACCAGCAAGTCAAAGGGGGCAGTGCAGTGTATCAAAGATAACAGAGAGCCATGAGAATATAGCTGGATTTATTGAATGCCTAACCTCGCATACGTGAGACCCCAGATTCAAGTCCCAGAAAAGAAAAATAATAAATTATAAGCATCTGTGGATTGTTCAAACAAAAATGATATCTATCTGATTGAGGAGGTAGCTCAGTTGGTAAAGTGTTGCTGCTCAAGCGACCACCATCTCTAAGTTCGGTTTCCTGCACCCATGTAAATAGCCAGCTATGGCGGCACATTTGTAATTACAGTGCTAGGAACTCCAAGGAGGGAGGAGCAAACCTAATCCATGAACCCAGGTCCTAATGAGAGACCCTATATAACAAACAAACAAAACAAGGTAGACAGGAGGAGGGACACCCAAGTTGTCCACTGGCCTTCATATGCCCTAATGTGTGTGTGTGTGTGTGTGTGTGTGTGTGTGTGTGTGTGTGTGTGT
>NW_026596095.1:4489303-4494490 GCF_907164565.1 Psammomys obesus
TGTGTGTGTGTGTGTGTGTGTGTGTGTGTGTGTGTGTGTGTGTGTGTATAGTTTCCATGCTGCCTTTCCTGGCAAAACTCCTCAAATTTTTTCCATCTTCTGTCTCCAGAGGTTCTCAGCTCATTTTTCCTTGACCATACTGTGCTCAGATTTCTGTGCCTAATTGTGCAAAAGCTATCAAAGCCATCCTGGTGGAGTCACCAGTGACCCCTGCTCAATTACGATCAATTCTTACTCCTCATTTGATGTGATTTACTAGCAACACTGAGCCCTGTGTTTCTTCTCTCCCCTTCCAATCACTCTCTTCCTTGGATGCCACTATTACTCTCTCGGTTCTCTTTCTGTGTAGTGAACTCTTGCTTTGCAGGAATCTGCTCCTTCTTTCCCCAGCTTTCTAAAACTGGAGCACCCAGAGCCCAGTGCTTGTATGCTTCTACTTCAGCCACTTCCTTTATGAGTCCTCTAGTCCTGTGGCTTTTCACTATTATCTGTACACAGTCGTGCAGAGGTTTTTCTCCAAGCCCCAAACTCCTGACGTTAAAATAAAAGCTTAATCCCTGTACAATCATTACCTCATTTGATTGACATTGTGCCTCTCCAGTGTCTTAGGCCTTAGACCTTGGATTTATCCTCAGCAGCCCCTCCCCCCGCCCTTAAATCACCTGAGAGGTTGAATCTACAGCATACCCTGCAACCTGTAACGTATGTATTCAGAGCTCGCAATAGTTAGCTCACACCTATAATCCCAGCCCTTGGGAGGGAGAGACAGGAGAATCAGAGTTCAAAGTCAACCTTAGCTACTCAGTAAATTGCTTTTCTATTGCTGTGATAAAATACCATTACCAAGGCAAGTTAGAGAAGAAAGAATGTATTCGGGGTTTATGGTTTCAGAGGGTAGGGTCCATGATGGCTAAGCAAAGGAACAGCTGTGAGCTCACCTCTTGAGACACACATCATGAGACAGAGAGACACAAAAAGAGAAAGAACACTGAAAATCGTTTGAAACTTCAAAGCCTACCCCTAAGGACACATCTTCCCTAGCAAGGCCACACCTCCTAATCGGTATATGAGCCTATAAAGGTCATTGTCGTTCAGATCACCACAGCAAATGTGAGGTGAGTTTATGCTGCCTGAAACTCTGTCTCTCAAACAAAAACATATTTATAATCGGGATAGTTCTCCAGTCATTACTACATCTAAGCCACTACAATCTCTAAGTAACTGCAGCAATTCTCCAGCTAGCTTCCCTCAGGGCAACTCTGGGCATCCTTCCAGAACCCTGCCAAGTCATATAGCTTCTCTGCTTTGATGGCACCCCAAGTCATTTAGAGGAAAAGTCAAAATCTTTAGACTACAATATTAAAGCTCAGCAACACCTCTGTCATCACCTAGTCCCAGCTGTCACTGTGCCTCTATTTCTTTTCTCTCCTGCCATATTGGACCTTGCAGTTTCTAGAACATTCTAGCCTCTCTTCTCTTGGCATCTTACGCCAATGCTCCTTTGCCAGGGCCTGCTCACTCACCTCCTGTTGGTCTTTACTCAAATGTCACCTTTGCAATGAGGCTGCCCTTGAACCCTTCTAAAGTCAGAAGTCCACATCCATCCACACTACCAGCACTCTCTCCCTCCATTACACTTATCACCTCTCTAAAATACTTGGTTTCTTATTTATTTTGCCCGTTATAAGTCTTTCCCACTGGATCACGATTTTATTTGGCAGGAATTTCCACTGATTCTGTTCACTGCTGTGTCTTTGGGGGCCTATTACCAAATGTAACAGAGTAGAAGGTGAAAGCCATACCTCTAAGAAACTTGGATGGGAAAGGATGCTGAGGTAGGATCATGAGTGTGATGAAGAAACAAGAGAGTGTTTTGTGTTGTTTTGTTGAAGGCTGGTGTCTTTGAACAAAATTGCCGATTGAAAAAGAAGTGGCTGGTAGAACTGAGTGAGGCGGCAGCAGGAGAGCCTAAGTGACCTAAAGAAATGGGAAGGGGAGCGATGTGCGGTGGTACCTGTTTGTCAGCACAGCACTTGGCAAATGCAGGCAGAAAGAGCAAGAATCCAAGGTCATCCTCAACTGTACATTAAATTCTAAGAGACCCCTGGCTAATGAGATTAGGTCTGAGAAGAAGCAAAGGAATAAGAGGAGGAGAGAAAAGAGGAGGAGGAGAAAGAGGAGGAAGAAGGCTTATTTTGAGTTTTGAGTCCAGGATTGATTGGCTCTATCGTATTGAAGCCCATGGCCAGGGAGCACATTCCAGTGCAAAGCTAACTTTAATGAAACAAGTTGCTGATCGCCTCATTCTGAACAAGAAGCAGGGGGGAAGGGATTGAGTCCCAGTATCTCCTTCAAAGACACAACCCCCAATGACTTAGTTTCTTTCCACTAGACAGTTCCAAATCACCCAAACTGCATATGGTTGCCTGAGCCTTTAGTACATAGCCATCTGGGGACATTTAAAATGCAAACCACTATATAAGATTCAAGGGTAAAGCCAGTCATGAGAGGCTAATCAGGATGGGGATGGCAATAAGAAGTGGTGACATCTCCGGACCAACCATCACATGACCAAAGAACTAATTTCATTTCTCAGGCCATCAAATTTTTCTTTTCTTTTGAGCCCTTTGGAATTTCCTTGCATATAACTAGCTGCGTTAAGGGTCCTTGTGATTTACTATTTTAAGCCCTTCTTCTGAAAACTCTCCAAGAAGTACCTGTGAGGTCCCATGATCCGCACTTCTCAACGGGTGCTTAGAGAGCTTGTCTTGCTCATAGCCTCTCAAAATAAGAAACATGGTAAAACAGAAGGGGCATGACTGCTCTGAGGGGCTGCAGAGATTGGAAACTAAAGTATTAGTGCATTAATATACAACATTAATTTCACAAATATGTATTGAACATCTTCTTTGTACCGGACACATTGTTCCTGATAATGGGATTAAAGCAATAAATAGTTGCCTGTGCGCTCTCTCTCTCTCTCTCTCTCTCAGCTTACATTTCAGGTGTGGTACATAAACAGGGGAAGGGGAGAGCAATAAACAAAAGTCTAGCCCCACGTCTGACTTTTGCTGTTGTTGTTGCTGTTTAAACTTATTTTATTTTTAAGTGTGTGTGTGTGTGTGTGTGTGTGTGTGTGTGTGTGTGTAGGTATGAGCTTCAAGTGCTGTTGGAGACCACAGGCATTGGATCCCTCTGGAGCTGTAGGTACAGGAAGCTATGCTTGTCTCCTCTGTCAAACGGAAACAAATGAAAGAGCTGTCAGGCCCAGGACTGAGAGAGCATCCCCGGTACACGTTGCAGTCAGCAAATGCATGTTCACTCAGTAGGACTCTAAATACTTGTAGTGTCAAGAAGGGTATATAAGCAATGGGAAAGGACATTTTAGGACAAGACTGATTATCAGCAGGGCCCTGCAAATCTTCTGAAGACCCTAAAATGTAGAACCATAGTACTGCCCCAAACTAATGGCAGGCCTTGACTTTTTAGAGTACTTAACTTTTCCATAACTTCTAAACAATGGAAGAAAGACACACACACACACACACACACACACAAACACACAAACACACACACTCAGGCAGGCATCTACTGTGCAATGAATTCAGAAAAGTCAGAAAGGAAGCGGTTTCTGTTAGACACACTAAATTTTAGGGGGAGGAAAGTGACACACTAGTGTTGGTGACAAACAGGACAAAGGGGTGCTTAGTCGCAAAACTATCTGCATCTGTCAACCTCCCCTTTTCAAGAAAGGTCAACGTCTTTGACCTTTAACCCACTAGGCACTGTTATCCGCTGTGCGCATAAAGCTGATTTAACTTATTGACAACCAAAGAGATATGAATTCCGGTTAAGCTCTTATGTCTAAAAAGGCCTCTGGGTGTGTTGAAGAGGCAACACATCCATAAAAATAAAGTAGCCAAATCAACGGGTTATTTCAACACAAGCTACTTCAAAAACTCACTGGGAGCAAGCAAAACAGCCTTCTTCACACTGACCTGCAATTTGTGGGGCCCATACTTCCTCCTCTTCGTAGGGATATCCCCCTGGGCTGTGCGGACCCCACATATTCTGAGTCACCTTCTCATTCTTCTGGGTGGCACAGGCCTGTTGTACTCAGGTGAGAAGACAGAGGAATTCTGTCCTATCACATGGGCAGAGGCGGTGTTCAATTACCTTCTGTGGGCTAGATTATGGGGTTAAGGAACTTGATCAGTTTACAGTCTGGGAGTGTGCAGACACCGCAAAGCAAGCAAAGGGCTGGAGGACAGCACTTAAACGATCTGCATTCAGGAGACACCAAAATTTAACAAAGAATGCGGTCTGACCCTAGGTTGTTTGTTTGTTTGTTTGTTTGATCATAATTTCCCAGGGGCTATTGCTAAAGTAGAAGTTGGGAAAGAGAGAGACAGAGACACAATTGACACAGAGACACACACAGACAGAGACACAAAGAGAAACCAAAGCAGTGATGTCTAAGGTAATGAAGGCGAACTGGCTGTGAGGGAGCTTGTTAGCCTGTATCTGCTATTTATAGCACTGCTGTTTACGCTGTGTCAACACAGCCGTCTCTGACTTGGAGATGACTAACAGTTTGGTTCATTTGGTTTAATTAGGTTGGATTAATATGGCCACTGCACAGTTGTGTGGGAGGGCCATTAATTAATCATCTAAACTAATGTTGATATTTTAAAGTGTAGAAACACTCTTTCACAAAATTTGGATTGAATCTGTGCACGTGTATGGCAACCCCTTTTCCCTCAGATTCCCACCAGAAGCCTGTAGCCCACACAAGCTCAAGAAAGCAACTGCTAACGAGCTGAAAGGAGAGCTCCTCATGTGGGCTAACAGCGTCACAAATGAGAAGGCATAATTCCTGGGTCCAACAGAAAGCCCTGCTCTGCCACTAGCAATGAGATCTTGGGCAAGGCCTCTCGTTTCCTTTCTTTTTTTTTAATCAAATTTTTTATTTTTATTATTAGTTATATTTTATTAACTCTGTATCCCAGCTGTATCCTGCTTCCTTATTCCCTCCCAATCCCACCTTCCCTCTCTCATCTCCTCCCTGCCCCTTTCCAAGTCCACTGATTGGGGAGGACCTCCTCCCCTTTCGTCTGACCCTGTTTTATCAGGTATCTTCAGGACTGGCTGCAAAGTCCTCCTCTGTGGCCTAGCAGGACTGCTCCT
>NW_026596095.1:4494590-4545074 GCF_907164565.1 Psammomys obesus
GGGGGGGGGGGGGGGGGGGGGGGGGGTCAAAGAGCCTGCCATTGAGTTCCTGTCAGAAATAGTCCCTGTTCCCCTTACCATGGGAAACTAATCGCTTACTGAGCTACCACAGGCTACATCCGAGCAGGGGTTCTAGGTTATATCTATACATGGTCCTTGGTTGGAGAAACAGTCTCAGAAAAGACACCTGTGCCCAGATATATGTGGTCCTTGTGGAGCTCCTATAAAAATTAAAAGAGAACTTCAGACCTTTTTTTTTTTTTTTTAATTGCTTGTCTCTCAGGCAGTGCTAGGCATTGAACCCAGAGCTTCATGCATGCTAGGCAAGTGCTCTACCACTGAGTAATACCCCTAGCCCCTTGCACACATTTCTTTATTTTGTTATTAAAATCTAAGTTCAATGTGGGAGAATGTGAATGAAGGCCCCCACTGCCATAATTATATAGTTGAGTTTCCTACATTCATGAAAATCGCAGGGATCAGCACATTTGAATAAGCCTCGGCCTGGGAAAAACACCTTCCTTATCACGGTATCTCCCCTGCCTGGTAAGTGTGTATGCTTCCTTACTCCACCAAACTTACCTCATCTCCAAAATCAAGCTGATAATGATGCCTACCCCCCTGGGGGCTTCAACGTTAACTAATATAAACAGTTGAAAGTATTACCATAACACCTGCCAAAGCCTGAGCAACAAATGCCAGACACTGTTACTAAAGACAGCAGTGGGTATTGGGCTGCAGGAAACTGTTTAGCTAGTTGCTCTAATGGACACATTTAGATTGGTGTATAAAGCAGCCAGGGGTTTTAACCCTCAGTTCTGCTCATAATTCTCTCAGAGATGGAACCCAGGGCCCTTGCGCATGTTAGGTGAGCATATCCTACCACTGAGCTACATCCCCGGTCCTACCTGTCGGTAATTTGGTATCAAAGACTCTTCATTAAGGGGGGATGCCCCATGTACTGTAGGATGGTTAGTGGCGTCTCTGATGTATAGCCATTGTATCACCTCTTCCCAATTGAAACAAAACATCTTCAGGTGTTGTAGAGGGTCTCAGGGAGCAAGATCACCTCACTTTGACAAATTCTCTGTAGAAAACAATTAGTAACTGCTTTGAGGAACACAACACATTGGTCATCTCCATCTTCCCAAATGCCTAGCTAGCGATCTCCTCTCTCTAAAGCTAAATGATAAATTACACACCAAGAAGTGTCTTAAAATTACTTCTTCCTTTCTCATTAATATAATGCTCGATTCCATGTACTCAGTGCTGGGCACATAACGAGGAAGTGGATAGATGGGCACACATCTGAACTTTTTTTTCAGATGGATGGACAGACAGATAGATGTATGGTGTCATAGTAGATTCAGCTGTCAACTTGACACAGACTTTAAGTTACCTGGGAAGTGACAACATCAAGTGAAGAATTGACCAGATCAGATTAATCTGTTTGTCTATGTGGTATTTTCTTAACTGCTAATTGATGTAGCAGAGGAGGGTCCATCCCACTTCTGGCAACACCATCTCTAGGCAGGTGGTCCTGGCCTGTATAAGACAACTAAGCAAACCAGAAGGAGCAAGTTGGTAAGAGGCATTCCTTCATGGTATCTACTTCAGTCCCTACCTCTGGTTCCTGCCTTGAGTTCCTCCCTTGGATTCCCTCAGTGATGGAAGTGTAATATGAAATAAACCCTTTCCTCCCCAGGTTGCTTTTCAGTCATAGTGTTTATCAAAGCAACAAAAAGATAACTAAAACAGATGGACACACATTTGAGTATTTTTCAGACGTATATATATATGGATGGATGGATGGATGGATGGATGGATGGATGGATGGATGGACGGACGAAGCATTTGAGTTTACTCCTTGACTCCAGGCTACTCATGAAAGAGTAAGTCTGATTACACACCCACTCACATGGCAAATTGCCCCAGCACAGTGGAACATGGAAAGGACAGCAAGGCAAGAGGCCCCATCCACCGACCTTCAGAGCAAGGAGCCAGAGGCTAAACACAGATTGTCTCTAGGAAACTGGGCCAAGGTCCCTGGCTGGGGTCAAAACAGGAGAAGTGTGGGAACTGGGAACAGGAAGTGGCCCAGAAAACTCCCACAGTCAGGCAGATGGGCATCCGGCTGTTCCATGTGATGGGTGATATGACCAAGACAGAATGAGACACGTTGTCTGAATTAACCCCACCAACCTAGCACCGATTGCATTTTAGTCTCTATTGTCCAGGATGGAGATAAACAGGGTAAATAAGAAATTTCCTTAGATATTACTACTACTTTACTAGTGGCCCATTAACTGAAATTACTTAATTATGTAACAACATAAACACACAACAAAATAACCCATGGTTTGTGTCCTTCAGCAAACATTTGTCAAGTGAGCATCCCTTAAGCTACTTCCATATGAATCAGAGAATGATGCAACTGTACCAGGTGATTGCGTGATGTTTCCAAAGCGCAGAAGTGAGGGTTTTTAAAGCCCTAGTTATTTGCTTCTGAGCTATAAGTTGCTAAACAAACATAGGTCTCCTGGGTCACGTCACATACACTCACTGTTTCCTTCAGACCTAAAGCACAGCTTAGCCATTCACTCATTTTTTTTTTTATTCAAGTAAGACTTATTTCCTTTTAGTTTCATGACCATTATTATACAATGTTTTGTGGAGACTCTGTTGATATTAAGACATATAGCTTCATATGAGAAGTTTCTTCTAAGGGCCATGTGTTAGGCAAAGCCCTCTCTATTTCCCTTAAGAAGCTGGCTGTTTGGAAAGGTAGGAGGGGTGAGGAGAGATAGATGCATACATATCACATCTCCCTTTTCACTTTCACCCGGAATCCTAGACCAGTCTTGTAACCTAATTCTAGGAGTTCACTTAAGTCCTCTTTTTATGCCTCACCATGACTTTCTACACTGGTTCTTATTTCTTTGGGCCTGATTTATAAATTACTATTTTAAAGTCTGTGTTTATTATGATAAGTGACCTCAGAGGCTTACAATGAGGCAGGATCTGAACAACAACAACAACAAAATTAAATAAAACAATGATCAAAACACTTTATATAACCCTGTAAAAAAGAGAGAGAGAGAGAGAGAGATCAATCTTAGTCAAATAATATACGGGAAAGAAGCATCAGGAAGCTCACAGTATTATTCATTCACTTATTTCCTTATTTGCTTTATTTTAACTTTGAGAGCTTTTTGATTTTGAGACTTGCTGATAAAAACACAACACTCAACTAGGGAGGTAACAACATGGTAGAACATTTGCCAAGTGTGCCCAAAAGCCTAGGTTTGGTCGCCAGCCCTGAAAGGGGAAAGCAAAAAGCCATGGGAAGGTTAATCTGCAAGATTTTATCACTTTGCAGCTTCCTGGGTACTAGAAAAGATACAGAAAGGGCAGGTAAGGTAGAGTTGGGGATTAGCCTCACTGTATAATGTATAAACAGGGCTCTGAAGCCCCAGGGTACGTTTCATCATTTCTTTGTGAAACACAGAGACCATCTGCTTTCACCCTCCTGAAGGGATAACCCCAGCAATGGAGCGGCACTCTACAAGAGATGCCTTAGGCCAGAGTGCAACTAATTCTAGTATTCATTCTAGCATAATATAATACAAACTTTATTCAGCCTAATTCAGCATTAGATTCCAAAATGTAGGTGGCATCGTTGATATAATCATATTGCTACTAAAAATATTGTCCCTGGCGTTGGAGCGATTAATCACAGGGGTGTGGGGCTACAGATTTGACTCTGTGGTTAAGAAGGCATAGCACTCTTCCAGAGGACTAGAGTTCTATTCCCAGCACCCACCTCTAACAGCTCGCAACCACCCGTAATTCTAGCCCCAGGGGATCCAACACAGTCTCCTGGCCTCCATGTCAGTATGTGGGCCTCTGCATTCACATGCACACACCCATAGACAGATTCAGAGATATACGCTCACATCAAAACATTAAAAATGTGAAACCCAACTTGGGTCCTCTACCACTGAGCCATGCCTTCAGTACTTTTTTTTTTAACCTCAAATTCAAGATCAGAAATACTCCCCTTTTCTCACAAGCTCATCCTCCAACTGCATCATCCCTCCATCCTTCTGTTCTGCTGGTGCAGGACCTTGACACTGCCTTTTGCTGATTTCTCCCAAATCTCCAGTTTCATCATTCCTAGTGACTTCACTTCAGCTAGCAAGTCAATGAACCCAGTTGTCTACTCCTCTAAACAGGGGACATCTCATAGGGCAATGAGATTACTACCCATTGAGTATGTGCTTTTGAGAAGAGACTGCTCTCAGTGACTCCTGACCCAGGGGTAGCCACATGAAGGGGATGCCCCAGTGACTTCAAAGTTGATTCTCCCTTCACAGGGAAGAAAGGACAGTGATGTGAAGGGACATTCTGAGGAGACGCACTGACATTTGACATCTTGCGTTTCAGTAATTTCACACAACTGTGATGTAGCAAAAGGGGATAGGAAAAAAAAAAAACCTAGAGCATTAAAAATAAATCTATGTTAGTATCTATGTTATAAAGCCAAACCAGAAATGTCACTGGATGACTCTAATTAGAGCCTCAGTTGTGACTGAAGAACCGAGTCCCTTGCCTGGAAGCTCCATGGGGCCTTTCATACAGCTCAGCCCTGGCTCTGTTCTGTCCCCTGAGCATTTAATCTTATCATCCCAGAACCGGGCCAGTGAGTACACATTCCACAGGCATGCTATCACCAGGCACAAGGTTGAGAGTGGGCTCTGTCTCCCCAGCTATTGTATCAGCTGCCCTCAGAAGAAAAGAGCAAAGCAAAGCAAAACAAACAAACAACAAATAAATCCTGAGGTTTTCCTGTTAACATTACAGGGCTGAAAAGGACCAAAGCAAGTATGTAGAATTCAAAGGAAACCCCAAAGCTTCCCAGACTTAACAGTCTTCCCTGACTCTGTCCCTGGGATGAAAACCAGAATGGATTCCTGCTTTTGCGTTTGCTCTGTGTGGCCGGTTTTTGTTTGCTTCTTTGTTTTTGAGACAAGGTCTCGTTCTCTAACACAGGCTAGCCCAGAACTCACTTTATAGATGTTCTTTCCTGCATATCTACCTTAGCCTCCCAGGACTACAGTTGTGTGCCATCAATGCCCAGTGTTAAATCTACCAACTTTTTGCTTCCTTTGTTCTCCTTATTAAAGGAGAAAAGGGTGCTGGCTCATGCTCTGTGATGTTACTTTCCAAAGTATTAAATCAAGGCAGAACAAGTGGCATTCCCTGTATTAAGCCTTCACAACTTTCTACAACTGGTCAGGGGAGGGAAAGAGGCTGGAGAATGAATTGATGTTGCTACACAAAAAGATAACGACCCGAGTTTGAATCCCAGTGCCCAAGCAAAAAGCCAAGCATGGTCGCAAGGGTACCTGTAACCCCATCTTGATGGGGGGCACTCTAGGGCTTCCTAGTTGCCCATCTAGCTACAAGCTCAGTGAGAGACCCTGCCTCAAAAGAGTGAGATGCAACGTGACAGAGCAGGACGCCTGGTGCCCTTTGGTCTTCACAAGGGCCCAGGGGCACACACCACAAATGCATGCAGATATGCCATGTGCACACACACACACACATAAGAATAATCCACTCCCAGTAGTACTGGTTACACTGGTGCTAATGAGTCAGCAAAGCTCGTGGAAGTGGGGGCTAGAGAGATGGCCCAGAGGTTGAGCACTTGCTGTTCATGCAGAGGACCTGAGTTCATTCTCAGTGCTCACATCAGGCAGATTACAAGCACTGTAACTCCAGCTCCAGAAGAGCTGGTGCTATGGCATCTGCACTCACATATGCACATACCCACAGACAGACAGACACAAGAACAGATTATTAAAATAAATTTTTCTCTAAAAGCTTGTGGAAGGAGGGTGACAGCGTGAAGCAATCCTTCTCTTCTTTGATTTCTGCATATTCTTGGCCAACTTCTTTCAACTACATTTGAAATTGCAAAGCTACCCCCACAGAGGAGCAAAAGCCTCTAGGTCTGCCTCGGCCAGACACGCTCCTGAGAGTCTTATTTGCGAAGAGCATCACAGTAATGCACAGGCCTTGCCCCAAGAGCAGCAGAGAAATGCAAAGAGGTGAATCTAGTCTCTTCATCTTTAACAGTGTAGTCAGAGCTCAGGTTGTGGCTTTGGTGCCCACTGTCTGGATTTGAAACACGGTTCACTGGAAATGAGCTTGCCTCTCCATTTCTATAGTTGACTGCAGTGAAGATTACATGAATAAGCAAATATGCAAAACACTGAGAACACGGCCTGGTACAGATTATTTCATCTTGTTAATAGTTCCATCACCATTCAATATACAGGATAATTTCCTCCTCTTCATCTGTTTTTTTTTTTTTTTTTTTTTTTAAGTAAAGTCTTATTCACCAGCTTCATATGCAATGGACAATGACCTTGAACTCCTACCTCCAACTCCTGTGTGCTGGGGATTACAGGCATGTGCCTCCATGCCTGGTATACATGGTACTGGAGAGCAAACCTGGAGCCCTGTGCATGCAAGACAAGCCCTCAAGCAACTGACCTTCACCCCTAGCTCAAGACCCTTTTCAAAGGACTTCTTGCCTAGTCATTCTCAAAGTCTTTCACTCTGAGATGTGATCGATAATTTTAACATTGCAGAAAAAAAATACTATGGCTGCTTCTTGATTATAACTCTTTTCTTCGTAGAATTTCAAAAGTACTAAATACTAGTTACAGATTTCTCTTTTTTCTATTTTATTTTATGTATAGGAGTATTTTGCCTCCATGATCATCTGTGTACGATGTATACAGAGTATGCATGGAGACCTGAAGAGTGTAAGAGATCGCCTGGAACTGTTGTTCGGTTGTCTGTGCTGGGAAGCAAGCCTGGGTCCTCTGGAAGAGCAGCCAGTAGTACTCGTAATTCCTGAGCCATCTCTACAGGCCCCTAGTTATTTGTTTCTTTAAAAGAAGGAGAAGGAAGAGGAGAATGAGGAAGAGAGTGAAGAGGAGGAACAGCTACCCTCCTACTACCCTTAGGAGGGAGGGTTGGAAAGGATAAGAAAAAAGAGGGAAAACAAATTACCCTTGACTCACAATTCAGTTCTACTTTGGCTCTTTATTTTCCCAGTGCCGTCTGTCCTGTCCCCAAGAGCTAAGAATTTATTAAGCATTTAAAGTTCAGTATTATGGCACATGTACCTGCTACAAGGCACCTATAACACGGAAAACGAGCACTTCACATCAAAGCTACTCAACATATAATTGTTGAGTGGATGAATGAAAATAATTGGGTCTACTCAGAGATAGCATATAATTCTAGGAGACAGTATATAATTAAGGATTGAAATCTACAGTTCATTAAAAATTCAGAGAAGACTAGAGTCAGGGCTGGAGAGCTCAGAAAGGTTTTTTTTTTTGGAGAAAGGTTGACTTGGGCCATATTGATAAATGTGAAGAACTTGAAAAGTCAGGATGAGATAGTGGAAAGGCTAAAGCAAAGAGATAATGGAAGCCAAATCTTGAAAACAGGAAGGAAAATGGCATTTCCTGTAGTATGTAAGAAATGGCATGGCAACAGAGAAATTATGCAGGGTTAGTAATGAGTCTCTAAAGAGCCAGGTATGGCCAGGCATGGTGACGCACACCATTAATCCCAGCACTCTGGAGGTAGAGGCAGGTGGATCTCTCTGAGCCTGGTCTATATAGTGAGTTCCAAGACAGCCACAGCTACGTAGAGAGACCCCGTGTCAACACACACACACATACAAACACACACACACATATACACACACACACACACACACACAAACACAAAGAGTCAGAGAAAGCGCAAACACCTCACTCAGTAGTCACTGAGGTTATCAAAAGCTGTGTACGAGATTAGTCTAAATCTGGTGCTTGGATAAATGAAGAGATAGAGGCAGTATCAAGAAGGGCTATGCTAGAGCTGGAGAGATGGCTCAGTAATAAAGACACTTGCTGCCATGCTTGGGTGCCTAAGTTTAATCCCTGAGACTCATACGGTGGAAGGAAGAACTCTCGCAAGCTGTCCACTAACCTCCACCTACATCCCACGACACGCGTATACACACAAACAAAATTGAGATTGAATACATGTGAAAATATTTTAAATGCTACACTGTCCACCCAGCCACCAATGACCAGGGCTCAGTCTACTAGAGCGACTGAGAAAAAGAGACTGGGATAAGGGCAGGAGATGTAGCAAGGTGGGTAGAGAGTGTTTACCTAACTTGTACAAAAGCCCCAGCACCACACAAACAATGTACAGTGTCACACATTTGCGATCCCAACACTCAAGAGATACAGGTTCCCCTGAAAATGGCCAGTCTGGTCTACATGAGACCTTGTCTCCAAAAGAAATAAATATAAAACCTGGAAGAGGTTGATTAGGTAATTTTATTTCAAACTGGAGAACTTGTTTTTGTTTCCATTGTATAAATACACTTCAGTGCACAGACTCTCAGAGCATCTTTTCTACATCAGGGCCCACTGTACTTTCTGAGCCTTCTAAGTCCAAAAACACTCAAGCTCTTGTCTTGTGCTCAGTGTCTAATCACATTGTGGCTCCTCATGCTTCTTAGGTTAAAAACAAAACGACAGAAAAGAAAGGGAGAGGAAAGTGAGCTCAGAGTGGATAGTGGAGGAAGAGTAAAATCTGATTTTATTCAGATTGAATTTGGAATGAAGCAGTAAGATGAAGCTCTAGAGGTGATGACTAAAAATATACTAAGCAGAGGGGCCCCCGAAAATCAGGAACCATTTGTTGAATGCGCTTTTCGGGATTCACAATGCCTTTGCTGCCATGAAATGAAGAAAACTTTTTATGCTCCTGCTTTTATGGAGATCCCCTGTCTTAGTCGGGGTTATCATCGCTGTGATAGAACACCGTGACCAAAATCAACCTAGGGAGAAAGGGTTTATTTGGCTTACACTTCCACATCACTGTCCATCATCAAAGGAAGTCAGGACAGGAACTCAAACAGGGCAGAAACCTGGAGGCAGGAGCTGATGCAGAGGCCATGGAGGAATGTTGCCTACGGACTTGCTTGTCATGCCTTGCTCAGCCTGCTTTCTTATAGAACCCAGGACCACCAGCCCAGAGATGACACCACACACAACAGAGTGGGCTTTCCCCCATCAATCACTGAGAAAATGTCCTATATGCTTGCCTACAGCTGGATGCTATGGAGGCATTTTCTCAACTGAGGCTCCCTCCTTATGACTCTGGCTTGTGTCAAGTTGACATAAAACTAGTCAGCACACACACCCTTTTATTATCTTCCAACAAACAAACAGATAATAAGCTGAGCTGGCACACAGCTCAGTAGTAAGTGCTAGTCATACCCACGAAAGACCCTAACACTTTAATGAATAAAAAACAAACAAACAAAAACAAACAAACAAACAAAAAGTTATTTATTTGGCAGGCTTCTCTTTACTTAGTTTCTTTTTTGTTGCTGTTGTATTTCCTGTTTAATTTTTCTTTACTGGAAAAGCTGTTTTTGCCTCAGATCTGGGACTTGCAGATCTGATTAGCCCTGAGGACAAATGAAAACACAAAGGAATCACTCAGGCTTATCATAATATCCAGGGGAGGGGCAGGGAAGATTCACTATCGACTGAAGAACAATACAGCCTTCATCTTTGCCGTTCTGCTGTCTTTTGTAGCTCTGCTGATCACAGTAGAGTCTTCCAGAGCCTACAAGTCACACTGGTCTTGCTCAGGGCATTCTTCTTCTGTTCTAGAAAGTAACATTAACCATAATATAGCCCTTGGAAGCATCTTCACTGAGGGAAATGAACACACTATACAAAGGGAAAACTGGAAAGCGGGCCTTTAAGTGCTCATGCATGCCGATGAGTGGACCGTTTGGGGACAGGCAGGTGAAGCTCTGTGGAGTTCACGGTCAGCCTAGTCTGTATCATGAGTTCCAGACCAGCCAGAGCTATGCAGTAAAACTCTGTTTCAATAAAAGAAAATTAGCCTAAACAACTATGATGACTATTATCCTTTTTTAAAGAGCATTTACCTACCCCTCCTCAGTTTTACGTTATTTATTGCCTTAGGCTGTCTGTTGCTATAATAAACACCATGACCAAAACAACTTGGGGGGAAAATCACGTCTCTCATTGCATCTAATAGGTTTTCTCTGCCGATGAAATATGCAAATTCAAGCCAAATTAAAAGTATAAAATCAGGTTTAGTTGGGGGCTGCTCTCAGGTGGGTTCAGTGGTCTCAGGAGATTAAGGAAATTGCCATGGAAAGAGACCAAAATGTCTGGATTGTATAGGGAAGAGCCTTTTGGGGACAGAATGCCCAGTAAGCTGGAAAGTTCAAGGCAGAGGGCAGGGTGTGCCAGCCAGCCATACCCTGTAACAGGTTGGGATCAGAAATGCTGAGAGAACCCAGAAGCCTTCTCCACTGCAGAAAGGAATGTAACCTACCTTGCAATATCAGCATGGCAGTTTCTCAAAAAAAAATCTAAAACTACCACATAACCTATCTCAGAACCACCCCTAAGTATGTAGCTAAAGAAATCCAACATACAATACTGCAGGGCGGCATACCATAGAGGTGCCTACACGGCCACGTTCACTGTGTCGGTACCCACGAGTTATGGAATCAGACCGGGTTCCCAGCCAGGGATGGGTGAATGAAGAAAAAGTGGTGCCAGTGAGGTGGCTCAGTGGGTCACGGTGCTTCCCACCAGCCCTGACAACCTGAGTTTCAATCTCTAGAATCCACGTGGTGAAAGGACAGGGCCAACTCCCTCAAGTTTTCCTCTGATCTCCACATGTGCACCAGGGCACAGATACACACAAAGTAAATAAGTATAATTTTTATACTTAAAAAAAAAACCTACACAAAAAGAAAATTTGGTGTGTTTATTTGACAGATTATTAGTCAGGGATAGAGAAGAATAAAATTATACCATATGCAGGAAAATTGATGGCACCGGAGAACATTGTACTAACCACAGTAAACCAGACTGTGAATGATTTGTTTTCTGTCATATGGAATTCAGATATTTATTTTTATTTATAAATATGTATATATTTATATTTATAATATATTTATATAAAATGGCTCCTTTTTCATTCACAGCAAAGGGAAACTATTTCAAGAAGGAAGGAGGGGACAAAGGGAAGGTGACAAAGATGAGCCAAGCACATCATTTAAAACCCCATTAACGTGTACGCTTACTAAAAAAATAATTAGCAGATGAGGGTATGGGGGATGGCCAATGCCTTTAATCCCAGAACCTGGGAGGCAGAGGAAGACATCTCTGTAAACTGGAGGCCACCTAGTCTACAGAGGGAGTTTTAGGATAGTCACAGCCTCATAGAGACACCTTGTCTCAAAACAAACAAACAAAAAGTAATTTTAAAAGAGCTTAAGATGGGCACGGTAGCACATACCTGTAATTTCAGCACTTGGGAGATATTAGCAGAAGGAGCAAAGTTCAAGTCCATCCTTGGGATATATAGCAACCTGGGCTGCAGAGTGAATCTTTACAAAGCCCAAAACAGAACGCTGAAAATGTAAAAGAATATATCTAGCCTCTTGTGTGCTTTTTCAGAATGGACAGCATCCAGTGACATCATGGGACCAAACTGACTTGGATGAGCGGCAACAGAGATTGTGACCAGCACTGGTGAGGATGCAGCCACTGCCTAAGAGAGCCTGGCAAGTTCTCTCCAAACTAAACATACTGTTGGCATATGCAGCCACCTCCGTCCTTGACATCCACGCAAAAGAGCTGAAAACTTACGGTCATACAAAAGCATGGTACACACACACACCACACACACAGTCTGGTATACAAAGCGAGTCCAGGACAGCCAGGACTACATAAAGAAACCCTGTCTCAAAAAAAATTTAAAAAAGAAAGAAAGAAAGAAGACCACAGCTATATAGATTTAGTTTGAGCCCATTGACAATCTAACACATTTTTTCATAGCGTCTATACCGGTCAGGATGCAAAAACGGAAGCAGGTCCAACTATACCGTGTATGCAACGTAGTCTTCCCTACAGAATTCTTTCTCTTCCCCTCTCCCCGTCCTTTCGTGCTACTGACATCATCCAGGTGGCCGCTGTCTACATCAGCAACTCCACACCACGGTGCTGCTTGTTGACATAGTCCACTCTCCTTTCAAGTGCTTCAAGGACAACAATAACGCATCCATCCATTTACTGGCAGCACTGCCATTTCTGATTTGCACCCCTCACAGGCACCTGTTTCCTTCCCTTATTTTCCTTCCACCTAACGGACTTCTCTTAACACGTTTTTGTAATACAGCTCTCTTAAGGTCAGTTCCTTTGACTTTTGTATGTCTGAAGAAGTATTTTCTTTTCACCGTAAAATACATTTTTTATTTATAATTACTTTTTTTTTTTTAAATTTCAGTGCTTTGAATATATTCCCAAACCCTCTCTGTTTGCAGAAAACAGCTGTCATCCTGTCCTTGTGGTATCTGCACCTTCCTGGTATCTTTAAAGAGTTTCCTTTTGTCTGTGTTCTGGGCTACCTCTTGTGTTTGGGGTTTTCTGAGCTTAGACATGTGGGTTCATAGTTTCCACCAAGCTTCGAAAGATGCTGCTTTGCTGTTCCCTTTCATGGCCACTATCGTTACACATATATAGACATAGTTCAAGTGACCTCACAGTTTGAGTGGCCCCACAGTTTCTGTTTTGGGATTTCCTTTAAAATTTAAAATTTTTCCTTCCCTGTGTTTCACTTTGGAGTGGTCTGTTGCTTTGTCTTCAGGTTTACTAACCTATTTTTCTACAATATTTAATTTGCCTTTAATTCCTTTCCCTGTCTTAGATGTCTCAGCTATTCTAGGGTAGTTTATCCCTTTGTCTTTTGTTGCTGAGACTTCAAAGCTGGCTTCCACAGTGACACACTTCCTCTAATTAATTTATTTATTTATTTATTTATTTATTTATTTATTTATTTATTTATTTATTTATTTATTTAGTGGCTTTTCTGGAGAATGGTCTCAGGCCAACCTTGAACTCACCATGTAGCCAAAATTAACCTTGATCTCCTGATCTTATAACATTCACCTCCCAAGTGCTGAGCTTCCGGGCTTGTACCACTCATGGTGGTTTGAATAGGTATGGCCCCCATAGACTCATGTGCTTAAATGCTTGGCTTTAAAGGCGTGGCAGTGTTAGGAGGTGTGGCCTTGTTGGAGTAGCCTTCTAAGAGGAAGTGTGCCACTGTGGAGGTGAGCTTTGAGGGCTCATGCTCCAGGGAGGCCAAGCATGTCAGTCCCCTTTTGCAGCCTGCAGATCTAGATGTAGAACTCTCAGCTCCTTCTCAGCGCCACAGGCGCTTGCACACCCTCACGCTTCTTGCCGTAAAATAATGGATTAAACCTCTGAAACTGTAAGCCGGCCCGCAATTAAATGTTTTCCTCTAAAAGAGTTGAGCCGGGCAGTGGTGCACTCAGGGGTAAGGGGAGGAGGGATATAAACAAAGGTGGTTTCTTCATGTTTGAGGCCAGCTTGGTTTACAGAGCAAGTTCCAGGACAGCCAGGGCTGCACAGAGAGACCTGTCTCGAAAAACACAAAACGGAACAAAAGAAAAGGGGTTGCTGTGATCATGGTGTCTCTTCACAGCAACAGAAACTCAAACTGAGACAACCACCACATCCAACTTGTTCGAGTATTACAGATTTCATCCCTAAAGGCTGCTTGAGTTTTTCCTCTGGGTCCCTTGTCTCTAACCAACACGTTTAATTTTTCATTTAGCTGTCTGAGCATCTGGAATGCTGCAACAATAACTATTTTAATAGTATCTGCAAATTCCTACATCCTTATAGTTCTGATTGAGTTTCTATTGATTTTTTTTTTTCTTCTAATCCCCGCTCATATTTTCCTGCATCATTTCCTGGTAATGTTTCTGGTCTATTCATTTGCTTGCTTGTTTTTTGTTTGTTTTGGTGCTCATACATGCTAAACACATATTCTCTACTGTTGAGCTATCCCATAACTCTGTTTTTTGTTTGTTTGTTTGCTCGCTTGCTTGTTAATATCAAACATTGTTGGGATTTTTATCTTTTTGGTGGCTGGATATTTTTGTATTCTTTTAAATCCCCTAAATTGGTTCGGGGCCATAATTATGTTAGTAGAAAACAATATTACCTTTTTAGATATGTCTCAGCTTTTACATGGTTGGTAAGTACTACTCAATTAGGAGGCATGACTAGCCTGAGCATTCGGCCATAATCCAGTTATCTGTGAATTATGGAGTTTTCTGATTTGGTAAGGGTTAGACATGATGGTGGTCAGGCTCACCCTAGTTCTGTGTGAGAGCAATTCCTCTAATCCTCTCAAGCGATTCTTTCCCAGCCAACGGTAGTGAGGTTCAGTGTTCTGCAGGGTACAAGAGGGAAACTTCTGCAGGTTTCCCTCTGAACTTCATACCTGTGATGCTTTCTCCCATCTATCCAATAGTCTGTCCTGACAACTCTAGGCAAGCGAGTCCCTTCAACATTCCATCAATATTCTCAGCTTGACAAGATATAGAGGTTAGGTAGAGAGTTGGGGCCTACACGGGAGGGATGGTTTTCCCTAGGAAAGGGAAATAAAATAGATGGTTATAAATGGGTGATGGTGTATGAACTAGAATGGGAGGATCAAATAGGGAGAAGGAGGGAATATGGGGAGATAAAGATAAAATGAAAGGCCATTTGAGAGGTAGTGTGGAAAACTAACACAGTAGAAGCTTCCTGAAATATATACATGAAGGTGATATAAATAAAATTGCCAAATAACCAGGGAGGTAGAGCCCGGACTAGATATCTCTCATCACCAAATGAAGCTTTTAGTACCAGGAATGAGTTACATCTAATCAGGCTCTTGGCCAAAGGGGTCTCATTGGAACCCCCAAACAACCCAGGGCATTGATAAGGCTACTAGTGGCTCTCCCTATTGCTGAAGACAGCACCCACACAATTCAGTGAGCATGGAGAAGTCAAGCTGGTGCCTACCCAGAGCCTTCCCCCCTTTAGGGATGAGTGTTCATGTACTTGAAGCTACTCTGTATGCTACCAAAGGAAAAGGTAAACACCAACGCAGCTACAAACCCTTTGATTTACCATGGCGACCTGCCTGCAAGATACTCTGGTGGAATCATGGCACAAAGTTGTGGGAGTACCCGACAAGTAATCTGATTTAAGTTAAGGCCCACTCCATGAGATGGAACTCACACCCAACACCGCTTGGGTGACCAAGAACCTGACACCAGTAGGCCCAAGTTCACTCATCCCCAAAAGGGATGTCTCCATCAGATCCCTCCCTCAGGGTTCAGGGAGCTCTGAGGAAGAGGAGGCAGAATATAAGAGCCAGAAGGGATGGATGACATCAAGGGATCATGGCCTTCTAGACACGACAGAACTGGCACACATATGAACTCACAGAGACGGAAGCAGCATGCCACAGGACCTGCACAGGCCTGCACCAGATGGGGTCCTAGAGCTGAAAGGAGAAATATATGCACGCCCCACCCCCATTCATAATCCACATGCTGTCTCCAACTGATAGCCCCTTGCAAAAGAAAAAACAGTTTTTTCAATCAAGTCTCACTGAGGAAACAAACCAATCATACGTAGACCACATGCCCATGAGTAGATGGCCAACACGAAACAAACACAGTGGCAACTTTGAAGGTTCTTTGCCTCACAATATTAAGTCAGGGCATTTTTTTAAATATTTTATTTTTTTATTAATTACAGTTTATTCACTTTGTATCTCAGTTGGAATTCCCCCCCACTTCCCCTCCCAACTCCACCCTCCTTCCCTCTTCTCCTCCCATTGTCCTCCCCCAGTCCACTGATAGGGGAGGTCCTCCTCCTCTTCCATCTGATCCTACTCTATCAGGTTTCATCAGGAGTGGTTGCATTGTCTTCTTCGGTGGCCTGGTGAGGCTGCTCCCCCATCAGGGGGAGGTGATCAAATAGCCAGTCATTGAGTTGATGTCAGAGACAGTCTCTGTTCCCCTTACTAGGGAACCCACTTGGACACTGAGATGCCATGGGCTACATCTGTGCAGAAGTTCTAGGTTATCTCCATGAATGGTCCTTGGTTGGAGTATCAGTCTCAGATTTTTTTTGGTTCTGTTGCTCTTTGTGGAGCTCCTGTCCCCTCCAGGTCTTTCTACCTCACTGTCAGGGACCACCTGAGGGAACTCGCCAACTTCAGAGACCACCTGTGGAAGCTTACCAACTTGCCTCAATTTGCCTGTTCCCTTTCCTGCAGTAAACATACTGCTTGGAGATGCCTGTTCCCTTACCTGCAGTAAACATACTGCTTGGAGATGTCAGAGACCACCTGTAGAAACTCATCAACCTGCCTCAACTTGCCCGTTTCTTTACCTGCAGTAAACATACTGCTTGGCAGCAGCAGAGATGTGCTTACAGAACCGTGGCTTATCACAAGATGTTTCAGGCCCCTGGCCGAGAAGAATCTGTAATTTTTCACCCACCCTACTTCCTTATCCTGAACCCTTTATAAAAGCTGATTCTGCTCAGTAAAGTTAGTCCTTGACAAGCACCTGTTTGCTTGGACTGGTTTCTCTTTCTCGCCCATCTTTTCACAGGTTCGGATTCTCTTCTATCCCCGCTAATAACAAGCTCCGCTGGCCGGGGCACCTCACCCTTCTTTCATAAGATTCCCTTCACTCTGCCCAAAGTTTGGCTATGAATCTCAGCATATGTTTTGATACCCTGCTGGGTAGCGTCTTTCAGAGGCCCTCTGTGGTAGGCTCCTGTCCTGTTCCCTGTTTTCTCCCTCTTCCAATGTCCATCCCATTTGCCTTTCTGGATGAGGGTTGAGCATCTTACCCAGGGTCCTCCTTCTTGCTTAGTTTCTTTAGGTGCACAGATTTTAGTGTGTCAGTACAGGTTCATCTCATCTATATTACGACTCCCGGTTTTGTGATTTTGTGGAGTGCCTGTGTGTGTAAATGTGTGTCTTGGCCTCTATATGTGATTTCTTGTGATTTTTCTTTGTCTCTTTTTCTTGTTTGGTTGTTTTGCCCCATTTCAATTTGTTTTTGTTATATCTTACTGTATTGTATTTTATTTATTCCTTCGATGCCTGTTTATTTTCTAGTGAGAGACAGAAAGGGTGTGAATCCAGCTAGGAGAGTATAGGGAGTGGAACTAGGAAAAAAGATAGAAAGAAACTGGGAGAATTAGGGTAAAAACTGTACTCAGAATATATTGTATAACAATATTTTTTCAAATTATATAATTATATAATTATATATATACATACATACATACATATATGTATATTGAGGATATACATATCCCCAGCTTGGAGACCTTCTCAGGATCCACCTGGATTTCTCCTCACTGTTCTATGGCCTGAGAAGTTTATCCTTGCTGCAAGGAACAATCTGTGCTTATTTCCCATACCTCAAGGAACACTGTCTCTCATTAACATATTAGCTAATATCTTGAAAATTACCAGGCTATATCTGGCTCACCATTTAAGCTGTCACAGGAGGGAAGGTAGCGCTTATCTCTCCTCTTCTCTCTGGGAGTGTGTGTGTGTGTGTGTGTGTGTGTGTGCATGCACATGTGCTCACATCTGTATGGGAGTGCTGGCACATGAATGCCATAGTGTCCTTGTGAAGGCCAAAGGAGCTTCGAGCCAGCCTTGCAGGCACCGTGTTGGGCAGGATCTCCTGCTGTCTGATGCTTCTCCTGTGTGCACCTCCCATCTGCACTGGAACACTGCGGTCACAGAAGCACACCCCATCCTTCCTACATGTGTTCTCAGGACTTGCACTCAGATCCTCACTTGCACAGCAACTACTTTTCACCAACTAAGACATCTCCCAGCTCTCCCAGCCCTCTAAACCCTCCTGTTCCATTTTGGTGGGAAGCAGAAGCACGATGCTTTATTTCCATTGCAATATTATCTAAACATATACAGGAAAAAAAAAATGTAAAGCCTTTATGCATATACTCGGGTTTGCTTTTCTATTGCTGTGATGAACACCATGACCAAAAGCAAGTTGGAAAGGAAATGGTTTATTTCATCTTGCATCATCAAGGGAAGCAAAGGCCAGAGCTTGAAGCTGAGACCGCAAAAATATGCTGTCTACTGGCTTACCCCTTAGCTCACGTTAAGCTGCCTTCCTGACACAGGCCGGCTCACCTGCCTAGGGATAGTACTACCCTCTGTGGGCTGGGCCCTCCGACGTCAATCAACAGTGAAGAAACTGCCTCACAGACACGCTCATGGCTAGGGGGATGGCTGAGTCAAATGACAACCAAAACTAACCATCCCAACACACACACATCTTTTTATTCATTTCTTATTGATTATAATTTATGTGTGTGCATGTGTGCTCCGTGTGGGGGGAGGGGCTGTGGTGTCGCAGTGTGAAAGTGGAGGTCAGAGGACAACTTTGTAGCATTGGCTCTGTCCTTCCACCTTTAACATGGGTCGCAGGGATGGAACTCAGGTGACCAGACTTCTGTGACATGGGCCTTTGAGCTATCTCCCTGGCCCACAAATAGCTCTTAAACAACTAAAAAAGCAGTTTTACATTTCAGCAATTAATTCTAAAAAATCCAGAAAGTAAATAAAAGTCAAATTTATTGCATTAATTTTAGGTGACAAGATGAGATCTGGTTCAAACTAGACAAAGTACTGATTACCCTGGTACAGGTTCGTGTCTGTGTGTTAGGCTTTTCACTACGTGTACTGTCATGATTCATTTCCTCCCTTAATTTGTCAGTGTGAATCACTGAAAAACATTCATTCATCTGTACAATGCACCATGATGTCATTCAGCCTCCGCTGCATTCAAACACATCACTTACATGAGGAACCTGGCCCTGTTTTCTTTGGTGCCTGTGCAATTATATGTGAGGCTGAATGTGCGATTGTAACAGTGCTTGGCTATTCTAAAGGGCACCTTAATCATCCTGAATATCCTTAGGCTTTTTAAAAAAAAATAATCATATACTTAGAAAAGTGAACTTAAAAAAATAAACCCCAAGACCACCATGCTGTTTGTTATAAACTCTTTCACTGTAGGGCAATAAGACGTTTCTCGAGTTTGTTGCCGTGTTGAAAAGATCATAGATGTGTTTGGATCAAGAGAACTGCTAAAAAGAAGCATCTAGTCCTCTCAAAAGCTCTGATCATGAGCAAGGAATAGAGAATGAGAGTGTGATTAACTAAATTATAGTTGCAAGAGAAAAGAGGGGAAATGCTAAGAAGATTACCAAAGCAACCGTACAGAGCAGAAGAGCATGATGGTACAAAGAGGTAAGAGGCACAGTCTGGTACCACAAATGGCACAGTCTGGTCTGAAAGAAAAGAGAGGAAGGAAGGAGAGGAATCTGGGAAAGAAAGAGGAAGGGAAGGGAGAGGAGGGGAGGGGATTTGAGAGGAGAGGAGAGAAGGGTAAGGGAAATATAAAGTATTCAGGATCTCTGTGACTAATACAGCTATGACAAAGACACAGCAGGCAAATGAGAAAAACTGGCTGAAGCTTTATCAACAGGCAGAATGTACTTGTGGATCACAAATGTATATGTGGGGAAGTCCTGAGGCCTCTCAGGGGTCTGGACTAGCCCATCTGGGAGAGTAAGCCACCTGGGATCCTTTCACCAGAATTCAGCAAGACAGCAAAGAGCAACAAGAGGTGCTACCTGCATGAGGTGGCCTGCAGCCAGTGAGGGTCTCTTTGTCTTCGGCATTCTGTGCCTGCTCCTGGTTTTCCTTGCTTGGTCTGCCATCTCTCCTCAACCTCTACCTGTAAAGAAATATCATACTGCTCTGTGACTCGAGGGTCCTTCCATCTTCTTTCGTGCTTCATCCTTGGCCTTTTCGCTGGCTGCGTAGATGTGTTTGCCTGCACACACTTGTATCACTCACCATCTTATTTTTTGAGACAGGATTTTTCACTGGACAGAAGCCCACCATTCAGCCCCCCCCCCCCCCGCTGTCTCCTCTCTCCACACAGGGTGGTGGCTACAGGCAACCTTGTCACACCTGGCATTTATGGACTGTGGCGGATCCAGGCTCTGAATCTCATGCAAGCTCTCTCTTCCCAGAGCCACCTCCCCAGCCTCTGTGGGGTTTTGTTGGTGGTGGTGTTGTGGGTCTTTGTTTCCCTAACTTACCTGTTCTCTTCCTCCTTGATGCTGTCTGTGGACAGTCCTCTAGGGAATAGAGAATCCCCCAGTATGCAGTTGGGG
This sequence comes from Psammomys obesus, assembly GCF_907164565.1. Taxonomy (NCBI): domain Eukaryota; kingdom Metazoa; phylum Chordata; class Mammalia; order Rodentia; family Muridae; genus Psammomys; species Psammomys obesus. Next base: position 4,514,855 of record NW_026596095.1, read on the forward strand.
AAAAGGATTATGCAGCAAAAATTATAATTCCCAGAGTGAGCTCCTTGTGGAGCCAGAAGAACTCAACGGAATGCCAGGAAGACTGTGTTGGTTAACTCTTTAACTTCCAGTCCCTCTTTGGCAGGCATGTATGATTTGCAGTTTTAATAATTATGTAAAACCACTCAAATAATCTGGTCTACTTGTGGGAAAAAAGCTCAAGTGTTTGACTCCCAGAGTTCTGCAAGAAAGGCCAGTTGCCTACATCAACCTGAACAATACACCTTGAAGATGGGGTAGGAAGTTGCCAGAAAAGTGAGAGAAAAGACAAAGAGGCTAAAATCCAGGCTCCTAGGCTTTGACAGAAAATCTCTTTATATTTTCTGTCTTTGACAGAGGATGGGAAACCTGAGATGCTTCAGGAGGGATATGAGATGCCGTGTCCTATTTCAGCTCAAAGGCTCTTCAGGAAGGTCACGTCATTCACCGTTGACACACCCTGATTTGGAGCCACGGACAGTCAGTGTGACACAACTCCAGTTTCTCATCACTGGACACTCTTTTACCATGACAGTAAGGCCACTGAGTGCATTGGCAGGATAATTCTTCTCTTATTGAGTCTGTGCAAGAACTGAGATCTAAAAGGATTAAGTATTTCAAATCAAATTTAGTTCCATAACAGTGAAAATATATTATCCCAGGGCCAGAGAGATGGCTAGTACGTAAAAGTGCTTGTTGCCAAACCTGATGATGCAAGTTCAATCCTGAGTCTGTCATGGCTGAAGTAGATTTTTATATTATCCCAGTAAAAAAGCCAAGGTTAGGTTGTTAACCTTAAGTAGAGAGCTGAGAAGCAGTGAGGCTGCTATTGAGAGTCAGATCTGTTTGTCCCTGCTGGCTCTGGAGGCAGCTGTGATATGGTTACGGAAGAGCAATCCGATACCAGCATGCATTGTGCTGTAGGCCTTTCTCATGCCCATAGACAACTGCTCTGCAGACCCAAGCTGGGTAACATGAGTACAGGGACGGGCTACTTTTTGAATCAATGCTAAGCAAAGCGGGGAAAAAAGGATTTTGGGCTGTCTTTCTACTTGCGTTTCTGCAATCTGATTCTGTCAACAACTGTAACAGCATGCACCTGTTTCTTCCACATCTTAACTTGAATTCCCCTGAAGCCCTCCCAGCCTTGGAACCACCTGTAAATCTAGGCTCCTGCTCCTTAAAAGTCTGACCGTGAAGGGACCTCTTAAGCCAGAGTCATATGGAAGTCCTGTGGAAATATACACAAACTGGGACAGTGAGATGGGTAGAGGCACTTGCCACCGAGCCTGAAAACCTGAGCTGCATCTGTGGCACCAACACAGTGGAAGAGAACCAACTCCCAAAGTTGTCCTTTGACTTCCATAGACATGCCCTCTCTCTCTCTCTCTCTCTCTCTCTCTCTCTCTCTCTCTCTCTCTCACACACACACACACACACACACACACACACACACACACGTTTACCCAAATTACTGTAATATACTGTAATAAAAATTACAGATTCTCTAGGTCACACCCAGATTTACCCATTCAGAATGTCCTGGGAGAGGAGTGGACTGGACTTTTGTATCTATAAAGATGTGCATTGCACTGAAGCTTGAGGCTACAGAGAAACAGCATCAGTAGGAGCTGAAGACAGCTCAGCCTGAGTGGCTGGACCTTAACAGCACTGAAAACATCGTTAAGTCTCCAGAGCCTCTAACACTCCTTTTCCTGGACAGGGAAACAGCCCTGTGAGCACTACAGCTTAAAGCCTATCTTCAAGCCGTGCTTGGTAGTACATTTCTATAATCCCTGAAGTGGAGAATGAGAAGCAGGAGGCTTAAGAGTTCAAGAACAGCCTGAGCTACATAGCAAGTTCAAGACCAGGCTGAGCTACATGAGCTCCTGTCCCAAGAACAAAATAATAAAAATAATCTTCATCTGTCTTCTTCACAGCTTATTTTTATCTATTTTCCTAGGCACATAGTAACTTGAAAAACAGAAAAAAAAAACTATATAATTATCCTAATTAGACAAATATTTTGAAATATTACCATCATGTTTGGGGTTTTGTATGTATATTGGTTTTGTTTGTTGAGACAGGATCTCACAGCCCAGGCTGATCTTGATCTTACTCTAACAAAGTTCAAGAATTACAAGTGTTTATATTAATGCAACCATGCCTAACTTATTTTTTAAGCTGTTTTAGCCAGCCATGGTGGTACTTCCTGTAATGTCAGCACTCAGGAAGCTGAGGAAGGAGGACTGTGAATTCATTGCTAGTCTACATAGCAAGACACTATCTCAAGACAAGAAGGCCTTTTTCTAACATGGAGATGATTTAGAAATTAGGTCCTTGGGGCTGGAGAAATGGTTCCATGGTTTGGAGTCCTGGCTGTTCCTCTAGAGGACCGGGGTTCAATTCCCAGCACCCATGTGGCAGCTCACAACTGTTTGTAACTCCAGTTCTAGAGGACTTATGGCACCAGACATGCATGTGGCGCACATGTATATGTATGCCGGCAACATGCCTACACAAATAAAACAAATGCATCAAAGAAGGGGGAGGAGGAGGAGGAGGAGAAAAGGAAGTCGGGTTCAATGGCACATGCCTGTAATCCCAGGACTCGAGGAGACAGAAGCAAGGAGGATCTCTGTGAGTTTGAGGCCAGCCTGATCTACAAAACAAGTCCAGCAGAGCCAAGGCTACAAAGAAAATCCCTGTCTCAAAAACTAAAAGAAAGAAGGAAGAAGGGAAGGAAGGAAGAAAAGACAACCTTGCATCCTGAGCACAAGTTTTCCAGGGAATTGAAGTTGCCATCTCCTCCATTGTCACCAGCCTGCCTTTCTGGTTTCTCCCAGGCAAAGGCACTGCCTAGAGGGCTCTGTGCTGCCCTTTGCCCAAGGATGGCTGGACCAGTCTTGAGGATAAAAGTCCATGCTGCTGAGCCCATGTATGCATAACCTTCATCCCTTCCATGGTGGCCACTGAAAAAGCATGAAGGTAACTGCAGAAAAGACAGGCATCATCCAGAGTTGGTGATTTGGTCCACCTGGTACTGGAAGGCTCCTCCATGGTGAATGCCTTTTGCCAAGTATTCACATGATTATGTAAAATGAGATACAGAATGCTCGCCCTCTGCTCATCAGGAAGTTTCATCCATAGCTCTCCCCTTGTCCTCCTTGTCACCAAACTGCCACACTTTTTTCTAAATCCACACTTCAGAGTACTTCATCAAACTGCCAGTTACAGTTGGAGCAGTGGTCTGAAAGAAACCTGCCCCCATAGGTTCATAGGGAGTGGGACTATAAGAAGGCATGGCCTTGTTGGAATAGATGTGGCTTTATTGGGGAAGTGTGTCTCAGTTTTCTTCCTGCTGCCTGAGGATCAAGATGTAGAACTCTCAGCGACTCCTCTGTCAGCCTGCCATGATAATAGTGGACTAAACTTCTGAAGCGTAAGCCAGCCCCAATGAAATGGTTTCCTGTAGAAGAGTTGCCATGGTCATGGTGTCTCTCAACAGCCATAGAAACCCTAACTAAGATAGCCCGTGAGTCAGAGTCCTTAGACTTCAGTCTCTCTAACAGACAGGTGGACAACTAAACGCACGGGTTGACAGTCTGAGCAACAGCTGCTGAACGGGGGTGCAGTGCTGCAGATGTCTGTGTCTATCAATACTACCGCGTTGTATACTCACTTGCAAGTGATGTCGTGCAAGGTACATGATCACAACTTTTGCTTATACCTAATCTCATCTGTACCATCTCCGTTTGACACCACTTTGCTGATGCCTCATTGGACAAATTCTATATATAGGTGGTTGAGAAAACACCCAGTTCATGGAAGACACTTCAGTTCATGTGTTTCCAAATGTCCCATGAGTCTCTCTGCCGTGGCATAGTAGCAAACCAAGACCTGTTTCTGCAAATGCTACGACTGTGCTGCCTCTCTGACTGCTGTCACAGACTCTAAATGACTTATGCTTCTCTCTACTTACACACTTAAAAGACCCTATCCCCTCAGGGATGTATTGGATTAGTTTCTTGCTTCTAATTAATAGAAAAAAAAATGAAGGATTATGAGATAGCACTTCTGATTAGCTTCCATTTGGGGCCATTTTTCTCTCTACCTAGCCCTTTTATCACTCACACTGGAAGAAGCAGGCTGCCATGTTATGAAAAGCCATGGCAAGATCAAGGTGGCATGGCAAGGCAAGTATCACACCTAGTTCATCAGCCTGGGACAAAACAAAGTCTGACAAGAACCAATGAGTAAGGTTAGCTGTGATTCTTTAACTTCATGTGCTTCTGGAGGTAGCCGCAGCTCTGCCAAAGGCTTAATTACAATCTTATGAGAATACCTTTAGCCAGAAATACCTAGCTAACTTGCTCCCGCATTCTTGAACAAGCTGCTTAATTGGGGGGGTGTGATTTGTTATGCAGCAACAAATGATTGAGAGTGTTTTGGATGTCCTACCCAATATTGCTTCTGAGGAGAAACCCTCACAATTGTACCATGGCCATAGTCTGTTGATCTTGTCATGTATAGCAGCATCTTTCAGAGGAGACAGGGCTATAAAACAGCTTACTAAAGGTTCACAGTCATAGTGCTAGTTGGAGACAAGACTCTGAAAGGATGCTATTTTTGGAATCAACAGGGAACATGAGGTACTCCTTCCTCCACAGACAGAACACACTGCCCAGACACAGGAGCAAAACGGGAACTGACTCCTCCACTTACAGTTAATTCTGACCCACAAACTTGGGTTTCTCATCCTGCAACTCTAACCACTGGAGTTTATGTGAATTCTTCCACCAGAAGTCACAACAGTGGCCCCGCTGAATCAGAAGATGAAATCCCATAGGCCATGCTGAGCTTTCTGTACTGTTAAACCAGCAAACAAAGAAGGGCTCATCATGTTTGCTGGTAAATTGCTCCAAGTTACTAAGGGTAAATTGAGTGGCTGCTGCCGAGACAATGAAAGGCAGGAAAACCAATGTCCACAGCCTAGGACACTCTGAGGTACCTTTTCATCCTATCATATCCAGCACTAATCATTAAGGCAAACCAAGGCAATACATATAAACTGGTTATTAATAGTTAGACTCTCCCTGAGTTAGTTACTGCTCAGAGAGACCCCCGAGGCATCAAAAACAATATAAGCTATTACCATTCCTCTTGACTGCCCATCATAAGTAAGACCTTTCTGATGAAGACACCACACACAACCTTGAACTGACTGGAAACTCAACAGCTGTTCAAAGTACTGAGACCAAGAGACTGAATGCTCAGTGGTAGATAGGGGGACATCTGTAACCCACTCCCCGACCTGAACCCAGGCTCTGGGAACATTAAGGACAGAAAGAACCTAAGAGCCAGAGGATGGGGAGGAGGATGTCCAGTGCTGTCCTCTGACAGGGCGTGACTGTTACACATATGAACCCACAGCAGCTGCAAGTTACAGAACCTGCACAGGATCAACTAGTTAAAAATTCCAGCAGGGAGGGGGAAGAGCTCCTGAGGCCACACCCCTAGCTGAGGAGCTGTTGTTAGGTGATGGGTACTGGAGAGAGGCACTTTTCTTTAGGGCTGTGGCCACTGGCAGGTTACTCAAGCCCCAGGGGATGACCCCACCCCGCAGTACATACTGGAAGCACTAATTAGACTCAATGGTTAAAACAACAAATAAACAAGTAATTTAGAAGGAGGACATGGAGTTGGGAAGGGGACATGATGGGAGAATCCTGGGGGGATGTTGGAGAGAAACTTGGGGGGTGGTGAATATATTCAAGATATGTTATATAAATGTATAAAATTGTTTAAAGAATAAATATACTTTTTAAAATATTTACTATGGCTAACTTTACAAGTCACTCTGTTTTAGAATGCCCAGGCAGGACTGCATAGAACAGACATCGTCACCCAAACAAGGCTATGATTAACTGTTGGAACTTTGGGCAACTCTTTTTCAGAAGACGGAAACATCTTTGTGAAAAGGGTTTTTGTGGCTTTTGGTACCAAAGCAAAAAGCTATTAAAACTGAGATGTGTAACTAAGTGCTGCATTTGCCACTTTTCCTCATGGTATGATCAAATATCTGACAAATACAACCTAAGGGAGGAAGGGTTTATTGTGGCTTACAGTTTGAAGGTACAGTCTGTCGTGTGGGAAAGTTATGACAGCAAGAGTGTGAGGCAGCTGGTCGTATTATACCCACAGTCAGGAATCACAGAGTGCTGAATCCTGGTGTAGCTTGCTTTCTCCTTTGAATTCCATCAGGAATTTTAGCCTATGGGATAGCGCTGCTCACATTTAAGGTGGGCCTTCCCATTTCAGCCACCCCAGTCTGAAAACATCCTGTTTGGTTGATTGGCTTGGTTTGATTTTTTTTTTTTTTTTTTTTTTTTTTTTTTTTTTTGAGACAGGGTTTCTCTGTGTAATAGCCCTGGCTGTCCTAGACTCACTTTGTAGATGAAGCTGCCCTCAAACTCACAGAGATCCTCCTGCCTTTGCCTCCCAAGTGCTGGCTAACACCCCCTGTCTTAGAGTTTCTATTGCCATGATGAAACACCATGAAGAAAGAAACTTGGGGAGGAAAGGCTTTATTTGGCTTATGCGTCCATAGTGTAGTCCATCACTGAAGGAAGTCAGGACAATTAACCAAGCAGGGCAGGATCCTGGAGGTGGGAGCTGATGCAGAAATCATGGAGGAGTGCTGCTAACTGGCTTGCTCCCCATGGCCTGCCCAGCCTGCTTTTTCATAGAAACCAGGACCGTCAGCCCAAGGATGGCACCACCCACCAAAATGCTCTGCACCTGGATCTTAGGGAGACATTTTCACAGTTGAGGTTCCCTCCTTTCAGATGACTCTAGCTTGTCTCAAGTTAACATAAAACTAGACACGACACCCTCATATACACACCCAGGAGGGTGATCCTATGGTGGTTCAAAATCCAGTCAAAGTGACAATGTAAGTTAAACATGACAGATGCGGAATGAACAAGAAGCTAGATTTGGCTACTTAACTGTCTCTTAGCTCCAAGCATACCTTTCAAAACTGTTTCATGGATGAGATGCTGTCTATAATTTTCAGACTTCCTTAACACACGGATTCCAGTTAGGGCTTCGGAAAAAGGGAAGGGCTTTGTGGAAAGGGGAAGGTAAGAGAGAAAGGGCTTTTCTTGCTTCCAGTTCCTCTTGGGACTGTGGGAGCCGCAGCAGCAATCGAAGGTGCTGAGACTCTGCAGCCTTACCTCCCTCCACCTTTACAGGACCTTTGCTATGTCCCTTTGACAGTAGAAATTATCCCCCCTTTGTTCTGCACTTCCTGGGCCATGCTATCTTAACCATGCAAGCACCTGCCATGTTACCCTTGCACCTGGATGTCAGCCATAGTGCTCTGAGGACCCATCATCTGCTGAAAAGACAGTCAGTCCCGAAGTGACCCCTCCAACTCCTCAGTTCTAGTGACAGCACCTTTCCCTTCTGTTTCTAACCCTAAGGGTATTAACTGCTTCCTGCACTTTTTGCGCTCTGGCTACGTCAATGTCTTCTTGCTCTTTCAGCTTTCCAGTAACTGCATCACTAGTTTCCAGTATGAAATCACCTGCTGGCAATACCAAATAATAGAGGAATATATAACATATTAGGAATAAACAAGACTAAAATTAGCATTTTGGTTGACTTTAGATGTAGCAGCCAGCCCACATCTTTACTCCCAGCACTTGGAAGGCAGAGGCAGAGGCAGAAGGATCTCTGAGTATAAGGCCAACTTGGTCTACATAACACATTCCAGGACAGTCAGAATTACATAGTGAAACCTACCTGTCTTGAAACAAACACACACACACACATCAGGTACTCACATGCATACTTACATGCACAATAAATAACAAGGTTCTGAAAATGTCTAATAATCACAAACATAGGCATTATTTAAAGATGTAATGTTGCAAGGATGATTCATATAAATACCACTCATTTTATATAATATATGGAAACACAACTGCTTGCTTATCTTAGAGTAGGCTTTCAGAAAACAGTAAGTCAAATCTTTATTTATCTAGCACCCTAGAGATTTTCTTACAGTCTTAAGAGAATGCAAGATAAAATAACAGCAATATTAGAATGGCAAGGAAGAAATAAAACAAAACTTCTTTTGTAAAGAGGAAGAAGAGCAGGTTGTGAAAAAGAAGCTAAAAAGAAGAACCCACTCACTTGCTCTGCTTTCAGGCACCTCAATTTGAGGAAGAAATATGTAGGCAGGGAAAGCTGGAAACCAGTTCTCTAAATTAAACTTCTGATGTAGGCAAACAGGAAGCAAAGGCTTAAAACAAAATAAATCAAACAAACAAACAAAAAAACCCCAAGGTTATGAGTTTAAAGAATATTAGTTTTAGATTTTATAGGCATGAAATTCAACGCAGGGCCTCATGAGTGCATTGCAAGCAGCAATCACTGAGCTTTATGAAGTCCCTAAAGAATATTCTCAAGGAGCCAGGCTGTTAGTGTATGCCTGTAATACCAGTATTTGAGAAGTAGAGGCAGGAAGATCAAGAGTTCAAGAGCAGCCTCAGCTAAATAGGGAGTGCACAATCAGTCTGCATTACTTGAGACCCTGACACAAAACAACAAAAAACAAAACAAAACCCTAAAATAATCATGTTAAGGAAGTGTTCACAGTGTCAAATCCACAGAACTATTTGTTGGTCTCTTACAAACACATGGAAATCAAAAGTCAGAATTAAATAGAAGCTTAATTGTTTTAGAAAATGCAAATTAAGTCCCACATGAGAGTAACAAAGCTTTCTGTGTGGTTATCCTACCTTTTTTGAAAAACTGGAACTCGAGAGTGGCATCCTTACCAACATCAACCATACTCTCACCATGTGTGCTGTTGAGTTTTAAGTCTCACTTTCAGGTGCCCGTTCTGCACTACAGCTTCCCTCAGCACTGCTGACAAACTCTACCAGCAGAAAGGGTCACAGCAGCCTAAAGGAGAGCCTGACTTACAATTCTAAAAGCTTTTCTCTAAAAATAAATTATCTCATATTTTATTATTATTACAGAAGTGAGCAACTTTAAATGGCTTATTTACTTTGTGGATATATAAACAATTATTTTTCACTTATGAGAATAATTATTCCACTCCTACCACCCCAGGCTATAGAAACCACTAGCAAAAATAATGACATGTTTTGCTCCCAGTAGACTTCCTAGATGTATTTCACCACCCTCTCAGATTACCTTGGCCAACTTGGTAAGGTCCAGGACAGCCCCTCCACATTGTGAACTACACACAGCATTGACATACACAGCATACTGAGCTGGGGCATCCGGCCAGGTTCACTTGAGCCACAACCTTAGCTGCTTCCAAAGATGGGGGAGCAATGTAAACCTAGGTACTGGCTATGTGTGAAGCAGCAGAGAGTGATGGTGGCACATTTCTGTTCTAAAGGCACTCAACTATTCCGGAAAACTAAAAGCTGAAGACAGACATGCTTGAGATGAACACGACCAAACCTGCTAGGGTCAAGGTGATGTGATAAGAGACTGAGCCAGAAGCACTGCTCTTGGGGACACCTGAATGGCCAGTCCCACTGCTCCTGTACACTGGAGCAATTTTTAATTCTAGTAAAACTTAATTCTAATAAGTACCATCTGAATGCAAGCATTGTAATACTAAAACTCTTGATCTGATAGCCAAACAGCTACTAAGTGTGTAATGGGCACCTAAGTGGCATATATACTATTGGTAATACCGGACAAAGGGATGATTCATGTCACAAGTGGGACAAGAGAATGTGTGAGATCTCGTCATGCTACTCAGAAAGGATTGTTCGCACAACACATTAGTTATTTATGTTGAATTTTCTAGATAACATTGCTGGGCCACACTTGGTTCCAGCTCAACTACAGAAAGTGGAAACTGCAGGTAAGGACACTAGTACATACACATGTCAGACCCAATCTATGTCCCTGGCTTAGTTTGTTATATTAAAAACCACGCAACTCATACTTGAATATAAACAACATTTTATTTCAATACTTTAATATTTAAACTGACTATTATACATATTCCTCAAGTCTTACTTCACTGTCTATATTTCAGGAGATATTCAAGGTAAGCATAACATGATGAAGCATTCTCAGCAACTGCAAGTACCATACCTCATCTCCTACTTGAGTCAGTCCTGTAATGTCTTACTTCGTATCCACTGTGCTGCAGCATGTATGAAATAAGTTAGTGCAACCCGGAGCTACAGTTTATGGAAACACCCTAGAGATGTGGATTTGCCATCCCAATTCCTTTACACTCAATGATGTAAGTGTCCTTAGATGCATCTTCTTCCTCTTCTGACTTCTTCACAGTAAATTTGGCCTGAAAGCAGAGTATTAGTATGTAAGTATACATGAAGAGGACAGAGAGACAATCCTAGAATCAAAGTTAAGGAGACAGAGAGTCAGTGTCAAACCCATTTGTTGAAGAAGGCACACACATAAAAGTCAAGCGACTTGTGAAAAAAAAAAATCCAAGAGCTTATTTTGTCCTGGGACTGTGGTTCTGGTTCACTGTTGTGGAGTCTGTCAGAACAGAGACTCAGGCTCCACTCCACACCCACTGAGGAACATGAGACATGTGCAGCCAAGGCAAGTGTAAATTCTGAAGCACTGACTATTGCTGGTTAGAAGACACCTCTTCTCTTCCCTTTTGTTTTTCTAAAACATGGATGGGTCTGAATCATTTACCTGTCATGTATGACATTTATTCGCTCTCATTAAAGTTTTCCTGCCAATTTAATTCTCTAAATACATAATTCAAGAAGCTAGTTCAGAAACGGGGGGTGGGATGGGGTGGGAGTGGTGGTGACTAATATCCTTCATCATTGAGCTCAATGCTGTAGTTCTCACTTGTTAGCTAAAGGCAGGTTTGAAATATGTGGTCTCTGTCACTGTTTTCAGGAAGCATCATTTTTAAGACAAGTGCAGTTCCTTTTTACAAAACTGAATTTAAGTCAAAAAAACTGAATAGGTTTCAGATTCTGACACAGGTATTTCAAGTGTGCCTAGGTTTTAGGAGTCTCTAAACACAATCTGAAGCCATTTTTCTGTGGTCATACTGACCAGCAATGTTCACAATGCTTCAGTTTCTGTGTATGTAGCAGTATACTGTACAAATAGACATCTAGAAAATCACTGTGGAATGAACAAACACTGAACACAGAGCAAGGGAATCGAACTCTATACCGTTATGTGGCTGCATTTTTCAAATTACAAACATGAAAATATGAAGCACAAGTAGTAGATAGGGAATCATTTCAAGTTTATGCTTAAGCCTACTTATGGAGTCTAAAAGATGATATAGTTGAAGTCTCTGATTTTTACAGATAAGCTATTTTAACTGAGAAAAAATAAAGATACCCTGGTACAAGTCACCCAGTAGAGTACAATAAGGAGCCAAGTGGTACAGACCTGTAAGCCCAGTACTCAGGAGGCTAAGGTAGAAGAACCTTGTGTCTGAAGCCAGCCTAGACTATACTTAGTAAGATCCCCTTTGAAGAAAAACACCCAACACTCATGCATACACAGTTGAATAAGAAGCAAGAATCACAAATCCCCCAGCTCATGATACTTTCTGCTGTGTACTCACTTGTAATGTGTAAGTGCCTACGAACATACTAAGTACTATAAAACTTAAGGCTTCAATGAATGAAACTTGATACCAACTAGCAAGAACACCAGTCTATGAGAGAGAAGAAAAAAATAACTGTACATACAGATAAGCAGAAATAAAAAATAAGTGAAAGGGCTGAAGAGATGGTTAACACTTAGGAGCACTGGCTGTTCTTCCAGAGGACCCAGATTCAATCCCAGCACTCACATGAGGCTCACAATCTCCTATAACTCCAGTTCCATGGATTCAGACACCCTCTTCTGGTCTCCCAGGGAAACAGACACAAATATGGTACACAGATATAAATGTAGGCAAAGCATCCATGCATATAAAATAAAACAGAAGTAAACTTAAAAAATAATAGGGTGAAGCTCAGTGACAGAATGCTTGCCTGACATGCACAAATCATTGGTTTGGATTCCTAGGACAATTAAAACAGCAGCAACAAAAGGAATCAAGACTATCAGAAGGGCTGGAGAGATGGCTCAGCTGGTAAGAGCATTGTCTGCTCTTCCAGAGGTCCTGAGTTTAATTCCCAGCAACCTCATGGTGGCTCACAACCATCTATACCAGAATCTGATGCTCCCTTCTGGCATCCAGGCAGACATGCAGATAGAGCACTTATACATAAAATTTAAAAATATATATTATAAATATTCACTCATCTCAGATATATTATGCTTTTGATTCTCATCAGGTTTTTCCTGATTTAAGCAAAACCTATCTATTCCTGATAATAACAGCAAACAAAAAGAGTACAAACTGCAAGGCAGGAGACAGGGGCTCTGTGCACCCATACAGCTGTGATACTCAAGTTCTCTTTAGCTAGTGAATTATTCTTGGTGATAGAGGTCTGAGACCGGGTCTTCTTATATAGCATCTGCTGGCCTTGAAGACTTGAACCTCCTGACCCCACTTCCCAAGTGCTAGAATTAAAGCATGCAAGACTACACATGGCTCATTAAGAATATTCTTTTCAGTCTGCATATCATCAGACACAGAGTCTTTGCCTGGTTCTATCCTCCTACTGGGACACACTGGAGGGACCTTGGCAAGTAGTGGCATTTGCTCTTCAGAGGCACTGAAGGGTGGCAACCATATTTCTAGTACCAGTTTCTTCTCTTGACCACCAAAATTGTTTTGATCACTCTGGGTGGGAGCGTTCTGTCATGATGACTGCACTGGACCCTCAAAGCTCTGTGTATTGTGCCTTGTAGTGAGATAATGAATTATGGCCATTGGAAACATTGTTTAAAATATATATATATTCTTTTCTCTTTCCTCTTCCTTTCTTTCTTTCTCCTTCTTTTTAGTTTTTTGAGACAGGGTTTCTCCATGTAGCCCTGGCTGTCCTGAAACTAGCTCTGTAGACCAAGTTGGCCTCAAATTCAGAAATCTACCTGCCCACCTACCTTTGCCTCCTGAGTGCTAGGACTAAAAGTACGACCACAAGCTTTAGGGTGTGTGTGTGTGTTCTCTTTGCTTCTTTCTTATTCTTTTGTTTTGTTTTGTTTTATTCTTGTTTGTCTTTGTTGCTTGCTTGCTTTTATAAGAAAGGTGTGAGTTGGAAATGTGGGAAGGTAGGGAGGATCTGGCAGGAGATGAGAGAAGGGAAACCAGATCAAAATATTTTGTATGAAAATCATTATTTTCTTTTTTTAAGATTTATTTATTTTATGCATATTAGCTCTATCTGCATGTGCACCTGCACACCAGAAGAAGGCAGTAGAGGGTATAGATGATTGAGAGCCACCATGCAGTTGCTGGGAACTGAACGCAGGACCTCAGGAAGAACAGACAGTGCTCTTAACTGTTAAGCTATCTCTCCAGCCCCAAAATAATTATTTCCAATTAACAAATAAGTAAAATTAAAAGAAGAATATTCTTTAGGGACTGTGATACAGTTCTTCTATATTCTTTTTGTTGTTCTTGTTCTTATAGCCTAGGCTGGCCTGAAATGTGCTATGAAGACAAAGCTGGCCTCTGACCCCCAATTGCTAGATTACAGGCACTCACTACCATGCCTCACATGAATTACTTTTATAATTTCAAAAAAGATTGCAATCTCATAAAACCTGAGTCATAAATCTTATAGAATTATATTACAGAGAATAAAGCAGCTGGGTGTGGTGGTTCCTACTGTAGCCCAGCATTCTATAGCCTGAGGCCAGGGGATCACAAGTTCTACTGGTCTACCTAGAACAGTCAAGGCCAGGCCAGAATACATACTAAGGCCTTGACTTAAGAAAACCAAACTAAAACCATGCAAAAGAATAAAAAAGAAATTCCAAAGTAAAAACATGCTACATTTCTGGAAAAGAAGCTGTATATATTAATGAAAAAGAACTAAAAAGTAGCTTTACTAACCAAAAGAAATAATTTGTAAATGTTCTATGAGAAATTAACTTCACAGTGAAATACATAAAGATATTTACTGTTATATATACATATATACACATACATATGTACATATATTTAAGAGTCCTGAAGAAAAGATATAAACATGAGCGCACACAACGCCTTCACTGATACTGAGGACCTCAGAGCCTCATCTTACTCACCCACAGTGGTGAGATACACAGACAGGTGCTGCGGCTGCTAAGAGCCCGCCACCCAGAAAGCCCATGAGCGGTACCAACTGTGACTACTAGTGGGTTTCCTGGTCATTCTAACAGAATACTCACCTTCGCCAGTTGTTCAGCAAAATGTATAGCAGTCTGTGTGTGGAGTGTGACTGGTCCTGTTTTTATTCTGGAAATTCCATTGGCCAGTGCCATGAAAATAATCAGCTATCAAAAAATAAGAAAGAAGAAAAACATCAGAATCTCAAATTCTACAGCCACACATAAGGAAAATGCTTCTAGAAATCAAAACCACTTTAGAAAAGAATTAAAAGAATAATTTCTATTTTCTTGATATTCCCAGAAGCTTGAGATGGTGACAAAGAGTGTGTGTTAATCAGTCTGTGGCTTGGTAAATGCTTAACAAGGCTCACTTAAAAATTTATGTTTCAGAATAAGATAGAGCTGGACGTTGATTCACATAATTAGATCCTAATACTTCTGCAAGCTGGCCTACATAATAAGTTTTCTATTCTTCTAAAATTCCATTTTAAAAGGTAAAGGGAGACTACAGAATTCCTGAAAATGTGTACTTAGGCAAGAAGAAAATGACTAAACATAAGGAAAACTGTCCCAAGAAAATGGTCAAGATATCCTGAAGAGCCCTTCCTTTTCCTTCTTTTTCTTTTTGATTCTGAGGATTAGCCACAAGACTCCAGGCATGTTAGACAGGAACAGCTCCACCACTGAGGCAACCTGAGAACACATTTCTAAAAGTAGACTGGTGCCTTGAGAGGAAGATATGGTAAAAAGGAAAACACAGAGACAATGAAACATAAAAACATCTTCTCTACCAAGCCTGGTGGTGCACACCTATAATCCCAACACTCAAGAGGCCGAAGCAGAATGGAGAATGTGAAGTTAGAGACTGAGACCTTGTCTCAAAAGAAGAGGTACAAATATTCAACAGCACTTCACAAAAGGTGAACCATGAGACTGTTGTGTGCGCACATGTGCGTGTGTGTGTGTGTATGGCCTAGAATGGAAATGCCCTGCATTGAGACCAAGAGGATGTGACTAAGGTGTCTGAATATGCCACAATTAAAGAAATCTGTATGAAACATAATTATGTTCAAATCCAGCAGGGAAAAAGGCTTTGATCCTGAAAGTCTCATTACCTGGTCTTGTAGATATTCGTCCACAGTACCACCATGTCTAAGATTTGCTAATAGCATTTCAGCTGCTTCAATTCCAACCTTGTCTGCATTCACACCTAAAACAGACATAATAAAAAAGAAAAGAACAACAAATTACTCCAAGTCACCAAGTTTAACTGAACTGAATAAGGTGACAAAAACATGAAATCCCAACACTTAAGAACCTAAACTAGGATTGTTCCAAGTTCAAGGTCAACCTGGGTTACAGTGAAATTCTGTCTCAGAGAAACAAACAATCAAAAAGTTTATAAATTGGCACATCCAAATTAGCACTGATGTAAAATTTTTTTTAGGCTTCTCATCTTAAACAATGCACTTTTCAGGAAGGATCTCATGTTATTTATAATCTTATAAAGCTTGAGAAATGCCAATGTGCTGATGCATAGTGGAGGAAAAATAGGTTATTTGGTACCTGCTTAAAAAACTACTAATTATGGAGCCAGTGAGATGGTTCAGAGGGCAATGGTACCTGCAGCCAAGCCTGATGACCCATGTTCAATTCCCAAGAAATAAATGGTGAAAAGAGAAAACTGACTTCTGAAAGTTGTCCTCCGACCTTCACATGTGCTCTATGGCATATATTCCTTAAAAACAGTACTCATGTGTTGGGAATGTGGCTCCATGTGTGAACACCTGCCTTGCACTTGTAAGGCACTAGCGTACCTGGAACTATGAAAAACAAAACAAAAAGCAGAGATTGGACAGCCAGGTATGGTGGCACATGTCTGTAATCCCAGCACTCAGGGAGGTAGAGGCAGGAAGATGTCTGAGTTGGAGGACAGGCTGGTCTACAAAAATGAGTCTAGGACTCGCACAGAGAAACCCTATCTCAAAAAAAAAAAAAAAAAAAAAGCAGAGATTGGAGATGGCTATATAGTCAAGAGCACTGGACGCTCTTCGAGAAGAGCCAGGTTCAATTTCCACATGATAGCTCAAAACTGTCTGTAATTCTAGTTCCGGGGGACCTAACACCCTCTTTTGCTCTCCCCTGGCACTAGGGATGAAAGTAGTGCACAGACATACATGTAGACAAAACACTCAGACCTGTAAACTAAAATAATTTAACTTTTAAAACTTAATTATAAAGCCACTTTCTAACAAAGCTGTAATCCAAAGCTCTGCCTGTTTCCAATCTAAAACTTGTGATTTACGCAAGTTAGAATTAGTCACAGATAATTTCATCAGAATAGAAGGTTTTTTTCAGTATCCTCTTAAAAAGGAACAGGTAACATTCTCAGATCAAACCCAGCATATAGAATGCTGATGCAGGAGTCTTGAGTTTGAAGTTAGCCTGAGCTTTAGGTGAAGACACCATTTCACACAACAAATAACAAACAAAAAATTTGAACAGGTTCTAGTTCATTTTAAATTATGTCCCTTGTTCTTCTATTTCCTACTTTTTCATATATCTGAACCCTTCAGTAGAAAGATGAATAGAAACAAGTCTATCAGAAGTATGGAAAGTCAAATTCTCCTATATTCTTTAAAACAAATCCTTGGCTACAAATCAAAATGTCTTAAACACTCAGAGTAAAGCTAATTTTGTTTATATTTTATATCTTTACATTTACTGGATAATATATATGATCAAGTACACATACACCTTGAGAAAAAGCTGTACACAAAATCATCTTTGCAAGATTCCTCCTAAAAATGTTCATAGGAAAGCCCTAAGCATGAGACAACCAGACTAATTCAAACTGGGAGGGATTCTGTTGAGAAAAATGTCCTGAACTTTTCTAAATGTCAGTATCATGACAGTTAAAAAGAAAAGGCGAAAAGTTTAGAAGTACAGAGAATTCTGTACTAAAGACAGAGCTCGGCATGGTGGTGCATGCCTATAATCCCAGCACTTGGAAAGCTAAGACAGGAGGATTGTCAGGCTGGGCTACACAATGATTACCAAGCCAACCAGCGCTGTCTGCAGAAAACCAGATACATTAATGAAGTAGAATAAGAGTCGATAACATGACAGCCCAAAGCTATGCAAACATAAGAATAAATAAACACATCCAGATTGTTTTTAGGCAACCTGTTTAAGTAACGTGTGTGTCTGTGTACCAAACTCTTCAGGTGTAAAGCCAGTATTCTGAATCTGTGGGTATTTAGAAATGCATGCAGCAGTGTTCATGACTGAGGCATGGTACCACAACTGAACATTGAAACAGTTCAGAAATGTACATAACATGTAGCTAAATGTTCACGGCTAGTGTACTTAGGAGAGGGTATATGAATGACCACTTGAGGTCTGAAAATTTTTCAAAGTACAAAGTTGGAAGATGCTGAGTCTAAAACAGAATTAGTTGACTCTATCTTTTAAATATGTCAGTCATCATTCTCAACAATGTATCCTGAAGAGATAATGATATTTTCAATGGTGATGGGAATTATAGACCCCTTTCATTCATGTATACCTCTTTTGCCAAGTGATGACCCAGCAAGCAAGCAGCCAGTGGATGTCTCAGCAACGATGCTACATGGGAGGAAAAAGTGTAATTATCCACACTGTAATATTCTAAATTTTACATAAATACAACACAAGAGACCAGTTACTGTTAAAAAAGCAAAGTTAAATCTGGCCATTACACAGAAATAGTGAAATTCTCCCACAGACAAGTCACTAATAATCTCCCATCAGCCCTCATTGGGCAGTGGGATTCCTTTGGATAAAGTCTCTGCAGATTTTAATCGACTCGCATGTAAAGAATGCCGCAAGTTATTCTGTCATTAGCACTAAGTGGTTACGGGCACATAGCAGTACAAGCACTCTATGGGTGTCTTAAATAAAAAGGTCTTCATACAGACTTGCGTTTTGTTCTGCTTATTTAGGTAGTATTATGGAAAAGAAAGCAAGTACTCACTTTAAACTTTGTAAATTTCTGAGTAAGGTGTTTTCTTAAAAGACAACATTACATATTGAATATCTGTCATTTCATACTTAAGGTATCTTTAAAAGACTGGAAACATTTCTGTTAGTGTTACTTTCAATGACAACTTTCTGATTAGCTTAAATATTTAAGGAGGATGGAGACGGGTCAGTGGTTCAGAAAACTGCTCTTGCAGAGGACCCAAGCTCAGTGCCCAGCGCTCACTTAAGACAGCTGACAACTGTATGGAAATGTAGTGCCAGAGACCTGATGGCCCCTTCTGGACTCCACAGATGCCCGCACTCACACGCACATACCCACATGAAGACACACATATACGTAACTAAAATAATAAAAATAAATCTTAAAAATATTTAAGCTCACTACAACTGTCCCACAGTATTCATGGGGAGTTCATTCCAGGATCTGAAATCCAAGTTTAAGTCCTTTATTTAAATGGCATCGTATCAACTAACAATGTAATTCCCGCTGGGGAGACATCAAGATTGCTGAAAATCTGAGGCCAGTCTGGAGTATAGAGTGAAATCCTGTCTCAACAAACCAAGTAATATGCTGGGCATGTGGCTGGAGCATGTCTGTGCTGCCCGAAAGGAAGCAGGAAGATCATGAGTTCAAGGTGATCCTTGGCTACAAGCAAGCTGGAGGTCAGGCTAGACTCCATGAGACCTTGTTTCAAAAGTCAAAAAACAAAAAGAAATGAACACTGATACTAATCTTAGAAGCACATCTTCCCATCTACACTGACTCACCTCTAGAGTACTTAGAATAAATAGTACTGCAATGTACACACTTTGTAATAGTTGTCACAATGTACTTAAGTACAGTGTACTTAAAATGACAAGAGAAAAAACTGCCTGTATACATCTAGAACATAAGCTTTTTTTTCCCCCAAATACTTTTATCTGGAGTTGCTTGAACTGTAGACATGAAACCAACAGATAAAGTCCTACAAAGTACAAGGGTCTACAAAATACATCGAAAAAAAAAAATCAGAATGACCTTTTCTTTTTCTTTTTTTTCTTCTGTGTTTTGCTTTTACATTTTGAAGGCAGTATCTTGATAAATAGTCCCGGCTGCCTCCAAACTTATCATGCAGGCTTGGTCTAGATGCCCTCAAACTCATGATCCTCTTGCCCCAGTGTCTTGAATTTGGGAAGTACATCCATGTAACACCAAGCCTCAACCAGAATAATCACACTAATTCACCAAGCTGTTGTTTTAGGTAGAAATGTCCTTACAAATATGTTGGAGAACGATGAACTGAGCAAAAGCCCTTCAACTCTTTGAAGGGACAATGACTTCAGGGTCTCAACTAATTCTAAGTCTGTGCTCTCACATGATTCCACTCCCGTTGCCGAAGGCTTGGTCCCTGGCCTCCTGCACAGGCTGGATGCTCACATACAGATCCCGGATCTCCTTCCTGATGCATCGCACAGCCGCCGCTGCCATATCTTTTGCTACCTTTTGGCAAAACAGAAAAGGAGAACAAATTTGTCACTGGTTATTTAGACAACTGCTTTCAGTCCTTCAAAATTACATAACAGAGTTAACCTTTCCATGCATGACTTTTTTAAACTTCTAGCGAGTAGTAACTTTTAAGGAACGTTTAGATGAAGACATTCACATTAAGTTGTTGGGAACTGAAGAGATGGCTCAGCAGTTCAAAGCACTTGTTGCTCTGCAGAGGAGCTAGGTTCAGTTCCCAACAGTTGCATGGTGGCTAACAACCACCCCTTAACTCCAGTTTCCGAGGACTTGCCATCCTCTTCTGACCTCTGCAGATACAGAGCACAGATGTGGTATACAAGCATACATGCAGACAAAACTCATACACATTAAAATAAAATAAGTTGGAGGCTGAAGCAATGACTCAGCAGTTCCAGAGAACCCACATTTGATCCCACGCACCCATGGGCAGCTCATCACCATCTGTAACTCCAGTCCCAAAGGACCTATCACCCTCTTCTGGCCTCAGATGGCACAGATCTACATATATGCAAAATACCCATACATATAAAAATAAAACAAAATTTAGAAAACAAATAAATAGGGGCTGGAGAGATGGCTCAGCGATTAAGAGCACCGGCTGCTCTTCCAGGACTGGGTTCAGTTCCCAGCACCCCCATGGCAGCTCACAAACATCTATAACTCAAGTACCAGTGGATTGGACTCTCTCAGACAGACATGTGCAACCCAAACACCAATAAATAAATAAATAAATAAATAAATAAATAAATAAATAAATATTTTTTAATTTAATTAATCGGAAAAAAAAAGTTCTGCCAGGCAGAGTGGGGAACACCTTTAATCCTAACATTTAGAAGGCAGAGACAAATGGAACTCTGTGAGTTTGAGGCCAGGTTGTTATATAAGGTAAGTTCCAAGCCAGAGAGGTACACGGTAAGACCCTGTCTCAAACAAAATACATGTTTCTTCGGCCATCTTGAGATGGCTCAGTGGGTAAAAGCAGCTGTTGCCAGGCTTGCTGGCATGAGTCGGAGCCCAGGGCTCACAGGGTGGAGATAACCGGTTCCTGTCGGCTGACCTCTTTTCCCTCCACAAACACACCACGGCATGTTTACCAATCCCTACTTCTACATGTACACATGGAATGCAGCCCTATCCCTACCCCTCAAAATAAATAAATGTAACTTAACAGGCGTTCTAAGGCAGGGCATGCAGCTCAGGCTTCCCAATGTATGCTCAGCATACAGAAATACTGGGGTTTACTGGGCCTGTAAATTCAAGGCCATCATCAGCTCTATCAGAGCTACATTAGCCCCAGTTTTGAAACAGACAAACTAACAACACTGTGCAGCAGAGGCAAGAGGAGTACTGAAAGTTCAAGACCATCTGGTGTACCCAGTAAGATCCAGGAAGCAGGAACTATTCATGAGATCTAGTTTTAAAACCACAAAATCCTCAAAAGAAAGAAAAATAAACAAGCAAAACTTCAAAACTGTCTGAGAACTCTTATTTTGAAAGAAAAAAATACTCTCAAAATTCTCATGCCCTAGTACTAGCAAGGTGTCCATACACTGGAAGAGCACCACGACAACTTACTTTTATTGGCAAAACACCGGCAACAAAAGCTCTCCCATAAATCTTAGTCACAGAGCCACGGTCAGTCAGATTTATTGGGTCCAACTGTTTAACTGGTGACGTTCGGACAATCACTTCACCACCCCCTTTTGGGTAATAGCCCCTAGGAAAAATAGAACAAACACCTACTCCATAACTGAGTACATAACAAAGCAAAGCTTAACAATACATTACAGTAACAAAATATCAAAGGATATAGAATTTGTGGAAATTCATGGAAAGGTCTAAATAATATCTGCACTCTCAGATGTCCACTCTGTGATGTTAAGATCCATGTGACTACTGAATCTCTGGCCATAAGTAAAGCTCAAAGAGAGAAGGTATACTTAGCATGTGCATGTGAGGCCCTGGGTTCAAGCCCCAGCACCCAAAGAAATCATCCTCTAGCTACATGAGACAACCAGGTGCTCGGTGCGCACAGCACAGTGACAACCACGTAAGTCAGTGCAGAACATGTTCCTCCTCAGCAGCTTCTACTCAGAGGGCTGCTGGAGGGCAGAAGCTCTTCAACACTGGCTCTGCTAGTTTCTTTTTTTCTAGGCCTAAAATAACACATGCCAGGCACTCAGATTAATACCTGAGGTAAAACTATAGCTCAGTTCTATTCATTTATTGCAGATGCTGAGAACTGCTGTGCTTCCATCTTCAAGAACCTCAATCTGGTAAGGAGATGACGTAGTTTACAATCTACTAAGATTATAAGTATGGCTGCAAAGAGGTTCCAACAGATAAATGAGTAAATGCATTTATCAACAATTCACACAAGGAATTATATTTTCTATTTTTGAATATAATTTTTAATTTTTAAGTGAGCAGGGGATAAATAACATGAATTTAAAGGTGCAAAGTAGTTTTAAGACTGTGGGCAACCCACCAAGTTAGACTATGACAACTTGGAAGTAGTAGGGAAGATGAAACTAGAGCGGAAAACTGGGGCAAGACCATAAAGTATTAAGCTCCACGCGGAAGACTTTACTCTTGTTACAGCACAGGACAGCCTTACAGCTCTTAGGAAGTCAATTCTCACCGCACTGTGGAGCAGTCTCTCTATGGCTACAGAGTGCCTAGCACATCGTCCACACATAGTAACCCTTTCTCCTGTTCAGAAGCACGGGTAACACAGGTGTGGGTAACACCAGTGTGCATAACACAGGTGTGGCTAACACAGATGCGGACAACACAGGCATAGATAACACTAGCTATAAAGATACCCTCCTTGTAGAAACCCCATGAAAATATTTCTCTCAAGAAACAAATGAATGCCACTGGTAGCTAGTAAGGTCCCACAGTTTTACAGTTTATATCTTTAAGCCATAAAGTACAATTACTTTCTGTAAGAAATGCATTAACACAATGCATTAAAAGTATCAAAGTGCTGAGTGTGGTGGTACACGCCTTTAATCCCAGCACTCGGGGAGGCATAGACAGGCAGACTGCTGGTTTGAGGCTAGCCTGGTCTACAAATTGAGTCTAGAACAGCAAAGGCTACACAGAGAAACCCTGTCTTAAAAAAAAAAAAAAAAAACAGAAAACGGGCTGGAGAGATGGTTCAAGGACCCGGGTTCAATTCCCAACACCCACATGGCAGCTCACAACTGTCTATATTGCCGATTACAAGGGATCTAACACCTTCACACTAATGCATATAAAATTAGATAAATTATTTAAAAAAAAAAACAGAAAACAAAAAAAGAAGCGTATCAAAGTAACAGTTCTCTAAATCTAAGTTTTCCACTACGTTCGGAACATGTACGATGTTAAAAAGGCTAAGGGCTGGGATGCAGGTCAGCAGCAGGGGACAGGCGGCATGCACTTGTGTTGGATCCCCAGCAACAAGCAGTAAGGACTCAAGAGACTTACCTCATTTTAATGTCACAATTAAATTTGAAACCAAATTTCTCAGCAATTGGCTTGAAAACCTGAAAAAGTCAGTTGTTACTTTAGCCACCAGAATGCACAGACTCAGCAAGTTCAATTACTAAATTAAAAACACTATTCAGTGGGCTAGTCAGTAGGTGATGCAGATTCACAGGCAGCAAGTAGCGAGACCAACACTATCATTCAAACAAGAAAATGTGTTACCCAGCTACACGTTTGGCACTTAGTCTAATAGAGACAGCTCTGCACACTTGATCCCAGGAAGCCTCCCTGACAGTATCAACAGTGTACATGAAGACAGAAGAGGGCGCTGGTGAGCACCCTTCCATTATGCAGTCTCAAGTCTCTTGAAATTTTACTAGATAGTCAACGCTTTACCTTTGCTTTTTCTCATTTCATATTAGACACATTTTTCATAACCTAAGTTCTTCCCAAGCAATATTTGTATGACATGGCACCTGAGCAGAATTTACTGAACTGTCCTGTAAGGCAGTGGTCCTCAGCCTTCCTAACGCTGCCACCCTTTAATACAGTTCCTCGTGTTGTGGTGGCCCCCAAGCACAAAATCATTCACTGCTACTTCATAACTGTAATTCTGCTACTGTCATGAATCACAATGTAAATACCCAACATGCAGGATATCTGATACGTGACCCCCCCAAAGGGCAAAGATCCACAGGTTGAGAACAGGAATCACTGCTGTAAGGTGTCTTGTCTACACAATGACGATCACAGTTTATACAGGCTGTGTTCAAGTGTCTTTAACATTCACATTTCACTGAATTCTATATTTAGAGTAGTTTCCTCTACGTGAATTACTAGGTGAAGTATCTTTGTTTTGTCTTGTTTTTTGAGACAGGGTTTCTCTGTGTAGGCCTGGCTGTCCTGGAAGTCACTGCAGATCTGCCCACTTCTGCCTCCTGAGTGCCACCAACCACCTGGTGAAGGTGACTTTCACTGCACATCTCAGCACACTGACTAAAAAGATGATGCCATCCATCAGAATGGCAGTGTTTCAAAAGAAGATGGTATTTAAGCTGAAGCCTACAAAAACATGAGATCTTCTTGAGAGTTTTACTCACATCTCTAGGCTATCTCCATGTGTATAGGAGGTATAGACAGTAGTAAATTTCTGTGATCTTGTTTTTTGTTTTTTTTTCAAAGACAGGAGTGTTGATGTAGCCCAGGGCAGGCACTTGCCTAACACATGTAAAGCCCTGGGTTTTGTTCCCAAACATTTCAACTCAAACAGAGGGAGGGGTATAAAGCACCTAGTGTTGAGTAGGATACAGAAAAGGAGCTTTCATGGGGTAACAAAAAGGACAGGGCTGAAGAACATTTTGGCAGTCTCTGCCATCTTAGTGGTGATGAATTTGTTCAAAATTGCTAAAAGATAGAAGTAACTCAAATGACCTTCAACCCCTGAGTAGACAGATAAAACTTGCTCATTCACAGAATAACCACTTAGCCTTTACTGCAGTAACATCGAGTCTTAAATTTATTATGTAAATGAAAGAAAAAAAAAAGATCCAGGAGCTGGCACTGCAGCTTAGTGGGTAGTGGGCATGCCTGGCACAAATAAGTCCCTGTTCACACCCCCATAAACTGGCCTTGGTGGTATACACTTGTAACTCTAGCATCCTGAAGGTGGAAGGTGGAGGATCTGAAGTTCAAGGTCACTGTTCCTACATATCAAATTTAAGGCCAGCCTGGGATACATAAGACCCTGTCTCAAAAGGGGGGGGGGGGAATCTAAGGCTATACAGAGCATTAGTACTTTATATGACACTCTAAAAAAGACAAAACTAAGAAATGGTGGTTGTGAGGACTTGTGGACAGACTAGGTACAAAGGGTTTGTAATTTTTTTTTTAAATAGAACTATTCCTCTTAGTTTTTTAAATAAAACTATTCCACTATCTTAGTTGTGGAAGTTGATTAACATATATATTTGTACAAAATTCCTAAAATTGTATTTAAAGGAGTAAATCTAATTGTGCAGAACTGTGCTACAATAAACCACAGAAAAACAAAACAAAACACTAATACAGATTGAAGATCCTTACCTGAAACCGCTCAAAAGCAGCAGGGCTTGGTCAGATTCTGCAGAATTTGCACACACACAGCAGGACACAAACATGAAGCTCACTCACATTCACACGTGGTATACACAGAACCCACATGCCACCGTACAGTGCCCTGCGCAGCTGTGCTGTGATCACAGCCCATCACATAAAGTCAGCTGGGAAATGTCCCTCTTGTGGCATAATGCTGGTGCTCAAATATTTCTGAATTTTCTATTTTAAAACTGTATTAGTTGATTGGGGGTTTTTGGCGCCACTGCATTTGCATGGCGGCCAAGAGTGTCATTTTCAGGAGTCAGCTCTGGCCTGTTCGTGTTCTGGGGGCTGAACTCAGGTCATCAGGCTTGCATAGCAACTGCTTTCACCCAAGGAGCCATCTCCTGGCACACTTGGTATTTCAGACTAGAGAACTCAACCTGCACCACTTTTCTTCCCTCTAAGCATGCCAACACTAAAATAAAAACGGCTGATTTATATGATAACTGGTGTAATTTACATAATTATACTTTTAGGTCCTTAAAAAACTCAGTATGAACACTATCTTAATTTATAGTATAAACCTAATTTTATTCCCACTCCTGCAACAGGACTACAACACATGTGTGAACATGTGAACAAGAATGTCCATGAAAAGATTCCAGTCACATTTAAACAGAGAACACGAGGTTGCCCCTTACCATCGTGGTGTAATCAATCTGTGGTGCCATTTCAGCATTAGTCCCGCCTTTTAAACGAAGTTCCGATGGAGAAGCAGCAAACAGAACACAGGGCACTGAAACCTGCATCAAGAGGCACACACTCCTAAGGAAAAGGCAGAACACGCTTAACTGGACTGTCAGAATCTCAGAACAGTAGTACTCATTACTACACATCAGTGTGACTGGAAGCTCAGACAAAGAAAAAGTTAGAAAACACTGCAGTGACTGAAGGGTAAAATCCTGACTCTTAAATAAGTATTGCAAAGTAAAAAGGTGCAAACTGGGCCGAGGTGGTAAATCAACAGTAAAAGGCTTCAGCCTCTCATCTGTGAGGCCTTGGGGCTGAGTACCCAACGCCAACAAAAAAATAATTAAATTAAAAATAAAAATGTGGCTGGGCAGTGGCAGCACAAGCCGTTAATTCTAGCACCTGGGAGGCAGAGGCAGGTGGGTATGCGTTTGAGGCCAACCTGGTTTACAATCTGAGTTACAGGATAGCCAGGGCTACACAAAGAAGCCGTCTCAAAAAACTGAAAGGGGGGGGAGAGGGGGATGAAACCTTCAAACATTTTCTGAAACTATTCTTGAAAGCAGCAGTTGATGTAAAATGCATTCAGAAGAGCCAGGACTAGAAACAGCCGCCGCTTACACTTGGGTTGTTTCCAAGCACAGGACACCATGTAAATATCACAGTATTGTTCCTACCATCGCAGAATCCATGTGACACGACACGACTGGAAACTGAACGTCTAACATGAAGTTTCCTCTTTATAGTCAACATTAAGAATCACAAAACTTAGTCACAGAACATAAAGGGTTTTTAAAAATAAAGTACTTGGTCAGACTTTTTAAATGAATGATTACTGTCCTACTTTAAAATGGCAGCAATCACATTCTTCAGAAGTTTTAAAGGGAATTAGGAATAGCATGTACAACCAAAAGAAATCCTTTACCATCATATAACAGATACATGTGTACTCAACTACAAAGTCTCAATTGCTGGGGCCTGAATGCTGCGCAAACGAACTCTGTTGTCTGTCTATCCATGGTGTTACAACTCTAACAAATCTCTTACTCAAAGGAACATTCCAAAAGTTTCTATTATTGATAAGCTGTTTCATCAATGCTCTAAATGTTCATTGGCTGAGAAATGCACGTAGCAGTGGAAAGGAAAATGCAGGCAACATGAAATATTCTCCTTAGAAGTGGAGTCTGAGAGCAAACAAAAAAGATGCTTAGCTTACTTACAAACCACAGTTTGTAACTTCTGAACCCACTGCTCATGCTCTTCTAAGTAATCCAACATTTAAAGGGCTTATGTTCTCCTGGGTTAAGTTAGATTCTGGAAGCAGTAAGGAAAACCTTACTTTTAGAAGAGTTACGAACCACAAGACCAGATGCAGGACAAAGCTCATAGTACTGCAATCACAACCAGGGGCAAAATGGAGTAAGTGTGATAAGTACAGAAATGGGCTTTCCTGCTAGGCCTCCACTACTGTGAATTTCCTACATGGAACTGGACTATCAACCTTAAACTTAATTCTCTCCCTTCCTAATCTATTAGGAGACAGGGGCTGGAGAAGTGCCTCAGCCAGTAAAGGCACATGACACAAGCCTAATGACCTGAGTTCAATTCCTGTGACAAATATGGTAGGACAGAACTGATTTCCACAGGTTGTCCTCTGACCTCTACCCACACTCCCAAGCATGCATGCACATGCACACAAATACAAATAAATAAATAAATAAATAAATTTAAAATTAGGAGGCATAGCCAGGTGGTGGTGGCATACACTTTTATTCCTAGCACTAGGAAGGCAGAGGCAGGGGAACCTCTGTGGGTTTAAGGCCAGCCTGGTCTACAGAATGAGTTCTAGAACTACAGAGTTACTTGTTTCAGGGTGAAAAACAATTAGGAGGCAAAAGACTTAAATTCTAATTCCAGTTCTTACCCTAATTCCAAGACCGTGGGTAAATTACTTAATATCAGTGGACTTTAACTTCCTAAATACAACATGGAAGGTTTGGAATAAATGCTTTCTCTTACAGCTTCAAATTCTGTGACTGTTCTAATTTTTAAAAAGGTAACTAGGATTTTTTTTTTTCTTCCTTGTTAGTACAAAACAACAAATATTGTGCTAATGTTAAGATATCTTAAATTCTTTCCTTGCCTTAGGAAAGTTCTCACTTGACAGATCTCATTTTTAGGCCCAATCACAGGCCCCTTTGCACAGAAGTCTACTTATAGCATAGTTCCGGTCTCATGTGTTACTAAACATCTTCCTAAAATAACCACGCTTTATTTAAAAAGTTACTTCTGAACAAACTGACAAAACGTTTATAATACAATGTCTTAGACTGTCAAATTTTAATAGCAGAAAACTAGTCTTAAGAAAATCTACTTCCAAAAGCAATCAGGGACTGGGGATGAACCCCAGTGGTTGAGCACTTGCCCCCGATTCCTGAGGCAGTGGGTTTACACTCCAGCACCAGGGGCCAAAGGAAGCAATCAGCCAAACAGCTCACAAAAGCAATCCAAACACTGCTTCCTCACCACACTGTTATCGTGGGATGAGATGAGGAATGCTGAGAAATGTGTTAAGATACCCATTTCCCAGAAGGCTGGGTGGTTTTCGCAGGCGTTTAGTTATTCATGTTTGTTTTCTGGTCGTAGGGCTTGGACCCGGCAACTTGTTCATGCTAATCAAGTACTCCCCCACTCAACTGGGCTCCAACTCCACTTCCCTAGGGAAAAGGAGGTAATCAGGATATTTGAAAGTTTTGGACTTGAACGTTTTCCCCCTCCTGCGGTGCTGCAGATTAAACCCAGGACCTTGGACATGCAAGGCAAGCCTCCATAATTTTCTAGCGTTACATAGATATTTTATTAAGACAATAAGGGAAAAGCAGGAAATAGTGACACATGCCTATAATCTCAGCACCTCAGGGGCTGATGAGTTCAACATCTATGTCAATTATATAGGGAGAGCTTGTCTCAAAAAACAATTCTGGAAATAGTAACAGCTGCAACTGAACAAGCAGGTCTATTATTTACATTTTAAAAGGGAGAGAATGGAACCTCAACAGGGCTACCAAGCACTCTCAGGAAGCAACAGAGCCCACATCTGAACCGAGTCTGCGCGGAGTGACAAGTGAGACATACCCTGCTGTCTTGGTATCTGCTGTGTGGATTCCACCTCTGATCTTCTCTGGGGTGAAGGTTATCTCTGTCGAGCCGATTTCCGCCCCTTCCAGGTGCCCATCACACAAATCTCGAACCATTTCCAGTCCAGACAAATGCTGAGGCCTTCAGGTCATAATACTGCATCAAAACGTGTGCGATCAGACTGCCTCTACCCCCTAAATCACAGTTACAAAAGCAATGGCCAGAAAGCATGCGTGATGTCTTCAATGGCAGACCTTCACTTGAAGGTTTGTTTTGTTTTGTTTTTTTTTTAAGTGGGCTTGCGTTCACTGCTTAGAGACTTCTTAAAGGTTTCAAGACTGTTTATTTAGGCTACAAAAAAAAAAAAATACACTGGTGAACTGTTACAAATTAAATGTGTAAAAAAAAAAAAAAAAAGGTAAACTAGAGGCTGGAGAGAAGGCTAAGTGGGAAAGAGCACTGGCTGCTCTTCCAGAGGACTAGGGTTCAGTCTCCAGCACCCACACAACAGCTCATTAACTGTCTCTCATTCCTGTTCCAGGGGTTTGGACACCCTTATACAGGCAAACGCGCAGGCAAAACACCAATGCACATAAAATAAAAATAAATTTTAAAGGTAAACTAAAACTACCTAAAAGCCAACAGTCTTGCTTGAATCTCACTGAATAACCAATCCATGATAACCTGATGGCCTGAATTATGCCTCATGCCCTACATGTGTGTTGAGGCCTAAACACACATAAAATGTGACCATTTAAATAGGCCTCAAAAGATACAATTAACTTAAACTGAAGGTGTGCGCTAATACATTTTGACTTCTATTCTTATGAAAAGATTGACTGATTAGGAGGACAAGCATTTGAGAGGTGGAGGCACAAAAATCAAAGTTCAAGGTTATTCTCCCGAAGTGAGTTGGGGATTACCCTGAACTGGGGTGTGCGTGCGGCGGGG
>NW_026596095.1:4545174-4573657 GCF_907164565.1 Psammomys obesus
GGGGGATGAAGATGAAAGAAGATGATACAAACACCAGCGGCAAAATGCATGGACAAACTGCCCTGTTTCAGTGCTCCGTAAGGACAACCTGCAGCCTGTCCTAAGGACAGAAAAGGAGAGCAAGGGCCTCCTCCGCCCCACAACCCGGGCTCCCATCCCGGGACTCCCAGTCCCCAGACCCAAACTCTGCAACTGGGCTCCCCGCCCTCCGGCCCGAGGTACCTGAGGCCCGGCGTGCTGCGGCCCGCGCGGATCTTCTGCACGCGCAAAGGGAGGCCCAGGAGGCAGCTCAGGGCGGTGGAGACCCTGAGGATCTGGCCGCCCTGCAGAGCACCAGGAAGAAGACATTGAATGGAGGTCGCGCCGCCACAGCTCGCTCCAGACCCACGAAGCCACCCGGCTCGCTCCAGGCCCCCGCAACCCGGCACTCACCCCTTCCATGATGCCGCCGTCCACCTCCACCCGCTGCCCCTCCATGGCTGGCGCGCGTGAGCTCGGCCCGCAGCGACCACGCCCCGGCAGCAACAGGAACGGGACCAGGCGCCGGCAATCCCGCAGCCCGGACACTGCGCTTCCGGGCCCAGCTCACCGGAAGGAAGAAGAATTAGCGTCTCCTGGAAAACCGTTCCTGCGGGAACGAATTCCTCAATGAACCTGACCGGCAGACTGTACGCATGCGCTCTTCCCAGCGCTCTAAGAGGCCGCACAGGGAGCGACCTTTTTTAGTCTAACCAAACTGGCAGGCAACTGGGCCGGCCACAAGGGGGTGACACAGTAAAACCTTCAGGTTCCAGAAGACCTTTTTTTTTTTTTTTATTTATTTATTTATTTATTTATTTATTTATTTATTTGTTTGTTTGTTTGTTTGTTTATTCATTTATTTATTTGTTTATTTATTTATTTCAGTTTTTCCTCAGGCTGGTATTTTATATCCGCAATTATGGGTAGCTCTGCCTTCTCCAGCATCCTCGGGTACCTCAAAGACTGGGAAATGAGTCTGAGTTGTGTGATGAAACAGCTCTGTCTCCTAATCGCAATACTGTTTTTACCCAATATTTTGGAAGCACATAGATTACTTAAACCAATCTGGAACATGCTCCAAGATCCTAACCTGGGAGAAATATTCACAGTTGAAATTTGGAATGTTAGAGCCTGGGAAGTGGCACCCCTGACAAAACGGATTCAGCCGCCCCCCTCCTCAGTAGCCAATCCAAGAAATGAGTAATAATGAAAAGGAGAAAAAGGATGTCTTGTGGAAAATGTGGTCTTGGGAAGAGGAAGAAATAAACCATTGTCTGTCTTCATGGTCCTGATGTAAAGTTTAGGTTTAAGTAAAAGGCAATAGTGATGTACAACTAAGGAGAATAGGTCAAGGTGTGGTCTAGGCCAAAGCTGACCCATCATTGACCTAGCCTCTCCTGCAAAGTGGTCTAGCAGATTTCAGAACTATGCGATCTATTCCTGGGAGACAACTTTCCCTCTGGCTGACTCGGGGACTCCAGCTTTCCCCTTGTCCCAGCATGAGACTCCCAGAGAAACTTCATTGTCTCATAGTCCCCTAACCAAAGGGAGAGGCGCAAGCCCCTGGTAGTATGAAGATGAATTAGAGGCCTAGGAGCCTAAAAATGATTTATCAGCGATGTAATTTTACAGGCAGGAAATAATGAGACATTGAAGCAAGGCTTTGGCTGTAGGAATGTAATATAAATGTACTTTAAAAAATAATTTGTTATATGTATGGGCATGTTGCCCTTGGGCATGAAGAGGGCATCAAATTTACTGTGGCTGGAATTATGGATGTGAGCCACCAAGTGAGTACTGCGGATCTGACCTGGGTCCTCTGGAAGACAGCCATCTCTCCAGCCCCTACGATAGCTTGACTGTCATATATGTTAGATTCTTATTGCGTAAATATAGCCTCTTCTGAAGAAAGCTTAGCCTTTTATTTTTATTTACTTATTGCAGCACTAAGGACTGTGCCTGAGTTTGCTGGCAGAGTCGAACAGTACCTGGGTGGGGAGTGAGGATTAAAATAACTAAAACAAATCACTCTACCCACGGGATCGGCTTGAGAGGGCTGTCAGTATGACTGAAGCAGCCTCGGTTTATTCCAGGGTTCATTTTTTACAGGCAAAGCAAAAACAAGTCACACCAATAAAAAAAGAGAAGTTCGTGGAAACACCAAACTTTTCTAAAACTGCTTCCCTATAGCAGTTATGGTCCAAGGTCATACAGACAAACTTTAAGGAACTTGAAACAAGTTTTAAGGAACTTGGCAAAACTTCCTCTTTTCTCTGTCTCAAGGTGAAGGCCAAGGTGAAAACATAACAAAGCAGCTTAACAAGCAGCTCTCCACAGGACTGATGTTGAGGTTTCCTACCTGCCAAATAAACGCTCTACCACAGAGCTACAGAGTAGCTCTCACAGAGAGGCTCTGTGGTACACAGAGTACAGACCCAGTTTGTGCTCCCTACCTTCTAACTCTTTGGCTCTGACCTGTTGGCACTGTTCTAGCTCCTGTTGATGGTAGAAGGAAGTGGACAAGACAGAAGTATGATGTAGAAACTAGCCAAGAAACAATAGATAATATTGAAACTGATCTTGCAGGATGAGTACAGCCTACAGAGACACTTGGGACTGGAATTTTCCCAGAAATTCTTCTGACATCTTGTCAGACCATCTTGCAGAAGAGATTGGAGCTGAAACAATGAAGCATCAGTGATAGGCAGAACCACACCTTGATGGGACTGCTTAGCTACACTTTCAGCCTTCTACTTCACACCTAAACCTCAGAGATGGGGGGAGGGGGCATTGGTTTTTTGATTTTCTTGTTCCTCATCTCACTCCAGTATAGCCGCATTGGGTGAATAAATTCCTCTCTCCCTAACCTTTCCCTCCCTCAGTCCCTCTCTTTCTGATTTTTGGAGACAATGTTTCTTTCTGTAGCCCTGGCAAAACTGGAACTCTCTATGTAGACCAAGCTGACCTAGAACTCAGAGATCTGCCTACCTCTGCCTCTCGAGTGCTGGGATTAAAGGTGTGTGCCACCACTACCCCAAGCTCTCTTTTAATCCTTTCTTGTTAAGGGCTTCCAGGGCATAGGCTCTGACTCTAATAACTCTTATAATGATATGACCAATAAGCAGCAATCCAGGCCAAGCTCTACATATGCATTCTAATGAATTTCTAAAGAACAGATCCACAGTCAGGCATGGAAGCAAACACCTTTAATCACAGCACTCAAGAGGCAGAAGCAGGCATATCTTTGACTTTGAGGCCAGGCTGGTCTACAGAGCAAGTTCCATGACAGCCAGGGCTACGCAGAAAAACTCTGAATCATAAAAAAAAAAAAAAAAAAAAAAAAAAAAAAAAAAAAAAAAAAAAAAAAGGAAAAAAAATGATGAGCTGGGATGTTGTAAACATGACATAAAATGACACAAGTTAACAAAGCAATGTAATTTCAAGATTCGGATGACAAAGTTAAAGAAACCTCAGATCTCTATTTGGAGTTAAAGCATAAGTTCAGACAAATTAATAGTTAAGTGTTCTGCCCAGTTCATGAACCCCAAAAGACCAGGAATAAACAGACTCCACTGTAAATACATGAGGTTCTTTTTATTGTAAATTACAAGCTGCAGCTTGGGCCCATGCCCCCCACCGCCAAAGTGGTGGGAGCCTAGAGCCCTGTACCCAGGTTAGTTAGGTGATTTAAAGATTCTGGTCCATCCCAGCATGCCCAAGGCAGGGTCGATTCCTGCCTGGCAAGCATCTATTGGTCAAAATGCTACATTTTGAATCAATTGGCTATAGGAAGGTTCCCAGGCCATTAATGATCTGGTGTCCCTCCCTAGGGGGGGATGGTCCAGTTTCCTAACAACTGTATCTCTACTGGGTGGAGAAAGAATGCAGTAAGGTGGTCCTTCCCCTCAGGGCATCACTGGACTTCTCCACCCACTTACTTCAGGTCTTTATTAATAGCTGCTAATTTATCTTTTGGTCTCTCATTAAGATTGTTGACACAACACAGACCCAGAAAGACACACATGGTATATACTCACTTATAAGCAGATTTTAGCCATATAGACATACTACAATGCACAGACCCCAAGAAGATAAGTCCAGTGAGCATCTTAGGCTTCATGTGGGCCCACTAGTTAGAGGAGTGGGGATATCTCTGACATGGACTGCTTTTTGATCACTTCCCCCTGATGGGACTTCCCTATCAGGCCACAGGGGAGGAAGATGAACTCAGTCCTCATTTGAACAGATGAGCTGGGGTATGATGGGGGGCTCCCTTATTCTGAGGAATAGGGCAGAGGAGATGCAGCAGGGAAGGTAGAACTCGAAGAAGAGGGAGGGGCCTATGACAGATGTAAATTGAATTAATTAATTTAAAAAAGAAAAAAAAAAGACTGTGGACACACTAGCTGGATGGTTGTGTACCCTTTAATCCCCGAACTTGGGAGGCAGAAGCAGGTAGAACTTTGACTTCAAGGCTAGCCTTGTCTACAGAGTGAGTTCCAGGGCAGCCAGAACCACACAAAGAAACACTGTCTCAGCATTACCCCCACCCGAGAGAGAGAAAGAAAGAGAGAGAAAGAGAGAGAGCCTGTTGATATAGAACACTGTTTTCACTCCAAAAAGAATAATAATAGCTCATTCTGAGCTGGAACTGAGAGACCATGACCCAAAAACACAGATTCAGGTTCCCTAAACAACATGTTCTACTCTGGAGAGTTACATCAACTTTTTCTGTGAGTAGAAAAGGAAAAGTTGTCATGCATTATCATGCATTTATCAGATCCTTGGGAGGCATGGGGCAGAGGTTGTGGAGAGAAGGCAGCAAAGCAGAGAAGTTTCTGTTATAGGTCTCAATTGCTATCTGATGACATCTGTAGCCTTCAGGTTGATAGAAACTAGTGGCATTGTAAATGTTTCCCCTGTTGAAAGGATGTTTATAGATACAGATGTTAACAGCAAATGGCCATTAAAAAGACTAATGATAGCCTGAGATAATCTTGCCTTTTTATCTGTAGCATTCCAGTTTTCTGCAGTCATGGGAATTGGTCAGCAGAATTTCTAGCAGACACCATTTTTTTTTTTTCAGAGAACTTCAGTTGGTACATCATTTAAGAAAGGCTTTTAAGTATGCAAGGCAAATTTTTGAGGAAAATCCCTTAAAGAGCTATGTAATTTACAGTTCAGCAGAATAGAAAAAACCAACCAAATAGAAAATGCACTTTAAACAAAAATAAAATCTGTTTTGTTTTGCTTTGGAGACAAGGTTTCTCTGTGTAGCCCTGGCTGTCCCAAAACTCCCTCTGTAGACAATAGCTGACTTCAAACTCAGAGATCCTCTGCCTCTGGATTAAAGATGTGTGCCAACACCCTTAGCAAAACTCCAACATCTTACTCAGCATAGGTGAGGTAAAACACAGTGCTTTGAGTCTTGTTACTCCTTGATACTCAGCAGGCTGAAAGGAGAGGATTCTACGAGTGGGGTGCAGGAGCCTGCCGGCAGAGTCCAACAGTACCTGGGTGGGGAGTGACGATTAAAATAATTAAAACAAATCACACTACACACAGGATTGGCTTGAGAGGGCTGTCAGTATGACTGAAGCAGCCTGGGTTTATTCCAGGGTCATTTTTTATGGGCAAAGCAAAAACAAGTCACATCAATACAAAAAGAATCGTGGAACCGCTGAACTTCTTTTCAAAAACTACTTCCCTAAAGCAGTTGTGGTCCAAGGTCATACAGACAAGCTTTAAGGAATTTGGAAAAAGTTTTAAGGAACTTGGTGAAACTTCCTCTTTTCTCTGTCTCAAGGTGAAGGCCAAGGTGAAAACTTAACAAAGCAGCTTAACAGGCAGCTCTCCACAGCGGAGTTCATGGCCAGCCTTGGTCATATCAAGGTGCTGTTTCTTAAAAGTCAATAAATAAGTGTGATTGTACATGTCTGGAACCCCAAAATTCTGAGATGGAGGTGAGGGACCACCCAGGAATGAGAAAAACAACTGTGATTATTTGAATTGAAGCCAGGTGCAGATAGCTCTTGAAGGGCAGGGTGAACTGTTCTGAGAAAAACTATCTACACCAGCTATAAACTATCTTCATGCTATTCTTGCTGACCAATCAATGTATAGAGCAAAAGTGGTCTGATTTTCAGGTATAAAAACCCTGTACTTTGCATGTTCGGAGTTGTCTCCTGTCTTTGGAGGGGCAACCCTATCACGATTGGAATAAACCTCTTGCTTTTGCATCAAAGTGTGGTCTGTGAGTGTTCCTGGGAAGGTCGAGATCCTGAGCAGATCCTCACTGCTCCTGAGCAGTGAGACTCCAGGTCTTACAGAGGCAGGAAGTTCAGTAGCTCAAGGTTATCCTGTGCTACAAAGCTTGCCAAAGGTTCTTTTATAAACTAAAGCCTCAGACCTTAGCACAACGAATTCCAAGATCAAAGTGTCATTCAGGCTGTAAAACTCAGCACATAGACAGCACCCCCTGCCAAAATAAAAACAAAGACCTACTCCATCAAAGTCCATAGTTCTGGGAAAGTCTCTAAATGTACTAACCTTCCTTTTTGATTTCTGTAGTTCCACTTCTGGCTAACTGTTCTTGTTAACTGAAATTTGTCATCACAGAACAGGGGGTTGTGCTTAAAAGCTCTGCCCAAGAAAGGTTCATGGCCACACTGGGATCCCAAACACCCAGTGTGGCTACCAGACGTTCTCTTAGCTTAAACCCATGTCTGAGCAGTCTTCTCTAGTGGGTAACCCCACAACACCTTAACTACATGAGACCCTGTCTGTTGTTGAAAACATCAATTGTTAATAAATGTTATTATTAAATAGCCTATAATTATTGCAGCAGTATTATCTAACCCACTATAATCAATAAAACACACAGACACAAGATAGATTTTAGAATAGCCTTATTTTACCTGGGGCTGGGCAGATACTAACTACTAAGCTACCTAATTACCTCCCAGCCCTCATCCCATGCCATTGAAAGACCCCTGCCTCACCCTAAGTTAAACATAGCTAACGCCATTTTGTGAGACACCACTGTTTTGTAAAACTCTGAAGGCCAGATGAAAAACTGGAAAATTACTGAGAAATCCTAGCTGTGTCACCCACTTGGGATATCTCTGGTCAGGCTGCCCCTGTTGAGTTAAAAACAACTTGTTGTGACTACCCTCATGGGATATCTGACAGAGGTTGTTCCAGCTGAGATAGGGAAAAACAAAATAACAGGTGGCCACATTAAGGGGTGGTCAATCTTGGTGCCCCTGCCAAACTTTGACGCAAATCGTGGTCTCATGAAAATGTACCAATCAGCCCCCTGTAACCATGCTTCTTGCTTCTGTACCAGTGCTTCTGCTCTAAAACCCTATAAAAACCCCAGCTTCCTACCTAGGGGGCGCAGAAGTCTCCCGAATGACTTTTCGCCCCGGGTACCCGTGTATCAAAATAAAAGCCTCTTGCTGTTTGCATCCGAACGCCTGGGCTCGTTGATCCTTGGGCAGGGGTCTCTCAGACGAAAGATACCCTCCGGGGATCTTTCACCATCTGCTTTAATCACTTCTATCTGGGCTATCTCCCATCCACATTCCCAAAACATTTGCTTATGCTCTTCAAATGGGCTGCTTCTCTCCATGTGGAACCTCAGTATTTCTCCTCTTAGACAGAACATGGTTCTTTTTATCATGGTGACCTATCTCTCATGTGATTCTCCTGTCCCCAAAGCCTGCAAACCTTGGCTCTGCCCCTTCTTTATGCCCTTCCCAGGTGTAGGCCTTTTATTTAGCCAAACAGGAATAATTTCTTAGGCAAGGTCACAACATCTTTTTGGAGTTTGTGAGCATCTACTCCGAAAAGACAGCAAGCAGATCTTGGGGAGCAAAAATAATCAACATTAAAATACATAGCACGAGACCAAATCCAACACCTATCTTAAATAAAAGATAGATAGATAGATAGATAGATAGATAGATAGATAGATAGATAGAATTTGCATCACTATATTAGTGATGCAATGAGACGTCAATTTAAAAAGCATTGTCATTGACTAAAAACAGTTAAAATGGAAGATACGCTATATTTAAACAAAAGTTCTATGCCATCAGGTAGATATAAATCAAATCAGGCCATCATGAAATAGTATGTGAAATCTGCTAGGATGATTGTAAAGTAGACAATGACTGGTGTTTAAGGATGTGAAGAAACCATAGACTCTTCATGAACTACTGTTAATGGGATTTCAAAATGATGCAATCCTTTTTGAAAACAGCTCAGCAGGCTCTGAAAAGGTTAATCTGCTGCATTACTGAGTGCTCTGGTAATTCTGTTCCTGTCAGGCGGTGGTGTTGCATGTCTTTAATTCCAGCACTTGGGAGGCAGAGGCAGGCAGTATGAGGCCAGCCTGGTCTACAGAGTGAGTTCCAGGACAGCCATGGCTACACAGAGAAACCCTGTCTCAAAAGAAACAAACAAGCAATAAAAAAGGAAACATGTTTACACAAAAGTTTTTGTCCAAATGTCCAAAAGCAGTGTATTTACAACAGTGTCAAAGCAGAAATAACATCATCAAAAAAATAACAAAACCCCACAAGATCATTGAAGTTAGAACTTTTAGGTTATTGTGTATATGAGAACCAGAAATCATCAACCCCAACCCCCCAAAAAAATCCCAGTTTTATAGAAGTTATTGTATGGTATAGAAAGTTCCTACTCAACAAGAAGGCTGGGCTTAGCTCAGTCGGTAGAGTCTGCCTATAATGGTATGTATTCAAGGGCAGGGGAAATCGTGTCGAGAGAGAGATGGAGGTGGTTAAAATAAATCAGTAGGAAAACAATGAAAAACGAATACACGCAACAGAAAAGAAACAGGTGAAAAGCATGAAGGAAGCAGTTGAAAAATCAATAACTGGGGTAGGTGTGGGTGGCACATGCCTTTAATCAACAAAGGCAGGTGGATCTCTGGGAGCTTGGTGTACATACCAATTCTAGTTCCAGGACAGCCA
Organism: Psammomys obesus; assembly: GCF_907164565.1. Lineage (NCBI taxonomy): Eukaryota > Metazoa > Chordata > Mammalia > Rodentia > Muridae > Psammomys > Psammomys obesus. The sequence continues at coordinate 4,554,195 of NW_026596095.1, forward strand.
GGGCTACAAATGTGAGACTGTGTCTCAAAAGGGAAGACAGAGAGAGAGACAGAGAGAGAGAGAGAGAGAGAGAGGAAAGAACCAGTAAACATGTGAAACCTGCTCAACTTTATTAATAATTAAGAAACTTTAAATCAATACCATAGTACTATCCTATAGGGAAATATTTTTAAGTCTGTCAAATGAGAAACAAAGAATACTCCCAACACACAGCCTCTAGACAAGTTACTTTGTACAACTGCACTGCAAAGCAATCTAGCATTATCTAAGTTGAAGATAATCTGTCTCAAAATTCCTTTTATTTTAGCTGCTTGGTGGTTCAGACCTGTAATGCCAGCTACTAAGCATGCTGGAAGGGTAGAGTAATTATAAATTCAAGGCCACCCAGGAAGCTTAATGAGATCCTGTCTCAAAACTAGTAAATAGAGAAGCAGATAGGTGTGGTAGCAGTGGTAGAGGGCTTTCTTAGCTTGTACAAGGCCCTAGGTTCATTTTACAGTCTCTGTCTCACTCCCTTCCTTCCTCCCTGAGCCCCTCCTCCCTCTAGGTCTTACTAACCAAAACACTGTTGGCTAATCAAAAACTGAAAAATCACTTGGCTCTTGTTAGAGAAACTTCATTTAGACCTAGAGAATAAGTTTCAAACCCTAGTTTACAAAGAAAAGATAAGAACACCCTCAGATATAGAAACAGTGTCTACTGAGGTATGCCGATAAAGAAGTAAACTATTTGTTTCCTGAAAATAAGATAGAATTAGGGGAACCCAACAGGAAGAAAGCTACATAGTATGCTTTAGGAGCTGATTGTTTGGTAGGACTACTGTCTCTCACTATACAAGCAGAAGCACGTAGGATTATCAGGTGTATTCAATGTGCCTATAAGAAACTTAATGGGAAAAGTTATAAAAATCAAGTTCTTTTAATAATTACAGATTTGGGGTGGGGGTGGGGGCCGTGTTGACAGGCCCTCTGTGTAACAGCCCTGGCTGTCCTGGAACTCACTTTGTTGACCAGGCTGGCCTCAAACTAGCAAAGATCCACCTGCCCCTGTCTCCTGAGATTAAAGACATGGGCCACCACATCTGGTTATTGCATATTTTCTGATAAAGGCAATGATTTATATGTATTTATAAAATTTATACTTGTTGCCTGCAGTAGGTGTGTGTCTGTTACACTGACAGGCAAAAATAGTGCATCTGTGTAAAGTTGAAGAGGTTGTGGAAAACCTGAGACTTTGTTCCACAACCACTGATCTCGCAGTGCTGAGGATTTGTCTGTCCCCTGCTTCCTCCTGTCTTGTTCTCTCTGATCCCTTACACATTAGTACAGATTTTTATTCTAAGGAGCAAGAACAGTTGAATGTCACTGGACATTCATACAAATGCATACATTTTTTATAACAACCCTATTAAAGTAAAGTAAGCTCTAGTTCCCTCTCAATCTCTCCCCCCCCCCCTTTTTTAATTTTTTTTTTATATGGATATCACCACATAGCTCAGGCTGACTGGCCTTTGATTCACAGTCTATCTCTGCCTTCCTTCTCCAGGCGCTCCCTCACAGAGCTGGGTTTCTGGTGTTTCCTTTACTGGGTCGGCTTGAGCTCAGTTTGACGTTTCTTCAAGAGGCAAAATAATTCAGGATTATAAATTGAGACTTTTTTTTTTTTTCTTTCTGGAGACCGGGTTTCTCTGTGTAGCCTTGGCTGTCCTGGACTTGCTTTGTAGACCAGGCTGGCCTCTGAACTCAGAGATCTATCTGACCCTGCCTCCGTGAGTGCTAGGATTATAGGCACGTGTGCCACTGCGCCCTGTGTGACTCGGTTTGTTATTGTTGTTTGTTTTAATGCTAGGCTGCTGCATCTGACCACAGTCTCTAAGACTGAAAGACAAAGTAATGACACGGTTACTTTAGATGTGAGAAGCCAGTCTTGATAATCTCAAGGACACTACACAAGAGAAGGAATTCCTAGTCATGGACAAGTGTTCCTGTATGAACTTATGAAAAAGTCATGCTTCAGGGCCTTGCTACAAAATATAGAAACATCCTGTTTTTCCGCCTTTATTGTGGTAATGCACGACCCCTCAAGGGCTTCAGTTAGTACCCTTTCTTGTGTGCCCTTAACATCTTTCATTATATTGCTGTTGTTGTTGTTAGTAATAGTATTGTGTGTGTGCATGCGTGCACACCTGAGTGTGTGTGTGTGTGTGTGTGTGTGTGTGTGTGTGTCTACCGCACATGCATGCAGGTGCTCCGAGATGCCAGAAGAGGGCGTTGGATCCCCTGGAACTAGAATAATAGGTGAATAAGAGTACCTGATGTGAGTGCTGGAGATACAAGCAGGAGCCTTCTCCGCAGCTCCTAAACATGACTTCTCTCCATCAGCTGAACTGAAAACACGATTGATTGTTGGTGCGCTTGCATTTAACAAACCTGGCTGTTTGAGCTCCCTCCCCCCAGCCTCTTCCACAGCGTCCCGGGGCTTCACTCGACCCCGCCCCGCGTCCTGGTTGGCTGCTGGGTGGGAGGCTCGTTCCTTCGCTCCTATTGGCCGCCCAGGGAGGTGCGTCTCGCGTCTCGGGATTGGTCTCCTGGAGGAGGCGTCTCTACCAGCTGTGCGCTGGTGGCTATTTCCGGAGTAAGATGGCTGCAGCGCGTGTGCTGGGGACCTGGAGCCGGAGCGCCGTCCGACTGGTAAGCAGCATTGTATGGGTTGAGGTTGGGAAGGAATGACTTGGTAGATGTTATCTGGAGTGGTGTGTTGCTTTCTTCGAGTGCCGCGCGTCCTGTGAGCAAGCGACGGGAGGATGCTTGCAAACAGAAGGGCAGCGAAGGTGGTGCTCCGGTGAGGCTGGAAACTCGTTCCTTTCTCTTCCCTGGGCGCGATTCAGTGGCGATTAACTTTGGGCGATTAGCGTTCCTCCCAGGGGTATCTACATCCTGCCTTTTGGCCTGCTGGCCTTTGCTTGAGTGCCTTCTAGATGGTAGGCATTGTGATGAGCACGGCAGACACAGAGATAGATACATTTGTTGGGGATTTGTTGAGTACCTACCTCGCGCCTGTTAACCTGGCACTGTTAACCTGATCTCAGGCGAATTTTCAGTGTGGAGGAACAGAAGAGAAAAAGCAAGACCGTGCTCTGTAGCTTGAGATTCACTGGGGGCTGCGCTCCTTGGTCCACACTAGCTGCCGTTCCAACTTTTTATCAGCTGTTTACCACCTCCATTTGCGTGCAGTTCCCCCTTACTCATAGGCTTCTAGCAACAACCGTAGAGGTACCCCACTAAGTTTCTTCCAAATTACATTACTTCTTGGATACCGACTTTCCCCATCCCCCTAGATGTTCCTAGGCCCTCCTGATCTCACAAAACCTTTTCACCGCCTGCTGTGTGTACTGGGCGCTGGGGATATAACTGTAACACAGCCGCCGTCCCTTTGCTCCTGAGATTGTAACCTAGTAAAGGAGAACAGGTGAGAGGGAGGCCGGGAAAGACAGAATGCCACGGCTTTAGAATACATCAGAGAAGTGTTGTTATGGAACAAGTGCTCAGAGCAGTGGACACCTGTGCAGGAGTGGGGCTCAGAGAGGAATTCCTGAGGTAAGGAGATTGTGAAGAAGTAGGAAGTAGTCAATCCAAGAGGACTCTTGTCGGGTGTTATTGGCAGCTCTTCTTCTCAGAGCTCTCCCAGACGCCAGTTTCCCAATAGTCTTCTTAACATCTTTAGTTTCTTGGTTCCACTGCCCTCTTTCTCTCTCCAGCTTCTAAATACTGTCTTAAAAGGAGTCATACACTGCACAGACTTCAGGCAACAGTGGTTCCATAACCTTATGACAGACCTGAAGATTTCCTATGACCTTTTCCGTCTTTTGATGTGTGTGGATACACAGACACAATGGTGTTACAATTGCCTACAGTGTTCAGTGGAGTGACACGCTGGACAGGCTTGCAGCATTAGAGCCAGCGTATAGCTTAGGTGGATAATAAGCTAGACCATTTGGTTTGTGTAAGCCGAAGGTGCACTCATAGACTAAATCATCTAATAATGGAATTGCTCACAGACCTTCATTAAGTGATGTATGACTACTTTCTTCTAAAAAAAAAAAAAAAAACCCTGGCTTTAGCACTTTTCCTATTGCTTGTGTTATCTCTCTCACTTCTTTGAATATATTCACCAGCTGTGTTAATGGTTCCCTGACATACCCTAGTCTTCCAAATGGGTCATATATTCTGTCCAAGAGATCTCTAGTTGCACAATATGAGGTGTTTTTCATTTGTAAGTGACACAAATCCAGTGAATGGACAGGACATCATTTGTGCATATAGATGACAGCTGACGTACATGACTGTCAGAATCAGGGTTGATGTTTTAGCAGTTCTTTTGGCCTTTCCCATATGGCCATAAAGGAGCTACAACAACTCATTCAGTATTTAAGGCAGGAAGGAGGATGACGTAAGACTGTTACATGGCTACTGCTAGCATAAGGTTGCCTGGAAAAGCTAGCCTTTAGCCATCTCACAGTGTGTGCCATGATGCCTCAGGGATGCAGACCTGGGCCCCAGAATAGAACCCTCAAACCTGTTTCTCTTGATTCTAGCTTCCTTAGATCTGAAGAAATTTAGCCGCTTTTTATCACAACACTCTTAGGTGCAGGTGTCTTAGTATTTCCTAATTGGGCCTCTGGCCTCTGATGTGACTCTTTTGTAGTTAATTTCCCATAAGCCAGCCATAATGAGCTGATAAAATAAAGCACACATTCGATTATGCCATGTTCTTGCTCTTTTTAAAAATGTCGATAAGCCACATGACTGAGGAAATTCATGATCTGGCTTATCCCACCTCTCAAGCATCATTCTTTATTAAAAGCCTGTTTATTCTACCCTTCATCCTCCTCTTACCCACTCTCCTTTGATTCCCCTTTCCACATCCTTAATTGTCCCTCTTTTACTTTCGTGCATTCGTTCTTAAATTTGACATATGAGACAACCTTCTGTATCTGCCTCTGTGAGTACAGTTTATTTCATTTAACGAGGTGATCTTGAAAAACCATTTGCTTTTATTTTACCTCTTTACTGGACATCGATTATAGGCGCCAGTGAAATAAGATTAGATTAAAAGTAACATTTCTACAAACACACACACACACACACACACTCACACACACACTCACACACTGCTCATTCCAGTCCCGACTCTGACAGTGCCCCCGCTTGCCACATACTAACCTGCATGAGAACCCTGTGAAATAATTAGCTGAGCACACACTGCTCTCTTGATTCCAGACCTTTGCTCATATATTTCCTCTGCCTTGAAGACTCTTGCCTCATCTGCAGCTCTGAGGTGTCCTGGGTTACTCCCACTCAGTCTCCAATCTTACTTCAAGCTAACTCCCTCCAGCTAGGTGCCTTTAGCACATGCTACTGTGGCTGTGTTCGTAGCCTGTGTGCTTCACTTGCTTTATTGTTCACTCTACTGGACACTGTGGAAAGGAGTCTCATGTGTTTCCTTCTGTAACCCCAGTATCCCACACATTATGTGCAAGTGAATGTGAATATTTGTTGAATGTGTCAGGAAAAGAAATTTTTGCTTTACTTTTTTTTTTTTTTTTTTTTTTTTTTGAGCCAGGATCTCCCTGTGTAACTGTGGCTATCCTGGAACCCAATTTATAGACCAGGCTCTGAGTGCTGGGATTAAAAGTGTGTGCACCGTCTTCCTGGCTTCTGTTCTTAACTAGTATGATAGGCCCTCTCTGGTTTAAAATTGTATTTTTTTTCTCCTTTCTGTTGCCTTTTAATCTTTTCACTTTTGCTAATTTTTAGTCTCTCCCCTCTTTCTTGTCTAAGCCATCCAATTGCTATCAATTACGTAACACCCATTGCGCCTCAGTAGCCTTTTCTCAGGCCCTGTTGATCAAATCTTTCAGGTGCCTGTGTTTCATGTGTCAATTGACTACAATCCTGCCTTGGCCGCTTTCTCTTCAGACTTTACCTGTAGTAACCTGTCCGAAAACTATTAGTAGACCGTTTCTTAATCCTGTCTCTAATGTGACCCCTGCCATTGCGTAATTCCCACGCCTTATCCTAGCCTTCACAGACATGACACCAGCAACCATTAAGTATCCACTGCTTTCCTTTACAAATCTAATCAAGCCAAGCCAAGCTACTCGCTGCTCCTGCAGCCATGCTGATCACCTTCCTGCTTCAGGTCTTGTGTTTACATCACTTCCTGGGCCTTAGAAGTATCCTTCTGTTCTTTGCTATTCACCCTTATTGTGCAAGGTCAAATTTACATCTTCTCCATGGTCACACTGACCCTCCTTCACCTCTCCACTTAAATGCTTTCCCCCACAACTACTTTGTTTTGGCTTATAATTTCTTATTACAAATAAGAGCACACATGACCATGCTTGGGAGAAAGAAGGAATTGTTTCTCCTAGATTATAGCTTGGAAAGAAAGGATTCTTTCTCCTAGCAACGTGATGTGTCAGTAAGAGCCTGGATTTTGCCATCAAGTTCACTTGGCTTCAGAGCTTAATTTTGCCACTTCATTGCAATGTGACCTAGGACAAATAACTTCACCTTCTCTGTCAACTTCTCACATGAGGGTAATAAGTCATCTTGAGGAGATAATGTGAGCTGGAGAGAAGGCAATGTACGTGGTACACAGTAAGCAAGCAATTGGAGTGCATTTTAATTGGTTTAATTGGTAGTTTCTGTCCCCCAGTCTATTTGTAGTTCCTCAGTAAGAGCTGTGTTGATGAAGGGAGAACCTTCTACAGTTTGATTTTCTTCCAAGGTTTTAAAGTGAGCTATGTTATTTAAATCGAGATGAATTTGTATACTTCATAATTTTCATTAAGCACCTCTACATTGTGTATCTGAAGAAGCAGAGGTGTGGTTACTTTTTTGTTGACCAAGAGCCAGGGTTGAGAACGTTGAGGAGAAAGGAAGGACAAACACAACAGGGTGTTTGGAGAGTCCTGTCAATATCTGCTCAGCTTTACGCTGTCAACTTAAATGACTTATAAGGCTTTGTTGCTCCTAAATGTTACTCTTGATAAGAATGAAATATAGGCACTAGAGACAGGTGAGAGGGAAAGACACTTGCAACACAGGTCTGAGGACCTCAGTTCCATCGCTGGAACCCATGTCAAAAGCTGGATGGGAGGGATCAGGGGTGGAGAAATGGCTCAGTGGTTAAGAGCACTGTCTGCTCTTCCAAAGGATCCATGTTCAATTCCCAGATTGCTGGCCAGCTAGCCTAGAGTATGCAGCTAGACTGAAACAGCAAGAGAGCCTCAAAATGAGAGGAAGGAGAAAACTGACTCCTGAAAGTTGTCCTCTATCTTCTACATATGTGCACTCACATTGTACATTCACCATAGGCATACGTACATACATACGTACATACACAGTAATACCTCATAGCCAAACTTTGAGCAGAGTGCAGGGAATCTTATGAAAGAAGGGGGAGATAGAAAGACCTGGAGGGGACAGGAGCTCTACAAGGAGAACAACAGAACCAAAGAGTCTGGGTCCAGGGGTCTGTTCTGAGACTGATAGTTCAACCAAGGACTATTCATGGAGATAACCTAGCTCAGACTCCAAGTAAGGGAAACAGGCTGTCTCTGACATGAACTCAGTGGCTGGCTCTTTGATCACCTCCTCCTGGGCGGGGGGCAGTCTTACCAGGCCACAAAGGAGAACAATGCAGCAAGTCCTGATGAGACCTGATGGGCCAGGGTGAGAGGGAGAGGAGGACCTTCCCTATCAGTGGACTTGAGGAGGGGCATAGGAGGAGAGGAGGGAGGAAGGGCAGGAAGGATTGGGAGGGGGTGAGGGTGGGGGCTACAGCAGGGATACAAAGTGAATACATTTAATTAGTAAAAAATATTTTTAAAAATTAAGTATTATAAAATTGAGTTATATGTACATGGGAGACTGTCTATAATTCTGGCATGTGGGAGGCAGAGACAAGGAATCCCCAGAGCAAGATGGGTAGGGAGACAAACTGAAATGGTGAGCTCTGGGTTCAGCGAGAGTCCCTGCTACAGTGTATAAGGTGGACTGCCATCAGGAAGACAGTCAGGGTCAAGCTCAGGCCTCCATGTGCACATGCTTACATACATGCACCCATAACATTTGAACATGAAAACACTTGGATGTGCGCACACACGCATATGGGAGTAAAGAGGTGATTCAGATGAGCTCTTTAAGGTAAAGTCAGCATACATAATTTCAGAAATGAACCCTCAGGTTTTCTTTGCCTTCAGAAATCAGAAATAACTGCCACTCAGTAATTTAAATATAGGTTCACGTACATACGTACATACAGGCAAACCACTAATACACATAAAATAAAACAAATAATTTTTTTAAAATTAAGAACTTAAATATATTCTATAGTTAGACTTTTACTTATCATTATTATTATTATTATTATTATTTTGGTCTTTCAAGACAGGGTTTCTCTATGTAGCCTTGGCTGTCCTGGACTTATTTGTAGACTAGGCTGGCCTTGAACTCAGAGATCCGCCTGCTTTTGCCTCCCAGAGTACTGGGATTACAGGTGTGTGCCACAACTCCTGGTTTCTTCTTCCTTTTCCTTCTCCATCTTCTTTTCTTTTTATATTACTTGCTTTTAGAAAAAAGAATAAAATCCTTACTTATAAATATATATGAAAATATGACTTGGAGCCAGGCGTGGTGGTACATGCCTTTAATCCCAACACTCAGGAAGGCAGAGTCAGGTGGATCTCTGTGAGTTTCAGGCCAGCCTGGACTACATAGAGAAACACCTGTCTCAAAAAACCAATAAAAAAATATATATGACTTGGGAGATGTAGGTGGGAGATCCCTTAAGCCCCAGTGTTCAAGATTAACCTGGAGCCAGCCAGTGGTGGCCCTCGCCTTTAATGCTAGCCCTTGGAAGGCAGAGGCAGGTGGATCTCTTAGAGTTCCATTCCAGCCTAGTCTACAAAGCAAATTCCAGGACAGTCAGGACTTACACAGAGAAACCTTGTCTCTAAAAACAAAGAAGCAAGCAAACAAACAAATAAAAATATAAAAACCACTTAAAAAGAAACAGAAACAAAGAGTGTAAAGCCCTGCCATCCTGGTGTATGCCTTTAATCCCATCACTCAGAGGCAGGTGGATCTCTGAGTTTGAGGATAGCTTGGTCTTCAGAGTAAATTCCAGGACAGACAGGGTGACACTGAGAAACCCTGTCTCAAGACTATCCTGGGCAGCATAGGGAAATCTGTTGCCACACCCCAAATAACTAATGAACACAAGTGATATGATGTTCTCTAAGCAAAAGTAACTTTTGTATAAATGAAAGTTTTAAATAAATACCAGTTTTCTTAAAAAGAAAGAAAGCTAGAAATTGTTGTAGTTTATATTTAAAAGGTGAGGTAGTATTCAGATTAATAACACTGAAAAGTTAACTTTAAGAATAAATTATAATTTAAGGACACTTAGGTTTTGCTACATAAAGCTGAATGTATTTAGGCCTAATGTCTTGGTTCCATCCTAAGGCATTATAAAATGAGTTAACAGAATCATCTATAAATTAGTATAAGCCAGCCAGTGAGAGGGCTGAAGAACAGCTCTGCGGTCCAGACAACTGGGTTTCGGTTCCCAGCACGCATGGAGCAGCTCACGACTGTCTAACTCCAGAGTTCAACACCTCCTTCTGGCTTCCGGGCAGCAGGCATGCACATGGTACACATACATAACGCGTAGGCAAACACTCATATACATAATATTGAAATGAATATCTCTTAACAAGAACTATTGTTTGTTTTTGTTTTGTTTTCTCTTTGGTAGACTTGTGTTCGCTATTTTCAAACATGTAATAACGTACATGTTTTGAAGCCGAAATGTGTGTGTTCCTGTTATCCTTTGCACAAGTACAATCAACCACACCACTCCCTGAGAACAGCAGCTGGTGAGTTTACTCCCAAAATAGCGTGTCAGAAAAAGTCCTTATCTTTACCGATTCTTCTTCTCAGGAAACAGAACTTTTTTACCAGAGTAAAAAAGTTGTCCCTGTATTTCTATCCATTTCCTATTTTCTGTCCCTCTCCATTCTGTACTTTCCTGTAACACTTGTGTCTTTTTACCATCGAGGCTGGGTTATACCCGCTCATCTGTTCTTTTTTTTTTTTTTTTTTTAAACACATGATTTTACATATGAGTACTCTGTTTATGTATGCCTGCGTGACAGAAGAGGGCACCAGATCTCATTACAGATGGTTGTGAGCCACCGTGTGGTTGCTGGGAATTGAGCTCAGGACCTCTGAAAGAGCATCCAGTACTCTTACCCACTAAGCCATCTCTCCAGCCCCCGGTCATCTGTTCTTTATTCTCTGATTTTCTAGGTACAATCATTAGCACTGATGTGACCTCAGTTAAGGTAAATTGTTGATTAATAGAGTCATCTGTACATCCTTGTGCACAACCCTTCTGTCTGTGAGGTAAAACTTTTTTTGTTTTTTTGAGATAGGGTTTCTCTGTGCAGGCTCACTTTGTAGACCAGGTTAGCCTCGAACTCACAGTGATCTTCCTGCCTCTGCCTCCCAAGTGCTGAGATTACAGGCATGTGCCATCATGCCCGGGTTGTAAGATGAAACTTAATCTGCTGTTAGGATGGCCTGACGTAATTACCCTGACTGTCTGTGTGGACAGTCCCTGGCTTTTATCTGCTTACCTTTCTCCCAGTTACCTAGCCTGTGTAAATAACTTGAAGCCTCAAGTATTAGATTTGGCAAAGGCATAAGAGCTTTTTTCCTGCTGGTCTATTGAGAACTCTGACCCAGAACCCTAGATTTCATTGCATACTCAAGCATGTGGCAGATACAAGGCCCTTAGTGCGTGCTGACAGTGACCATCAGGGAACTTTCTAGGCAGGTTCTGCCCGATTTCCCACGCTTTTGTATGCCATCCTCAGTCACCTCAGACAAGGTGAACTTTACACTGACCACTGTTTTTGAAGCGGTTTGGATCTGTTTATACAAACACACTGTGTATGTCTTTTATCCCTGGCACAACCTATGTACTATGTATAGTAATTTATTTTGGTAATTGTATAGGTGGAAAGTGTGTGTTTGTGTGTGTCTGATGTGTGGTTTATGTGTGTATGGTGGGGGGGGCATATTTGTGTGTGCTATGGGTGTGTGTAGTGTGTGGGGTGTATGTATTTGTGTGCAGTTAGTGTGGTGTATGCGTGGTGTGTTTGGTGTATGTTTGTGTATGTGTGTGCTGTGTGTGCTGTGTGTGATGTGGTATATGTCTGCTGTGTGTGTGATGTAGGGGGTGTGTGTTGTGTGTGTATGTATATGCTGTATGTGTGTGTGCTGTGTGTGTGTGGTGTATATATGGTGCGTGTATATGTGGTGCATGTATGCGTTGTGTGTGTGTACTTGTGTGTGTGTGTGGTGTGCAGCGTGTGCTGTGCTGAAGATGAAACCTAAGCCTTCCTTAATTAGGCTCACTCTGTTCAAGCCAAGACTTCCCCTTTTAACCCGGACCACTGTTACTTCCCAGAGAAAGTAGAGGCCACTGAGAAAGAACAGCAACTTCCTGCTTTGTCCTCTAAGCACTTCTCATGAACGTGTTTGTCGATCACAGGTTATGTGAGCTCCTGTTTGTTTGTTTGTTTGTTTGTTTGTTTGTAACTCTGGCTGTCCTGAACTCGCTACACTGTGAACATTCATTCAGGAAGTGTTTGTGGTCTCTTGTGTGCAAGGGACACTGCCTGAGGCACATACCAGTAGACAAAACAGGGATCTTTACACAGGACAGACTAAACAAAGTCAGTATATGTTAAAGTATCTGCTATCTTTGTCACTCAACACCCTTTGAAGGCTCTCTTACCTTGCTTAATGGAGAGAGGAAAGAAAAGTCTTAGGGATGATTTGGCAGAACATAATTTGTGCATACTAGAAGTGCTTAGGCAGGGTAGTACGTATAATCCCCAGCATCTGGGAGGCAGAGGCAGGCAGATTTCCGAGTTCGAGGCCAGCGTGGTCTACATATCGAGTTTCGGAGCAGTCAGAACTACAGAGTAAAACGCTGTCTCAAAAAGACAAACAACAACAGCAATCATAAGTAGTTGCCTGGTTGTTGTCATAAATATGGCGGGTGGAACCTTTATCCCAGCACTCAGGAAGCAGAGGCAGGCAGATCTCTATGAGTTTGAGGCCAGCTTGGTCTACAAAGTGAATCCAGGACAGCCAAGGCTACACAGAAACCCTGCCTCAAAACAAACATTATCATCATCATCATCATCATCATGATAATAATAATAAATAAATAAAAATATGGAGGATGGTTACTGGAAGTAAGAGGTCTCACTAAGAGCAGGCCATTTTTTGTACATTGGTATTGTTACAGACTGTCAGGAACTTCTTAGGAGAGACATAATCCTATCAAAAAGCATAATTTGGCAAGTTAGAAAACATAAGTTCTGTGGCAGTGGGCCTGTGTCTTGAAGTAACTTTTGTAAATCCTTGAAGTAACTTTTCTATGCTTTTTTAAAAGTATAAAATGCTGGGACTTTTTTTGTTTTGGGGGTGGGTTTGATTGATCAGTTGATTTGGTTGACTATAGGGTGGATCAATTTCTGCCTCTGCTTGAGAACACATTCTAATTTTAAAAATAAAAGCATCTATTGATAATACATATTTAATGAGATCGTTTCCTCTTTGTTTTTGAAGTACTGCAAGGACAGGTTGTTCAGTTCAAACTCTCTGACATTGGAGAAGGGATCCGAGAAGTAACTATTAAAGAATGGTAAGTTAATTTCAAATGGTCTTAAGTCAATGTAAAATTAATTGAATGTATAAAAAGTACACACTGAGAAATGTCTTTGCTAATATGCTGGTAGCAGAAATTAGTCCACAGATAACTTTCTTTGATGTGACTTATTAGTGATTGTTACTTTATTTTATGTATGTCTGTTTGCCTTCGTGTATGCGTGTGCACCAGCTGTATGCCTAGTGTCCTCAGAGACCAAAAAGAGGGTATAGAATCCCCCAGAACTGGAGTTAGAGATGGTTGTGAGCCACCATGTGGGTGCCAGGAATTGAACTCGGTACCCTTGATGAATGAGCCATCTCTCCATCTCTCCGGTCCCTGTTTCTTTCTCTTTTAAAAAATACTTTAACTGTCTAGTTTTTACTTCAGGTAAAAAAAAAAAAAAAAAAAAAGGCTGATTTCTAAGAGATAATAAACTGCTATAAAACCAGTGCAGAGCAACAATCAAATCCAGTGCCGCGAGCCTGCAAACCAGGCACACCACCTCTTCAGTTACACCCAGCCCGTCATGGCTTTAGCAGAATCTAATGCATGAACTTCCTAGTATTTTAAAATAATCCTGTCATCTAACTTTGCTAATCAAGAAGGCCTGATCCATGTTACCTAGCAAGCCTCGCCTGTAGGCTTACAAGACACATTTACCTGAAAGACACAAGTGAAAAAATTCTCCTGAAAACTTAAAAAATTAGGACTGCAGAGATGATTCAGAGGATAAGAGCATGGACTGCTCTTCCAGAGATACTGAGTTCAGTTTCCGGCAACTATGTCTGGCAGCTCACAACTGCCTGTAACTTCACTTCTAGGGGGTCCTATGCCTCTGGCCTCAACAGAAAACTGTAAGTGCCCTCATGTTTGCGTGTCCCTTCAATTAAAAAAAAAAAAAACAAACTTGTAAAATTATGTACTATAGATAGAAAAAATAATAGGTAGATGCATGCATGCATACATACATACATATATACACACATACATAGATGCTTGGAGCAAAAGTCAGGAGTCTTCATCCTTTTGTGTCTTTCATCTTACGGGGAAAAATATTTCTTGGTAATGAACTAAATTTTAAAGGTTTTTATTAGTAGCAGTTATGATGACTAAATAGATTTCTCTCCCCTCCCCCCAGATAGGATTTTGCTTTATAGTCAAAGCTAACCTCAAACTTGCCATCCTCCTGCCTCAGCCTTCTGTGTCCTCAATGCCGGGATACTGGTTATGTTCCACTGCTCAAGGCTCAAAGATTGTTTAAAGAAGCAGACTGAGGCTGGTAAATGTCATTTCTTCCACTTAGCAGTCTTTGTTTTGTAAGCAGAAGATTTTAGTAACCAGCCTTCCTTGATGTCTTTCCCGGTGCTGTGTGACCCTGGGGCGAGCCATGGACTCAGAGGAGCCTGGCTTTAAAACTAGCTGCCTCACCTAGGACTCACCTGTGCTCTGCTGAGCCACTGTCTCCCCACAGTGTGGAGTCAGGTAACAGTCATGGCTTTTGCCATGATTCAAATGTAATGTCTAGGAAATGTCTCACATTCCAAAGGACTGCGTACATTTGACTTACTAATGTTTTACTTCAAGACCAAGTCTACTCTTGGTCTTGAAGCGATTCATAACACTTCCTAATTTCTATCTTATTAATTTTGTAGATCTACGTGCATAGTAAAGGGGTTTAAGGCTCTTAGAAGAGGAAATTGTTTTTTTCCTAATGAGACTCTTAAGGCCAGGCCTGGTTTTCTCAGCTACTTTGAAGGGTGAGGCTGGAGGATCTCAAGTTTGAGGTAAGCCTGCACTACACAGAGAGAATCTGTCCCCTGCACTCCACATCTGATAGTTGTTTTTTGTTTGTTTATTTCTTTTTTTTGCATCTCAATACATAGCCTAGGCTGGTCTTGAACTTGTGATCCTCCTGCCTATGTCTCCTGAGTGACAGGGTCACCAGTATGCATATCACGCCTGGCTCTCAAACTTGCCTAAATGACAAACATGTCACATGTTTCCCATGAGTTCTTAAGAATTAGTTAAGAGTTTTCTTAACCAGCATTTCCTCTCTAACGTAATATTTACAAATGACTGAAAGAAAAATATGTACATTATGTTATACTTGAAAAGTGCTAAAAATAAGATTTTATCTGAAGAATAGTGTAATCCCAGCACTTGGGAGGCTAAGGCAGGAGGATGACTCTGCTGAGGCCAGCCTCAGCTGCATAGTGGGATCCTGGAGAGCAAGAGGCGATGATAGCCACACAGTTGGGTCACTTCCATTCTGCTAATGCTTGCTTTTTTTATTGTAGTGTGTAAACCATATGTAGTTTATGTAATTACTAATAAGGTAAGATTTTTGTCTGTCATTTTGTTGATGCTTCATGTGTTTGTGTTTATGTATTTTGCCATCACTACCTTCTTAACTAGATATTTCTGGTGTACTGTTTGAGAATTCTCCTTTTAACTCATCTGTCATTACCTTTATTCTTCTTCATTTCTTCATGGGGATTTGACTTATTGTTCAGTGTTCTCAATTTCAGCCAGAATAATTCTTAATATTTCCTGAGAGGTGAATGTGGCAATCGCTAGTTTTATCCGTTTTAGTTCTGGGAAAGTGTTAATTTTTATTATTTTTGCACAAGAGTGCAAGGTACCCTTAAGATAAGAGTTATAAGTGAGCCCTGGAACTGGAGTTACAGGTATTATGAACCACCTGGTATAGGAGCTGGGAACCAAACTTGGGTCCTCTGCAAGAGCAATACATCTTGGCATGCTAAGATGGCTCTGAGCCATCTCTGTAATTCCTCCTTAGTTTTGTTGTTGTTGTTGTTTGTTAAAGATGTATTTATTATATAGTGTTGTGCCTGCACATCAGAAGAGGGCACCAGATCTCACTATAGATGGTTGTGAGCCACCATGTGGTTGCTGGGAATTGAACTCAGAACCTTTGGAAGAATAGCCAGTGCTTATAACCTCTGAGCCATCTCTCCAGCCCTCCTCCTTAGCTTTAAGAATAGTTTTCCTAGCCATAAGCTTTAGTTTTCAGATGGGGTCTCTGTCTCTAGCCCTACCTGGACTGGAACTAACAGAGATCTGTATGCCTCTGCCTCCTGATTGCTGAGGTACGTACTATACCTGGCTCAAGAAAATATAAGATTAAAAGATTTTTGATTTATTAATTTGTCTTGATGTACATGAGGACTTTGCCAGCATGTACGTGTGCACATCACACCCTTGATGCCCACAGATAACAGAAGATGGTGTCCATCCCCTGGAACTGTAGTTACAGGCAGTTTCCAGCCACCACGTGGGTGCTGGGAACCAAGCCGTGGCCCTCTGCGAGAGAAGCATGTGCTCTTAACCTCTCCATCCCCCTAATGTAATATTTTTCAGGGTAGTCTTTTTCTTTCACTCACCCATTAAATGTATAACCTTCCACTTCCCAGAATTCTTGGATTCTGATTAGAGAGCACCTCTTCATCTCAGGAGCCTTCCCTTTTTGTGGTTCTTATCTTGCTTTCTAGAGTCTTTTCATTTTGGTGTGTGTGGCTGTTGCTCTCTTTGAGTTTATCTTTGGAATCAACTCAGCTTCTTGCTTGTGTATATCAAGTTTTGAGCTAATATTTTATTTTTTTAAATTTGCTCTTGTACTTTATATCATTTTCCTCTTCCTTCCCTCCAAACTCTCCCATATACCCCTCCTTACTCTTTTTCAAATTCATACCTTTTTTAAAAATTGTGTTACATATATATGGATATACATACATACATTCATACAATTTCTAAATACATAAATATAACCTGTTTAGTCTGTATAATGTTACTCATTTGGTAATGGATAATCAATTAGTGCGCTCTCCCTGAGAAAGACTGTTTCTCTTTCAGCATTCCTTACTTGCCTGTAGTTCTTGGTGTAGGGTTGAGGCCCATGGTGTTCCTGTCCAGTTTGGCCTCTCTATTGTTATTGTCCTTGTTTAGTTCATGTTTAGGCTGCCATGCTGCTGAGACTTTACCGGTGTAGCTTCTGACATGACTAGGAGACACAGTCTGATGGCAAAGTCGCTGATCCTCTGACTCTTACTATCCTCTGCCCCCTTTTCCACAAGAGGAAGGCTTTAGTTTTGAGAGTGTTCTCTAGATGTATCCACGGGGACTGGGCTCCACATCTCTGCATTTTGATTGGTTATAGTTTTCGATAATGGCCTCTGAGAAGGAGATGAGGACCACACTTACCTGTACATATAAGGACAAATGTTTGGAATGTAACTAGCGATTACTCTGGTTTGGTAAAATGGAGGTTGTAGGTTTTCCTCCATGACCCATAGTTTCACTAACCTTGGTAGTTTTCTAGGTTTTAGTCCTAGCCACAATTACACTGTTGTCGAGCGAGCCTTAGATCTAATTAGAGAGCTGCTGGTTACCAAGGTGAGCTCTGCTGCACACTGCACACTGAGGGTTATTATGCATGCTACTCTTTGTTGTGGTACACAGGTGTCATCGCCGGGGAAGACTGTTAGTTGCCTCCCTCCTTTGGAAGCTTATATGACTTTCTGGAACCATGAAAGCTAGTCCTCAGGGAGGAGGCATTCAGGTCAGTTCTAGCTCAGGAGCCCCGAGGTCTGCGTGGTGTCTTCAGCAATAGAGACTTACATTCCACCTCTAGGGAGCAAACAAGGGTGAGAGCAGCAGTCTGTAACATTAGGTAAGTCTCTTCGACAACCCTGAAACAGCTCAAAAGAGGCCTTCTCTGAGGCTGGAGAGATGGCTCAGGAGTTAAGAGCACCAGTTGCTCTTCTGGAGGACCGGGATTCACATGGCAGCTCACACCTGTCTGGAACTCCAAGATCTGACACCCTCACAGAGACATAAAATATGCAGACAAAACACTAATGCACATAAAACAAATAAAAATAACTTTTTAAAAAAGAAGGCTTCTCGTGCCTGGTTAGATTTTGTTAGATTTTGGCTCTTGGAAAAAGGCTGGTCAGCTTACATGAAAAAAAAATTCATGTAAATTATTTATATACAGTTATGTATATTACACATTTGTTTTATTTTGTTTTTGTGTTTGTTTGTTTATAAAAGTAGGTAGTTAATAGTATCTTCCTTGTGGCCTTTCCAGACGTCATTATTTTTATGTCACCTTCCTTTTTTTGTATTCCTTTTTTTGTATTTCTCTCCTTTTCTCCAATTAGTGCCCCTCATTTTTTCAGTTTTCCCTATCAAATCCCTTGTACCCTGCTCTTTTCCTCTCTAGTGCACCTGACTTTCCCGTCCTAGCAATGAATGGTCCCTTTTTACCCTGAGTGTTTCTGTAGGTACTTCAGGATATGTGTTCACATCTGAAGATCTGGATCTTGGAATCTCAGATCAAAGAGACCATGATGTTTATCTTTCCATGCCTGGTTTACCTTAGTCGATATATTTTCTGGTTCCACTCATTTACCTGTGAAGTTTGTGATTTCTTTTGTCTTTACAGCTGAGTATGAGTAGTATTCCATAGTGTACTTGTATCACATTTTCATTATCCTTTCATCAGCTGAAGGACATTGAGGTGTTTCGGTTTCCTCACTCTTGTGACTAGATAGAGTAGTAGGCAGCAATAAACATGCTGAGCAAGTATCTGTGATATAGGACGTTGACTCCTTTGGGCATATACCAAGGAGTAGTTTGGCTCACTCATATGATAGATTTATTTTTAGCTTTTTGAGAATTCTCCACAGATTTGAGACTTCTAAATTTCCCTAACCAATTTGCAGTCCCGCCAACAATGAAGGAGGGTTCCCTGTAACAGCAACTTTTATTTGGCTGAGGTAATTGTCATTTTGGAGGCTCCCTGCCTCCCTCCATCTGCTAACCTAGGCCTATTCCTGGAAGCTTCTAAGCCTCCATATAATCTAATCTAGGCCTAGAATGTTTTCAGTCTCTGAGACTTACTGCTGAATAAGCTCACCTTCCCTAGCTCTTTCTGAACTCTGGCTGTTCTGGTCCAAACTCCTAGCCAAGCTGACTGATTCAATCTGGCTTCTCTCAGCTTCTGACTTTTTGCTCTGTTTTGCCTCAAACTACCTCTAGCAATCTGTTCTAATCTGGCTTCTTCTCATTCTCTGCTTTATTCTGTGTTCACCTTTATCTACCTTGTTGTACCTTCAACCTCTCTCTGTAAAACTTTCATGGTAAAAACTGCTTCTGGATTCCACAGACTGAACTGCTGAAATCTCAACTCCATTGCCCTACCTCTCAACTCAACCCAAGGAACTGCTTGAACAGAACTAACTAGAACTCATAGATCTGCATGTCTCTGTCTCCTGAGTGCTGGGATTAAAGGCCTGTACCACCATGCTTGGACCTAAGCTTTTTTTTCTCCTGGGATTAAAGGCACATGCCTCCCAAATGCTGGGATTACAGGTGTGAACCACCACCTGGCTATAGTGTCCTTATAATAGTTATTCTTATAGGATTGTCCTGGTTTAATTTTGTTCTCCAGTTCCCTCTACCTCACACTCCCTCTGGTATTTGGTGTCAATTGTTTTCTTGGTCTTTCCCATTCTAACTTGGGTAAGATGAATTCTCAAAATAGTTTTGTTTTGCATTTTTCCTAGTTGCTAGGGACAATGAACATTTTTGAGGAATTTTGGGCTTCTTATTTTTTTCTTTCTTTCTTTCTTTCTTTCTTT
>NW_026596095.1:4573667-4607557 GCF_907164565.1 Psammomys obesus
CTTTCTTTCTTTCTTTCTTTCTTTCTTTCTTTCTTTCTTTCATCCCTAGAACTCTCTGTTTGGCCCCAGACCCAATTTTTTTTAAATGATTTTTGTCTTTTTGACTTTGTTTTTTAAGTTCTTTATATATTTGGGATATTAATCTTCTGTCAGATATGTAGCTGACAAAGATTCTCTCTCATTCTGTAGGCTTTCTCTTCACCCTGTTGACTGTTTCTCTAGCTGTGTAGAAGCTTTTTAGTTTTATGAAGTCCTACCTATCCATTGTTGGCTTTCTTACACCTATATCCTACAGAGTGTAGCCTATGTTTTCTTCTAGGATTAATATTTGGTCATTATTTCTTTAAAAATTTTTTTTCTTTATTTTATTTTTTTCAGACAAGGTCTCACCATGTATCTTGGGCTGGCCTCAAATTCATTATCCTTCTGACTCGGCCATCAGAATGCTGGGATCACAGGTTTGTGCTATCATGCTCAGCTTCTTAAGCTCTCATTTCTGACCCTCTGTGTTTCCTCCTAAGACACCAGCACGTGTATTATAGGATATAGTATGCTCCATGTTATTGTCTCCGGAATCCCTAAACTCTGTTCATTTTTCCATCTCATTCCTCAGCCTGGAAAAAATGTCTCAGTTGACTGAGTCTTAGATTCATTGATTCTTCCTTGTACCAAAGATAATCTGCGGATCAACCCTTCGAGTAAATTTTTATTTTAGAGAGTCTTTAACTGCAAAATTTGGTGGTTTTGTCATGTATGTATTTCTGCCACCTTGTTGTTCTTTTCTGTTTAAGAGGACATCATTTTCCCATTCTTCCTTCAATTTTGGGAAATTAGTCCAGTTCTTTGTTTTTTAAGGCTATAGCTGGACTAGGCAAAAGAGGATGGCATTAGAGCAAGTGAAAATCATGAAAGATGAATATTGAAGACATCATCATCATTGTTATCATCAATGTTGTTATTTACTTCTAAAAACATTGTTCATTCTTTAAGACTGATAAGCTAATACAGGTTGAATATATTTTATCTGAAATGTTTGGGACCAAAACTACTTCTGATTTTGTATTGTAGATTATAGAATACTTGCTTAGACTTCATCAATTGACCATCCAAAATCCAAGGTTTTGAGTGTCATTGTTTGGACAAAACGAATCTCAGATTTTGTATTTTCTAATTAGGTATGCTCATTATGTAATAATATATTGTAAGCAAAAATATCACTCAAATAT
This sequence comes from Psammomys obesus, assembly GCF_907164565.1. Lineage (NCBI taxonomy): Eukaryota > Metazoa > Chordata > Mammalia > Rodentia > Muridae > Psammomys > Psammomys obesus. The sequence continues at coordinate 4,574,894 of NW_026596095.1, forward strand.
AACATTTTAAGAACTTATTTACCTGAATATGTAATTAAACCCTGAAATAAAGGGTTTAGTTTTGTTTTTAATTTTAGCATTTTTTAGGGGTTTGTCTGAAACTCTAAAAGCCACTTTCATCTCTTCCAAAACATTTCTTGATACACCATCTGGTGTGAATGCTGGACAAGATGATTTTGATGTCACATTGCATTTACATGAACATGCAAGAATGAATGACTTGTAACCACAAGTCTTCATGTTAAAGTGTCTGTGTATCTTTCTTCCAGGTATGTAAAGGAAGGGGATACTGTGTCTCAGTTTGACAGCATCTGTGAAGTTCAAAGTGATAAGGCCTCTGTCACCATCACCAGCCGTTATGATGGTGTCATTAAGAAGCTCTATTACAATCTGGATGATATCGCGTATGTGGGGAAGCCACTGATAGACATCGAAACAGAAGCTTTAAAAGGCAAGCGTGTTTTGCTGCATTTATTACTGCTTTACTTTTGTTGCTGAATCCCAATATGAAATCCCAGTCATGACGCTTACAAATTGATGTGGCCAAAGAGAATTCATTACGAGATCCATACAGAGGAAAATACAAACATTAGCCAGTTCCATTGGTGTCAGAGAGCTGGCTTTCTATCTCAGAAGTTGATCGAGCTCATCATCTTGAGAAATAGCTTTAGCATCGGACTGGGAGAAGTTCTGTCGTGGTATATGGGAGATGGCTAAGTGGGTAAAGTGGCTTCTACACAAGCACAAGGGCCTGAGTTTGCATCCCTAGCACCCATGAAGAAGCTGGGCATGGCCGAATGCATCTGTAACCTTAGAGCAGGTGAGTGCAGAGGTAGATCGCAGTAACCCACTGGCCAGCCAGGCTGCCCAGAAGGTTCAGTGAGAGACCTTGTCTCAATAACTAAGATAGAAAAATGATTGTGGAAGACATCTGACATTGACCCCTGGCCTTGATGTGGTAGTTTGAATAGGAATGGTCCCCCCTCCCACAGATAATGTGTTTGAACTCATGGCCCACAGGAAGTGGCACTATTAGGAAGTGTGACCATGTTGGAGGAAGTGTGTCACCGTGGGGTGGTCTTTGAGGTCTCCTGTGCTCAAGCTACAGCCAATGTGGCACACAGTACTTTTCTGCTGCCTGTAGATCCAGATGTAGAATTCTCAGCTCCTTCTGTAGCACTTTGCCTTCCTGCACGCTGCTATGCTTCCTGCCATGATGAGAATGGACTAACTCTCCGAAACTGTAACCAGCCCCAATTAAACCCTAAGTAACACAGTTTTTATATATATATCCATGGGTAGGACTGCAAGTGTGGGCACATCACACAGTGAAAACTAGGGCTGGTTTGGTAATATAGACTTTTAATCTTTGCACTCAGGAAGTAAAGGCAGATCTCTGAGTTCCAGGCCAGACAAGGATACATGGGACCCCGTCTCAAAAACAAACAAAACAAAAAAACAGTAAACATAAAAATATTTTAAAATAAGTCTGTAATGGGATTCCTAAGGTAGCATTTGTTGTCTTGGAAATATTGAATAAAGACAGAAGTAGTCCACTTCAGAAGTCAGGAAGAAGTGTCTGAATGATCGTGGCTGGCAAGTTCTTCAACTATATTGTTTATATAATAATAATATCTAATATTATAATCAAATTTTTCTGAACTACATTTGCAGTGGTTTGATAGGAATGAATTAGGCTCATATATTTGAATGCCTAATAGTTATTAGGGTGTATAACTCTTTAATAAGATTAGAAGGATTCGGAAGTGTGGCTTTGTTGGTGGAAGTATGTCACTGTGGTGGGCTTTGAGGTTTCAAAAGCCTATGACAGGCCCAGTCTCTATCTGCTTGTAGATCAGGAGGTAGCTCTCAGCTTCTGCTCTAGCACCAAACCTGCCACCATTATGGACCATCCCTCTGAAACTATAAGCAAGGCCCCAATTAAATGCTTTTTATTATAAGAATTGCCTGGGGCCAGAAAGTTGGCTCAGTGGTTAAGAGTACTGGCTGCTCTTCCAAAGGACCTGGGTTCAATTCCCAGCACTCCCATGGAAGCTCACAACTCTGTAACTCCAGTTCCAGGGGAGCTGATACCCACCCCCAACACACACACACACAAGCAGGCAGAACATCAATGAACACACAATATTTTTAAAAAAGAAATTTTTTTAAAGGGGCTAGCAAGATGGCTCAGAGGTTAAGAGCACTGTCTGCTCTTTCAGAGGTCCTGAGTTCAATTTCCAGCAACCACATAGTGGCTCACAACCATCTATAGTGAGATCTGGTGCCCCCTTCCGGCATTCGGGCACACATGCAGGCAGAACACCATAAATAATTAAAATCTAAAAGAAAGACGTGCCTTGGTCATTGTGTCTCTTCACAGGAGTATTGACTAAGACAACATTTTAGGTCCTTTTGTTTATTTTTTTCCTTTGATAAATTCTAACTTTAAAAACGGGGTTGGGGAGGTGTCTAAGAAACAGACCCAGTAAGGATATTTGGGTAATTCATTGAATAGCAACAGAGATAAATTAGAAAATGCCTGATGATCAGTGACAACTTGTAACTAATCAGTGACAACTTGTAACTATTTGCCTGTGGTAGGGTAGAGAGACATGAAAAGGGTTAGAAAATACTACCAAGGAATTCAAGGAATACTACCAAGGAATTCAACTTAATTTTTAAAAAATATTTTACCTATTTATTTTGTGCGCATGAGCATGCTACGATGCACACTCAGAGATCTGAGAACAACTTTTGGGAATTGTTTTTCTCCTTCCATCATGAAGATCCTGAGAGTCAAATTCAAGTTGTCAAGTTTATGAACAAGTGTCTATACCAATGAGCTATCTCCCTGGCCCCTGGCTTACTTTTATTTTTTATTTTTATACAGAGTCTCCTTATGTGGCTTTGGCTGGCCTGGAACTCACAGTATAGATCAGGGTGGCTTGCAAATTCCTCCCAAAGGCTTGTGCCAGATCAGGCTTGTTCTGATCTGTACATTTTTGAGGGTGAAAATGTGTTGGTTGTCTTTGATCCTACTGATGATTCAGGGGTATAAACATATTTAAAGCTTATTAACTTCCCTATTTTTGCATATGCAGTTTGTTATCTCAGTTCTATCTCAGCAAATCTCTTAAAATTAATAAAACTGGAAAGCTAGGCTCATGAATTTAGGGAATATTCTGGACAGTTCTATTGCATGCTGGCTTTATTTTGCATGTGTAACTTTTATTTTCATACTTTTACCTTTTTATAATTTTAATTTTCCTGGCATGAAGCGTTTTAGAAGGATGAATTACATTATATTTTGTATTATTATATTACCTATACATGCCTGCACATTGAGCCACAGAAGCCAGAGAAATCAGACCTCCTGGAGCTGGAGTTATGGGCCACCTGACATCAGTGCTAGGAACTGAATTCCAGTCCTTTGCAGTGCGGTATGTGCTCTCTCCAGAGCCACCTCTCCAGCATTTGAGAAGTAAAAGCAGAAGGACCAAGAGTTCAGGGTCATTCTTGGCTACTTAGTGAGTTCAAGGCCAGCCTGGGCTGCACAAAACCCAGACTCAAAAACAAAACACAGTCCAAGGCATTGATACTCTTCCAAACGTCGCCCTAGCACCCCAGCAAAAGTTTGACCTTCCCCTAACTTTTATAGTGGTGGGAAGTGAGCTTAGGGCTTGTGGATGTCAGAAAAATGTACCACTGTGCAACATCCCTAGCCCTGTTTTCCTATGTGAAGTAGTCCAGGGTCTTAGTCATAGATAGACCAATAGTTGTGAAGTATGTGTGTGTGTTGTATGTACTTGCTCATGTGTGCATGTGAGCATGCCTGTGGACATTGATACCGGTGTCTTCCTCAATCAGTTCTCACAGTATTTTGACGGAGTGTGTCCCTCACTGAACCAGGAGCTCATCAGTTCAGTCCTACTTATTGGGCAATGAGCTCCAGGGATGCTTGCTTCCACTCTTCCCAGTGCTGGAGTTATAGACACACACTGCAGTGTCTGACACTTTCCTGGGTGCTGAGGATCCAAAGTCGGGTACTTAAGCTTTCATAACAGACGCTTTTCTGACTCAGCCATCTGGCCAGCCCCGCCACTAAGCTTTGTTTAAGACATGGTTTTGACTCTAGTTGTCTAACCTTGCTCCCAGATTCAGAAGAAGATGTTGTTGAAACTCCTGCTGTGTCCCATGAGGAGCACACTCACCAAGAGATAAAAGGCCAGAAAACATTAGCAACGCCTGCAGTTCGTCGGCTGGCAATGGAAAACAATGTAAGTCTTCCGAAAACTGAAGTCTGAGACTACATAGAAAGTATACATTTGCGTCTTCTGGAAAAAAAAAAAATCTCTCTTTGAAATGGTTTAAGCTGGAATTAATGAAAGCAGTTGCTATGTTAAAGTAATCGTGGCACAAAATCACTTGGGAGGGGGCAGGAGAGACAGCTGGACTGTTAAAGCATTTGCTGCTCTTCCAGAGGACCAGGGTTCACAACCACCACCAGCAACTCCTGCTCTAGAGTATCTGATACCATCTTCTGACACCTAAGAACACTTCAGGATGTGATATAAATTCACAGAGACATATACGCCAGGAAAAATAAATCTTTAAAAAAATAGGAAAAAAAATGACAGGACAGTATGAACTTAGTACTTCTTACTCATTGAATAACATGGTGCCTTTATGCTTTCACAGAGCTCAGTAGCAGCAGCTAACATTTCTTGAATCTTTCTAAATACCAGCACCTTGGGGCTGGGGAGATAAGGTAGCTCAGGCAATGGAGTGCTTACGACACAAATCTGAGGACATGAGTGTGCTCCCTAGCTCCCTCCTAAGAAGCCTGGCACCTTGGTGCACATGTGTAATCCCAACACTCAGGATGGAGAGGTTAGAGATCTCTGCGGCTCACTGGCTACCCAGTCTGGTTTCAAGTGGCAACTCAAAAAATATGGCGGACAGCTCTCACGCCAGAGTTAGCCTCTGGCCTCCACGTGCACATGCTCAGGTGTGTGTTTGTGTCCCCACACTCATGTGAACACACACACAAAAAGCACATCAAAAAAAGCAAACACGCACATAGTGCTATGTTAGTTTAGGTCAGCTAAAAGCACAATTTAAGACTCTGGATGCCTGTGATTGTTTTCCTAAAGAAGCCAATAGCTATAAAGGGAATGAAAGGATAGCAAAGGGCTGAGACTGAAAACGAGAGAGTCATGGATGTGGTAACAGAAATCTGCCGCGCTACACCATGCTGGCACCAGGAGATTTGTATTGTCTCTGTCCCATCTGTATGCTAGTCAGCTTTCTATACCTCCGTCAAAATACCCGAAATACACCATGTTATAAAGAAGAAATGTTTAATTTGGCTCCTAGTTTCACAGTTTTCAGTTCACGAACAATTGGCCCCCTTGTGTTAGGTTTGTGGTGGTTCAGCACATCAAGGTAGGAGTGCATGGGAGAAAAGTCTCACTCTCCTCATGGCTGGGAATTGAGAAGGTCATCCACAATCCCATAGTAACTGGAAAAATCTCCCAGTAGACCCCCAACTCAAAGTTTCCAACTCATTCTAACAGCTCCAAATTGAACCAGCTTTGTATTTTTTATTTTTTTGTTTTGCTTCTTGAAATATAGGAGCTATTATGTGGTCCAGGTTGACCACAAAATCGCTGTATAGCTCAGGCTATCCTCGTGATTTCTAGTCTAACTCAGTCATCATAGCACTAGAAGTACAAGTGATAACCAGTATACCTGTAGAGCACAGGCCTTGAACACAGTCCGTGGGGATGTTCCAGGTCCAAACTGTAGACTCTTCTGTCACTCTGCGGTGGATAAAATGCCAGGCATCACGGCTCCCTGACACTAATAGGTATTTGCTTGTCTCAGCCTTCCACCTAAGGAGCTACTGCGAGACCTACACTAGAAAAGCAGCCAGTGCAGCACACAGCTGACCATGCAGTCAGCCAGAGTCTAACAGGGACTGTCATCTCAGAAGGAGTGGGCTCACTCCGCTGTTACCCCAGCAATCATCACATTCATTATTTTAAACACGTGTGTGCCAGGCTCCATCCACATTATCTCTGCTTCTTAACCACAGCTCTTCAGGGTGTTTGGAATCTCACTGTTTTGCTGGTGAGAAAGGACAGCGTTAACTTGTCCAAACTCAAAGTAAATAACAAAACTCTTGGAGGAGAGTTCTGTTTACACAGCCTGAGTTCTTCCCACTCTGCCCAGCTATGTGGAATATTTCTGAGAAAAGTAGTTGTTGCCAGGGGGAAACAAAAGGCCATATGTTTGTATTGTACACATGTGTAATTGAACCGTAGAAATGCTCAGTTCTCCTGCTTATGAGGAACTATTCAAGAGAGAACCCTAAGATGCGTTCTGCCTTGTGTGCTCAAGGGCAGATGCTCCACAAACTGACCTTGTTAGGGGGAAAGTTGTAAATAGATGCTCGGTATCTCAGACTCATTTAGAACTTGCTGTTATAGCCCAGTCTGACTTTAAATTCACAATCCTCCTGCCTTTGCTGCTTAAACACTAAGATCATAGGCCTGTGTCACCGTGTCTGGCTTCTCTCTTTTCTTTCACATTCATATTTTCATTTGTTTGTTTTTAAATTTATTCTTCTCTCTCTCAATACATCCTGACCACAGTATCCCCTCCCAGTTCACGTAGTCCCCTAAACCCCCAGCCCAGATCCACGCCTCCTGCATGTCCCAGAAAAGTGTAGGCCCCCCAGAGGCGTGGCTGTTATCAGCGGAAAACATCATAACAAAATACCATAAGCCAAGACACAAACCGTAGAGCAGGCGAAAGAGTCAAAGATACCCCTACTCTCACTGCTAGGATTCCCACAGAAATTTCAAGCCAAAAATGCAGAGGACCTAGCACAAACCCATGCAGTCCCCATGACTGTTGCTTCAGTCTCTGTGAGCCCTGTGAACTCTGCTTAGTTGCTTCTGTGGGCCATGTTCTCCTGGTATTGTTGGCCCCTCTGGCTCCTACAATTTTTCCTCTCTGTCTTGTGTGAGGTTCCCCATGCTACAAGGGGACCGACCTGATGAAGATCTCCAATTTGGGCTCTCTCCGCCTAATGTTTGGTTGTGAGTCTCTGCATCTGCTCCTATCAGCTCTGGGAGGAAGTCTTGCTGATGATTGTTGGCTAGGCAAGGATAGCCAGGACTGTTACAAAGAGAAACCCTTTTTCAAAAAACACAAAAATTTTAAAAATATGTCTTAATTATACAAAATAGTGGGTTTCATTAATAAGCAATAGGAATTATGGTAGAAGGATTCTCAAGAGAGATGGCTCAGTGGTAAAGATCCCTGCTTCTCTTACAGAAGACCAAGATTTCATTCACAAAACATGTCAGTTAACAACTGGCTGTAACTCTGGCCCTAGGGGATCTGGTACTGTCGTCTGGCCTCCTTGGGCACCAGGCACATACATGGCACATATAAAGGCAAGGCACACAAAACAAATAAAATCTTATTGAAAAAAAAAAAGAATAATGAGAGAGCAGAGCAGAGTGGGACATGCCTTTAATCTCATCACTCAGGAGGCAAAGGCAGGTAGATCTCTTGAAGTTCAAGTACCTGATCTGCATGGTAAGTTCCAGACCAGCCAGGACTACGTACAGTGAGACCTGTCTTTAAAAAAAAAAAAGAAAGAAAGGGGTAGGGGAGGAAGGAAGGAAAGAAGGAAGAAAGAAGGGGGGAGAATTATGGAAGAGATTTAGAGATTTAAATGGGCAAATGAAAAACTTTGTATAAAGGTAACAAACACACTATACACGGGGGCGGGACAAGATGGCGGCGCCGGGAGGACTCTCATTCTGACCAGCAGCACAGCAGGATCGGCACAGTCACTAGCAATCAGAACTCTCGGGCATAAAATACAGGTGATTGTGTTTCCCAGGTGAGAGGATACCCCACGGTGGGGGATTCAATCAGCTTTTAACTCACCCCGCTAAACCAAGGAAGAGATCACGATTCCGCCAGACGCTTGGTCGCCAGCCCCAGCCTAGAGCCACACACCAGTGTCTCTGGTCACGGTCCCAGACTGAACCTTGCACACTGCACTATCAGAGACTGGAATTTTCAGTCAAGAGATAACCCCACAGTGCAGGAAACAATTGCGACCGGCCTTAGGTCACCCAGACATCCCCTGGAAAAGACTCGGGTTCCACGGGCGCCCCAGGAGCCAGCCCAGAGCCAGAGCCGGGAACCCAGGCTCCGGCACAGAGCCCTGCCTGCGCGCCTGATTCGTTGCCTCAGCTAGAACTGTGGGCCCCAGGGCACCAGAGACTGAGTCTCACTGTCAGGTGCAAACCCACAGGGAGGGAAACAGCTGGTCTGATCTCAGAGCACTCAGCCGACACCCCCACCCCGAAAAGGTCTCGGGAAAATTACCCAGTTTAGGCAGACGCCCAGGCTCCCAAAGGTCGGAAAGGCAGACACGGGCAATTTCTGCGCACCAGCTAGCTGGCAGAGACTGAGCGGTGCACCCCAGGGCAAAAAAGAGACTGGGAGTCCCTGTCTCCAGAGAATCCACAGAGAAGGAAGGAAACTGTACGGACTTAAATCACCCAGTCCTTCCCTGGAAAAAGTCTCCCAGACCGGCGGGGCCCAGCCACCATCACTGAGCTGTGCTCCAGACACAGGCACAAACATTGCTGCGCGCCAGATGTCCAACTGTGTCATAGCAGCTGATCATTAAATTTACAGCAAGAAACCCAGAAACAGGGCAGCTGTCTTCAGGACTTCCCTGGGTGAGAGGAGAACCCTCTCGACTAACAAAGACCACAGTTACCACTCAGGTCTCTAAACCTGAGGTGAGCAGCAGCAACTCCTGAAAAAAACGCCAGCCATCCAGGGACTATACCCAAAAACCTGGAAGACTTCCTTCAAGAAAAACCAGCCTTCTGCCAAGGGGATTCTCTCTACCACAGGATCCTCAGAACCACCAGAAACTAACCCCAAACACCTAAGATAGCCCAATGGGTAGAGGCCAGTGTAAAAGCTCAAGTAACAAAAGACAGAGCAATATGCCATCTCCAGAACCCAGTTACCCAGGGGCAAGTAGCCCTGGACACCCCAGCATAACTGAAATCCAAGATGACCTAACAACTATGCTCATGAAGATAACAGAGGAAACAAATAAGATACGTAAAGACATAGAGGAAGATAAACTCAAACAGAATATTGCCATCCATAAAGAAATAGAGGAAGTTGCAGCCAAACAGTTTGTGGCCTTTAGAAAGGAAATGCTTAAAGCACTGAATGAAATAAAAGAAACAGAGGTTGGTTCAAACAATCAGCTGAAAGAAGTGATTGAAAAACAGGAAAATACAGTCAGACAAGTGAAGGAAATCGACAAAATGGCTCAAGATCTGAAGATAGAATTGGAAAAATTAAAGAAAACACAAATGGAGGAAATTGCAGAGAAAAAGAACTTAGGGAAGAAAACAGGAACTACAGAGGTTAGCATAACCAATGGAGTACAAGAGATGTAAGAAAGAATCTCAGGTGTGGAAGATACAATGGAAGAAATCGATGTATCTGTCAAAGAAAATGTTAAATCCAAAAAATTCTTGACACACACTGTCCAAGAAATCCAAGACAATATGAAAAGACAAAACCTAAGAATAATAGGAATAGAGGAAAAAGAAGACTCCCTTCTCCAAGGCCCAGAAAATATTTTCAACAAAATCATTGAAGAAAATTTCCCCAAGTTAAAGGAGAGGCCAATAAGAATACATGAGGCCTACAGAACACCCAACAAATTTGACCAGAAAAGAAAATCCTCCCGCCACACAATAATCAAAACAGTAAGTATACAGAACAAAGAAAAAATACTAAAAGCTGCAAAGGAAGAAGGCCAAGTAACATATAATGGCAAACCCATTAGAATCACACCTGACTTTTCAACAGAGACTATGAAAGCCAGAAGGGCCTGTTTTTTAACTATTCCTCTGTAGTGCAGTTTGAAATCAAGGATGGTAATACCTCCAGAAGTTCTCTTATTGTACAGAATTCTTTTAGCTATCCTGGGTCTTTTATTTTTCCATATGATGTTGAGAATTGCTTTCAAGGTCTGTAAAGAATCTTATTAGAATTTTGATGGGAATTAAAATGAAACTGTAGATTGTTTGTTATAAGATGTCCATTTTTATGATGTTAATCCTACTGATCCATGCACATAAGAGCTCTTTCCATGTTCTAATATCTTCTTCAGTGTCTTCAAAGACTTGAAGTTCTTGTCATATAATTTTTCACTTGCTTGGCTTGAGTTACACCAAGATATTTTATATTATTTGTGGCTATTGTGAAGGATGTTGTTTTTCTAATTTCTTTTTCAGCCCATTATATCACTTTATCACTTGTAAAATGAAAGCTACTAATTTATTTTTTTAGTTAATTTTGTGTTCAACTATATTGTTGAAGTTATTTATCACCTGTAGGAGTTCTCTGGTAGCTAAAGAGAGAATTCTCTACAAAGGAAACTCTAATGGCTGAGAAGGACTTAAATGTTCAACGTCCTTAGTCATCAGGAAAATGCAAATCAAAATGACTGAGATTCCATCTTATGCCTATCAGAATGGCGAAGATCAAAACTCAAGCGACAGCACATGCTGGAGAGGATATGGAGCAAAGGGGACATTCTTTCATTGTTGGTAAGAATATAAACTTGGACTTGAAGGCATGTGGCTTAGAAGGCCAGTGAAGGGGGCAAGATGACGGCGCCAGGAGGACTCTCATTTTGAGGAGCAGCACAGCAAGATTGTCACAGTGACCAGCAATCCGAACAGAGGAAAGTTCATAGCACTAAGTGCCTTCAAGAAGAAATTCGAGACAGCTCATTCAAGCAACTTAATGGCCCACTTAAAAACCCTAGAAAAAGAAGAAGCAGACACACCAAAAAGGAGTAGACGGCTGGAAATAATCAAACTCAGGGCTGAAATCAATCAATTAGAAACAAATAAAACAATTCAAAGAATCAATGAAACCAAGAGCTGGTTCTTTGAGAAAATCAACAATATCGACAAACCCTTAGCCAAGCTAACTAAAAAGCAGAGAGACACCACCCAAATCAACAAAATCAGAAATGAAAAGGGGGACATAACTACAGACACTGAGGAAATCCAAACAATCATCAGGACTTACTTCAAAAGTCTATATGCCACAAAATTTGAAAATCTAAACGAAATGGACAATTTTCTTGATCGATTTGACTTACCAAAGCTGAATCAGGACCAGGTAAATCAATTAAATAGTCCTATATCCCCCAAGGAAATAGAAGCAGTCATCAAAAGTCTCCCATCCAAAAAAAGCCCAGGACCAGATGGCTTCAGCGCAGAATTCTACCAGACCTTCAAAGAAGAGCTAACTCCAATTCTCTACAAACTATTCCACAAAATAGAAACAGAAGGAACATTACCAAACTCATTCTATGAAGCCACAGTCACCTTGGTACCTAAACCTCACAAAGACTCAACTAAGAAAGAGAATTTCAGGCCAATCTCCCTTATGAACATTGATGCAAAAATACTTAACAAAATACTTGCAAACCAAATACAAGAACACATCAAAGATATTATGATATCTTTGGTCATATCCACTATGACCAAGTAGGCTTCATCCCAGGTATGCAGGGGTGGTTCAATATATGGAAATCCATCAATGTGATCCACCATATTAACAAACTGAAAGATAAAAACCACATGATAATCTCCCTAGATGCTGAAAAAGCATTTGACAAAATCCAACATCCGTTCATGTTTAAAGTATTGGAGAGATCAGGGATACAAGGCACATATCTAAACATAGTAAAGGCGATATACAGCAAGCCTATAGCCAACATCAAACTCAATGGAGAGAAACTTAAAGCAATCCCACTGAAATCAGGGACAAGACAAGGCTGCCCACTCTCTCCATGTCTCTTCAACATTGTGGTACATCTATACAATGGAGTATTACTCAACAATGAAAAATAAGGAAATCATGAAATTTGCAGGTAAATGGTGGGACCTGGAAAGGATCATCCTGAGTGAGTTGTCCCAGAAGCAAAAAGACACACAGGGCATATACTCACTCATATAAACATACAGCATAGGATAAACCTGCTAAAATCTGTACATCTAAACAAACTAAGCTAAAGAGAGGACCCTAACTAAAAATGCTCAATCCCATCCTGAAAGGCAAAGAGGATGGACATCAGAAGAAGAAAACAGGAAACAACCTAGGAACCTGCTACAGAGGGCCTCTGAAAGCTTCTGCCCTGCAGACTATCAAAGCAGATGCTGAGCCTGATGGCCAACTGTTGGGCAGAGTGAATGGAATTTTATGTAAGAAGTGGGAAATAGCAAGAGCTGGAGAGGACAGGAACTCCACAAGGAGAGCAACAGAGCAAGAAAATTTGAACACAGGTAATTTCCCAGAGACTCATATTGCAACCAAGGACTATTCATGGAGATAACCTAGAACCCCTGCACAGATGTAGCCCATGGCAGTTCAGTATCCAAGTGGGTTCCATAGTAATGGGAAGAGGGACTGCCTCTGACATAATCTGATTGGCCTGCTCTTTGATCACCTCCCTCTGAGGGGGGAGCAGCCTTACCAGGCCACAGAAGATGACAATGCAGCCACTTCTGATGAGAACTGATAGACTAAGATCAGAAAGAAGGAGAGGAGGACCTCCCCTATCAGTGGACTTGTGAGGGGCATGCATGCAGAAAGGGGAGGGACGGTGGGATGGGGAGGAGAGGAGGGAGGGGTTTATCGGGGGATACAAAATGAATAAAGTGTAATTAATAAAAGTTAAATAAAAAATTAAAAGTAACAAACACATACACAGAGATCCTGAGTTTATTTCTTCAATGATGAAATGTTGCTTTTTCAAACTAAGTTACTGAGCAAAATTTTTACCTTTAAACAATTCCACTATCTTTTGGTAGGCAGTGGGGGAAGTTGGTTTTGGTTTTTCGAGACAGTTTTTCTGTGAAGCCTTGTCTGTCCTGGATCTCACTCTGTTGATCAGGCTGGACTTGAACTCAGAGACGCACTAGCTTCTGTCTCCCAAGTGCTGGAATTAAAGGCATGCATCACCACTGCTCCATTTTTGAACTTAGGTTTAATTTTTAGCATTAAAATGTGTTCTGTTTTAGATTAAGTTGAGTGAAGTTGTTGGCTCTGGAAAAGATGGCAGAATACTTAAGGAAGATATTCTCAACTTTTTGGAAAAGCAGACAGGAGCCATACTGCCTCCCTCACCAAAAGCTGAAATCACACCACCTCCGCCACACCCCAAAGACAGGACCTTTCCCACGCCAATATCAAAGCCTCCAGTATTCACAGGCAAAGACCGAACAGAGCCTGTAACAGGTAATGGAAACAGCAGTAATAGGAAGCAGTGATTTATTTGGGGGGAAACTATCTCAGAAGATGCATGTTCATCCTGTAATGTTTTTGATCTTTTTTTTTTTTTTTTTTTTTTTTTTTTTTTTTTTATTTAGGCCAGGCTGGCTTCAGACTCAAAGAGATCCTCCTTCCTCTGCCTCCCAAGTGCTGGGATTAAAGGCATGCACCACCACACCTGGCTTTCAATTCTTACTAATAGAAAAGTTCACATTTATCATGAAATTATGATAATGCAATGGCACAGTTTTTTTGAACTTATATTGAAAAATAACTATCGAATTTATATAAAATGATTTAATTTCTTCTAGGCTTCCAAAAAGCAATGGTCAAGACCATGTCTGCAGCCCTGAAAATTCCCCACTTTGGCTATTGTGATGAGCTTGACCTTACTGAACTGGTTAAGCTTCGGGAAGAATTGAAACCTGTTGCTTTGGCTCGTGGAATCAAACTCTCCTTCATGCCCTTCTTCTTAAAGGCAAGTTTCACCCATTCCAAGCAAGGCCCCAGAGGACAGTGCCACTTTGTTTTGTAAAGATCGAGTCCTTTAGAAGGCTTGCATAAAATACTATTTCGAGCCATATCGTCAGACTTAGAGAAATAATGTCCAAACCCACCATCTCTTTGCATCATAGAAATTTATGCAGTTGAAATCTGTGTTATATTTTCATCTTCTTACCTCTTTTTTAAAGAACTATTTTAGGTTTAAATTACATTTGCCTATTTATTTAGTGTGTGAATGTGCATGTGTTGTGTACATGCATGCTAGCATGTACATGAGTGTATGTTTGTGTGTTTATGTGCTCAAGTGCACTCAATAGGACAACTTGGCAAAAGTCTGTTTCTTCCTTCTACCTCGTGAGTCCTAGGAATTGAACTCAGGTTGTCAGGCTTGGAGGAAAAGTGCCTTACTCAGGTCCTTTATTTGTTTGTTTTTGAAACAGAGTTTCACCATGCAGCCCTGGCTGGCCTGGAACATACTATTTAGACTGCTTTCAAGTGTGTGTGTGTGTGTGTGTGTGCTTGGTGTGTGTGTGCTTGGTGTGTGTGTTCATGCAAGTGCCCACAGAGGCTAGAAGAGTGTGTGAGTCAGATCTCCTGGAGCCAGAGTCAATAGGCAGTACAGTTGTGGTCATTCAACTTGGGTCCTAGGAACCAAACTCTAAACACTCTTAACCACTGAGCTGTCTCCCCACATCCTCTAGGAAGAGAATTGTGCCAACAGTTGAGGAAAGCCTTTAGTCCTAAAAGTTGCCGTTTGAGCTAAAATGAGACGTGAAGTGACTTTGTCCCCCTCAGTGGTTATTTATGTCCATGTATTCAGCACCTTCATGAGAATGTCTCCAGGGCAAGGCCTGGGGACCATTAGCTGCCATTGTGACTCTCCTTAGTGACCACTGCAGAGCAGGCGCTGTGTGTCAGGTTGGGTAAGCATACTCCAAACAGTCATCCCTTACTTCTCAGAGTCTCCCAGACATGTAGATACTACTCTCCCCACTTTCCTCTGAAGAAAATTAGGCCTCAGATGGGTTGAGAATCTTGTCACGGACATTAACAAATGGAAAAGCCACCTTTCTGGTGTGGTGTGATCTGCTCTCACTCAGCATGGCTCCTCTTGCCCTTTCCTCACAGTCTGCCAGGATGAATCATCCTTCAATCAAATTGAATCATTTCCCAGGTCTTTTCAACAGTTTCCCTTCAGTGCCTTTATGAGGTGTTCCTTTAGTGTGCCATACAGGACTCTGCTAGCTCTTCAGGACCCCTCCAGGCTCTTCAAACCCACTGCTGCTTTAATCACACTGAGCTATACACATAGTTGCTGGATTATATAACTTCACCTGAAATACCCACCAGGTCTCTCTCTCCCTCCCTCCCACCACCACCATTTTATTTTATTTTATTTTATTTTATTTTATTTTATTTATTTTATTTTATTTTATTTTATTTTTTTATTTTATTTTATTTTATTTTATTTTATTTTTTGTTTGTTTCACCAGATAGCACAGGCCGACCTGCAACTAACAGTCCTGTCCCAACCTTCCCAGTGCTGGGATTACAGGACTGAACCATCTCACCTGGCACCCTCTTTCTGTGTATCTTAAGTACCGAATCAGTTGAGATATAGACTCCAGAAGCCCTCTGGCTCCCACTCTGCATCGGGCACTGTTGTTGCCCACGTAGTGTACTGCCAGTGTTAACCTGGCCCCTTCCCCCGATGCTGAGCCCTTAGGACAAAACCCATTCCCCTTCAGCATCTGCCCTACAAGTGGATGGGCTCTAAGCATGCGGGGTAGCAGATGTCTCCAGATGAAAGGGGAGCATCTGGACTCCACTGAGGATATGGAGAGTCACCTTTAGGGATATCACTCAAACTTGTGTGAATGAGAAAACAGCTAAGGGCTTTCCAGCAACAGGGAGAAGCTGAATTAGCAAAGAACGTTTATAGCAGGAGTCACTTTGAGGCCAAATAACTTGTTTCTCTTACTATATAGCAAACCAAACACCCCCAGATTTAACAGACTAAAACAGCGGTTGTTCATGGGTCCACATGAGCCTGCAGGTAAGCAGGGTATGAGTCTGCCGGCCTTGGCAAGGTCACACCCTTCTGCAGAAACTTGCAGGTTGGCCAGAGGCTGGCCAACAGAAGGGAAGGCCACTTCTCTTCTGTGTCTTCATTCTCCTTCTCCTCAGGGTGCTCAAGTGTGTCAGCCCTGGGGCAGGTGAAGAGAAGTGGCAGAAATGCTCAGGCCCTTGTGTTCTCAAGTTCTGCTTCATTGAGCTTTTTCTGGTCCCACTGACCAAAACAATTCACATGACTAAGCAGGGATCTTGAAAGATTACTACCAAAGGGCGGAGATGCAGGGTGACATGAAAACTTGGAGTCATTACTTCAACCTCTACAGTTGGAGACAAGGAAAATGCTTTAAGCAGATAAATGGCAGTTGTGTTACACAGAGGTTAAACAGGGTAAAGGTATTAATGGGCCATTAGAGTAGGAACTGCACAGCCTTGAATGACCTGAGGCATTGCCAAGGCTGAGGCCTGTAGCTGGGAAGACATGGGGTTGGATAGGAGCTAGAGACCCTGAGACAATCTGGTAAGAGGCAGCCTGCAGAGAGCAGCTGATAAAAAGGTGGTTTGGAGAAGGCTGAGGAAAGTTTCACTTTCCCTGCACCCTCAGGGAAGAAGAGGGCCAATGTGCAGAGTGAACTGGAGCCTGAGAACTATAGGAAATCTGTGAAGTGGAGTGCTGGAGAAAGGCCCTGGGTTAGGGGAAGAGTGAAATGAAGGCTCACAAGAGCACACTACCCTGCGTCCCTAACCCTCTGCTTTCTGCCTCCCAGAGAGAGACCTGACTTCAAAAGGCCAAGGTGGACCAGCTCTTTGGCATCTCTTTGGATCTCTTTCATAGCTGTTTCTTCATTGTGCTAGTCAAAAGGAACAATCTCTTGATATTTTCAAAAATAAGTCTCATTAATTTTATTTTAAATTTAACCATAAATTTTAAAACATTTAAAATAAACCACAAAGTATGAAATGGGGTCGGAGGATGTGACCAAATCCCTGGACACACACAGCTTGTGTTTTCACTTGCAAAATTACTATACTCAAAACCTCCTTTCTATGGAGAATACTTTTGACTAACTTTAGGTGTGGATTTTTGTTTGTTGTTGTTGTTTGAAACAGGGTCTTTCTATGTAGTTCCTGCCTGTTCTGGAACTTGTTTAGACCAGGCTGTCCCAGTCAGTGTTCTGTTGCTGTGAAGAGACACCATGACCATTAACTGTAACTTTGGTTACAGCAAGGAAAGTAAAGAACTCAATAGCACTGGACAAGGACCATGGGAGAGAGAATTCTTTTAAGAACAATCTTAGGCATCTTTATTTTGCTGTTTTAATTTTTAAATATTATTATTCATTTTTTTTTATTCTTTTAACAGTTTCATATACGTATGCAATAAATTTATCTTTGAAATTTAATGTTAAGGTATAAGCAACCAGGCTGTGCAGCAAAGGCTATCATGAGCATTTATGCTTATGGAGGCATGGGCAGGAGAGAAATGATATGAAGAGAAAGAAAGTTTAAACCTGGGTACACATGGCTTTGAATGAAGAGCTCTCTTCCCCTCTCCTCTTCTACCTCCTTTTGCTTCCAGTCCTCTGTGCCTGTGCGAGGCAAGGGTGCTGATGTCGCACTGTCGTTCTCTTCAACAGGCTGCCTCGTTGGGGTTACTGCAGTTTCCTATCCTTAATGCCTCCGTGGATGAAAACTGCCAGAACATCACCTACAAGGTTGGCTCTGCATTTGGAAAATCCTGATAGAGCAGAAGATGGTGTAATGTGCCTGTGTTCTAACTCTTTTCAGACAGGAAGGAAAGACATGGCATAAGCCATGTCAGTTAAACTCAGTCTGCTGGCTTTGTTTTCACTGTTTAATAGATTTTGTTCTGGTGTGCAGCCTTCCCTTGTTAAGTCCTGTTGCTTTTCCATGTGAAATAGTGGAACTGCCCAGGTGGTAGGCATGCCTGCCTTTAGCCCCAGCACTCAGGAGGCACAGAAACAAAAGGTGCTCTTAAGTAGTGCAGGGGATCAGATCAACGCTTTTGCGGTATGCCTAATACACTGAGCTGTTTATCTGTCTAATCCTTCCTAATTAAATGTAGCTTATTTTAAAAACCCAGAGAAAATAACGTTTGCCTTCAATCCTGTCGCCTCAGTTAGTTCCCAGTTCACTTTGATATTCTTCCACGAATTCATTGAAGTAGTACATCATTTTTTGGATTTGCTTTTCTCTTTTTCATTTTATATATCATGGACATGGCCATACATCAATAGATGGAATGCTGTCATTTATTTACGGGCAAGAGTTCTCATTGTTATAAAACCACCTGATGCTGTTGATTCCTTCATTCTTTTGCATTTATTTCCTTAGCATAGTTTTTTATAAATACCATATGTATCTTCATGATGGAAGGAAAGAACTATTGTTCTCTGACCTCTGCGTGCGTGTCGAAGTGTCCGTGTGTACACACATAGGGCGTGCACACACATGTGATTTTACAAACTTAAAAAGATTACTGTTTCTAAAATAATCTTTTAAGTTTGCTTAAGCGATCTTTTCATTTGCATTTGTTTTATTGGGGGAGGGAAGAAGTGGCACACACTGCATCTCTCCTTTTACCCTGTAGGTTCAGGACTTTGCATTCAGCTTAGCAGAAAGTACCCTTTGCCCACTATAGTGTCTCATCAACCAAACTGTTTCTTCTAAGTTACTTCCATTCTAGTGAAAATGATGACTTTTATTTTTTGATTTTTTGGCTTTTTGAGTTATGGTCTTGCCATATGGCACAAGCTGGCTTCAAACCATCACTCCTTCTTTCTCAGCCTCCTGAATATTGGGATTATAGAGCACCATAAACCTGGCTTGGCAAAATAGTTTGGAATCTTTGTTTTAGAGAGCAGTAGAGTTTATCTTTTCTTTGTTGTAAGCTTTTGTATTAAAAGTTCTGCTGGTAATTTTGACGTCTTAGGCTTCTCACAACATTGGGATAGCAATGGATACTGAGCTGGGGTTGATTGTCCCCAATGTGAAGAATGTTCAAGTTCGCTCTGTATTTGAGATTGCCATGGAACTGAACCGCCTCCAGAAACTGGGCTCTTCAGGTCAGCTCAGTACCACAGACCTTACCGGAGGGACATTCACTCTTTCCAACATTGGATCAGTAAGTCACAGTGTTCAAATGTATAAGTATAACTTGAATTTCTGATCATATGCTCAAATAAAATGCAGCCATCATCTTGAGGCATTCCCTGAAAGCTAAATTTTCCCGTTCTTCTCAGATTGGTGGAACCTATGCCAAGCCGGTGATATTGCCACCCGAAGTAGCCATCGGTGCCCTGGGAGCGATCAAGGTATGCGTAGTGAGTAGCTGCAGGACAGTTCCAGTAAGCTGGGAGACTAAGCGTGAAGATGACTCAGTAGTGAAGGTCATCCCCCACTCTTCAGTTTATGTTTATCAAGTTTGGCTCGGTAAGCCTGTGCCTTCTGTTGAACTAGATCAGAGGGCACTGTGCAGTCCCAGCTGGCTTCAATTCTGGGCCCTCGTTCCCCGCTGGGGTTACAGGTATATGCTTGGCTGCAAGTGCCTTTATCTGTTGAGCCAGCTTGCCAGGCCTGTCTATTAAAACTAATAGTAAGGGGCTGTCGAGATGGCCCAATGGTTAAGAGCACTGACTGCTCTTCTAGATGACCTGAGTCCTCTAGTCCAATTCCCAGCGCCCACATGGAAGCTCATAACTTCCTGTAACTCCAAGAGCTGACACTCTCACACAGATGTACATGCAGGTTAAACACCAATGCATATAAAATGAAAATAAATAAATTTAGAAAAGATCTAATAATAAGTTAGAACTTATATTTTGTACATTTCTTATTTATTAATAGATGAGGGTTTTGGTTTGGTTTTTGTGTGTGAGGTGTGTGGGTGGTGGGGGGGTGGGGGGGCTGTGTACATGTCTTCATGTGTTCAGAGGCTCAACTCTCTATCACTCTGTACCTTTGACCCATGATCTCTTGTTGAACCTGGAGCTTGGGGGTTTTGCCTATGCTGACAGCCAGCAAGCTCCAGCCACCCTCAGCCACCTGTGCTGTACTGAGGTTACAGGTGTGTGTAGGCTCACATCGGGTTGCTACCTATGTTCTGGGATCGGGATTCTAGTCCTCGTGATTGTTTGCTTCTTGGTGCCAAGGATGGAACTTGTCTGTGCTAGACAAACTCTCTGTCAGTGAGCTACCCCCCAAAGCCCTAATGAATGTTTTTCAGAATAATCCATCATGGCTTGGGATTTTCGTTTTTAAGCTGGACAAACCCTGCCTTTCATGACATGCTGTCTGTCATCTGCTCTGGCCATGACCACATCTCCCACCCTTCCTCCCACAGTAGTTGTGAGACGGGTTCTCTGCTCCACTAACACTCCCGTCGTGCCCCAGCTCCAGTGTCCATGTGCTATGCTTCCTTGTTGCCTTCAGTGAGGAGTCTAAGTACTTGCCTTGTCTCAGTTGTGTTGTCTTAGGGTCTGAAGAGTACTTAGCGTGCAGTAATTAATAAGTGTTAACATTTGAAATATGAGTGAAATTTAATGTAAATATTATATACAGGGCAAGAGATTTCTTGAAGAATTAAAACTTAGGATACGGCCTCCCAAGGTTGGAGGACATAGAAAGCATTTTCAGAGGTCCTAGAGGATGCCGCTCACTGGCAGGGAGCCGGGTTTTCCAGACCTTACACCATTGTTGCCAGACCTTCCTTCCACTGTGAGCGAGTGGACGTTTACCCTTGTTTACTCTTCATATTTTCCATTATTTCTAGGCTCTTCCCCGATTTGACCAGAACGGAGAAGTTTATAAAGCACAGATAATGAACGTGAGCTGGTCAGCTGATCACAGGATCATTGACGGCGCCACCATGTCACGCTTTTCTAACTTGTGGAAATCCTACCTAGAAAACCCAGCGTTTATGCTGCTAGATCTGAAATAATGTCAAATAGGAAGCGCTGGGACTTCTTGCATTTCCGAAGAGTACGTGAGGCCTCACTGTGCCAGCATGTATTCTTGATACAGTCGCAAGAAAAGGTTTGTGTTGCCTGGTTAAGGCTCAAAAGCACAGTATTTACCGCTGTCACATTAGGTTCTTTGCTGAAAATGAACGATGGGGAGCGGTTCTGTTGTGTAGGTCAGAGGGTGACTTCCCAGTATGGTGCCGAAATCTGTGTCCATGAATTGAAACAGGCAACAAAACAAAATCAATGTCACCAAAAGGCAAGGAGCAATATACACGTGGTTTTTGCCTTGTTTCTCTCTGTTTTTTTAACTGATTTTTTTAACGAAACTTTAAAATTATACTTAATTAGGGAGATTTATATACAAATGTGTTTTTCATTTCTTTCCTATAAAATAAGTGCAATTCTACTTATCTCTCAGATAATGAGACATGTACTCTTTCTTGCCTTATGTGTAAAGTAACATCTGTAAATGGCTTATAGCTATAAAATAGTATTCTGTAGAGGGGGAGTTATAGTTTCATCTTGATTATAGTTCACAACGAAAAAGGCTGTCAAAAGTAAATTTTAAAATAGACTTCTAGAACTTCTAGAACTTCTAATGCTTTGGCATTTTGCTGGGAAATACTTGACTTTGCCAACTCACTTTGTGATGTAAAATACCATAAAAAAACGCCAGCTTCTGGCTTTTTTTTTTTTTTTTTTAACACTTAAGAGATTTATTGCCTTCTAATTTTATTGATCTTCAGGTAAACACAAGAAAAGGACCTGGAATCTATTCTGTTTTGAGCATGAATAAGAAGAGAGTCAAATGGGAAATTGTGAGCATAAAATTAGTTTATGCAGAAATGCTACTAATGATTATCTTGATAAAGGTATGCTTTAGTCAGATAGCATCAGGATGAATCTAATTCAAGGCTGGGCAATCCTTTATTCCCAGCACTTGAGGAGCACACAGATGTGTGGATCTCTGTGAGTTTGAGGCCAGCCTGGTCTACATTGTGAGTTACCAGATAGCCAGAGCTATGCAAAGAAATCCTCTTTAAAAAGAAAAGAAAAGAAAGAAAGAAAAGATAAATCAAATATAGTATCTTGAAATCTAGATTTGTTTTCTTCTGCTGCTATTACCTAATTGAATATATCATGACAGAATTATTTGTTTAAATGAAGTTTTTTGACAGTAGGAAAAAGGGTCATTTTAATGCCTACTTGATTTTTTTTGAAAAAGGGAAATAGTCTATAAAGTAATGCTGTTTGTTTTGAAATTCAAATCATGAAACCCATTATTTTTACATAAAGAAGATTAGCAAAAGAAAATCAATTCAGAACCACGAACTTTGTCCATAGGCCTGTAATTCCCACACTTGGGAGTCTAAGGCAGGGGGACCCTGACTTCAAGGCCATGCCAGGCCACACAGTGAGACTTTCTCTGAAGAAAAGAAAAAACTGCAGATAATGTGGAGTAACCAACTGTAATCTATAATCTTAGCACTGTTAACATTATAATGTATTTATCTACGGACATAGATAGGTATTCTTTTATAAAAATGAAATCATAATGTATCTACTATTTTATAATTTGATTTTTTAAATTTATCATTATATTATGGATACCTTTATAGGTCAATAAACAGTTCTACATTGTCATACTTTGTATGACTGGATAGTTCACTGTGTATGTTATTTTTTACTATTTCTTTAGTGTGTATATATGTGTGTGAGCGCACACACACGCATATGCCATATATGTGGAGGTCAGAGAACAGCTTGCGGAAGCCAGTTCTCCCCTACTACAGTTTTGTTGTTTGGCTGTTTTTCCTTTCCTTCCCTTTTTTTATTTTGTGTGTATATCATTGTATATATTATACATTCATATATTTATTGAACCTTGAACTGAACTGGGGACATGACTAGAATCCAGGCATTTGGTGAGCTAAGGCAGGAGGGTTGTGTGTTCTAAGTCCTTTGGGCTACGTAGTGAGAGCCAGGCCACACTACCCCAAATTAAACACCTACTATAGTCTTAGTATGGAGACAAGCACTGCTCCCATAATGCATTCCTCCTTGGTCTCTGCCCTTTTTTCACTTACAGTCTAGGGAAGGTGACAGATATTAACTAGCTAAAAAATTCATACAGTTACATCACTATGATGGAAAATCCAACAAATAGGGTGCTGTGAGCCATGTGAAAAAAGAGAATCCTAAGATGGACATCCCGTCGTTAAGCTCCCTGTCGCTTAATTTAAAGTGAAAGGTAACCATGATCGGTGAAAATTTACTCCTTATTTGAAGAGCAAAAAAGCTAAGAGACAGGCATGCTGGGGGAAAAGCAAGCATGCAACATACTCACCTGAAGATCCAGTGTGATTGGCTCAAGACGTTTCCTGCCTTACCAGGAGAAGCTTTGAGCAGTTATCCCAACTCCCTGCTGTTATCCTCTTACTTGTCATCCATTGAGAACAGTGGAAAATTTATTTCCTTCTGTGTGCAGGGCCTTGGGGAGAGCACATATCCTTGGAGGAAATCAGAGGACCTAGAGCATGATTCCAGCAGCATGGCTGAGCCATAGGTGTAGGCTAGTGAGTAGAGTGGACACCCTGGGACAGGGAGACCTTCCAGTGCTCCTAGAGTTGAAATTAAATCAGGGAGGTCAGAAAGTTCAAGTTCCTCATTAACATGGAAATAATTGAGGTTACATGGTCCATGTACATCTGGTGAGAGGAGAAGCCCAGTCACTGCTGGAAGGGGCTGGTGAGAAAGGCAAAGAAAGCTCTCCACTTGCTATGAACATCATTTCTCTGATCTTTGCGGAAGAAGAAAGTTTGAAAGACCAGAACCAGAGCTGGGTGCAATGGCACACACCTGTAATCCCAGAACTCAGGGAGGCACAGGCAGGTGGGTCTACAAAGAGAGTCCAGGACAGCCAAGGCTACACAGAGAAACCCTGTCTTAGGAAGGAAGGAAGGAAGGAAGGAAGGAAGGAAGGAAGGAAGGAAGGAAGGAAGGAAGGAAGGAAGGAAGGGAGGGAAAGAAAGAGAGAAAAGAAAGAAAGAAGGAAAAAAGGAAAGAAAGAAAAAAGACGAACCAGAATGGGTATGAATGTCCGGCATGCTGACCTTAAACACAACTTATGTTGAAACTTGTGTAAGTTGTGGTTGTGTCAAAAGGTTAAGGGGGCAGTTTGTCTGGGAAGTCCACTGGCCTGTTTTGGTACTTCACAGTGTATATTCCAAGGTCACTTTGTGGAGGTTTTTTTTTGTTTTGTTTTTGTTTTTTTCTGACTTCTAAGTGAGCTCTGTCAGAAGGAGATGGTGTTCAGCAGGACAGTGTGAGGAGCACAAACCTTCCCTAGAGGTCATTTAAGCCTTGCTAGTATTTTTGCATACTTGATTAGTTAGTTCATTCTATGTGTAAGCATTGAGTGAGACCCAGATACAGAGTTGGGGAGAGAAATGTGGATAGATAAATGAATGGTTTTTCAGGGATCTTTGCAAAGGTACCTGGACCAGACCATCAGCTACATTTAGGCCCTTACTATGTTTTCTTTCCCTTGAACTGCCTCCAAACTCAAAGCATTCACTGACAGGGGCCTGGGAATGCACGCTGATTCCCGTGGCAAACATCGCTTTGCTACATCAGCCAGCAGTGCATTTTCTGTGTTCTGGACATGCCCAGAAGCACAATGTGGAGAAGAGCAGAGCCTGTTCCGTAGAATGAATTCTGTGTGGATCCTGAGACAGAACCGGTCCCAAGTTACCCCAGAAGAATAAAGAGATTGACTTCAAAGCCAACTCACAATTGATACCATGTAAAAGTGCTTTGTGCTCATTCACACGCATATTGAACATAAAGTACATCTAAATAAAATATACTAACAAATTAACTGGGCAGATGAAGTGTCTCTACTTCTGGCTTACTGCGTAGTGGATGATACCATTGCTAGATGACACGACATGGGCCAGGTCTGGTAGCACATGCCTTTGATCCAAATACCTTGGAAGCAGGTGGATCTCTGTGAATTTGAAGCCAACCTGGTCTACACAGTGTGTTTCAGGACAGCCAGGGCACTGTAATGAGACCCTTTTTCAGACAGACAGGTAGGAAGATAGATAGACAATCAGATAGATCAGGACAGCCAGGGTAATGTAAAGAGACCCTATTTCAGACAGACAGATAGGTAGGTAGATAGACAGACCATCAGATCAAGACAGCCAGGGCACTGTAAAGAGACCCTATTTCAGATAGATGGATGGATGGATAGATAGATAGATAGATAGATAGATAGATAGATAGATAGATAGATAGATAGATAGATAGTAAAGAGACCCTATTTCAGATAGATTAGATTAGATTAGATTAGATTAGATTAGATTAGATTAGATAAATAGATCAGGACAGCCAGGGCACTGTAAAGAGACCCTGTTTCAGATAGATAGATAGATAGATACATGGATACATAGATATTCCTACCTATTAGAAAAGCTGTGTTTCTAGACAGTTCTTTTTTGTAAAAAAAAAAAAAGTTTCTGTCTGTGTCTATGTATGTGGGTGGGCCTCCCATGGGCAACCCGTGGGAGTTGCTCTCTCCTCCCACCAACAGCCTTTACCTGCTGAGCCATCTCGCTGACCCACCTAGTCTTACTGTGGTTGTCCTGTTTCAGTGTTTCCCCCAAAGCATGTGTTGGTGTCAACTTCCATTGACCTATGCAGCTCTGTCTGCAAGATCTAGGATTGGAGGACATTTAATAATGGAGGGCTGAGGTGAGAGCTACAGTCTTGTGCTGCAGACAACTTTAGTTTCTGCTTTACACACAAAACGGAAGAAAGAAAGCAATGATCCAAGGAAGGTTTGCATTTAAAACATGTAAATAACACCAGTAAACACATACTAAATATTAACAGAGCAACTCTTGTAGAACTTTCTCAGATCAAACCAATATAAACACAATTGCCTGGCACATGCTATAGATTATATCTGGAAAAGCAATTAAACAAGGCAGAAGGCCATAGCTAGATTCAGGGCACAATGAGGACAGCACATATCCTTTCTCCAAATTAGGTTCAATAGCTATGTTTCGACATCCAACGAGAATAAAGATGTCTCATAAATTGAATGCAAATGTTTGTTGCAGGTGGCACAAAATCTCATCCAAGAACAATGAACTTAAAAGGCCCTCTGTCCTTTTCCCCGGAGCCTTTCTCAGTTCCCCATGGCATCGCTCACCACATTGTTGACCGTGTTGGGACATGTTGGTAACTTAATCCCCAATGAAAAACCTTGAGAGGGAGGCCCTGGGGGTCGAGATGCTCAAGTCATGAGGATGCCAGCCTTGTGGGTGGACTAACACGGGTTGTGGAAGGACTTGAGGCTGGGAGTCCCGTCTCTTGCCTCCTCTCCTGTGACGCCGTCCACCATGCTGTAATGCAGCAAACTCACCAGATGTGACCGCCGGAGCTTGAATTTCCCAGTCTCCTGGACTGTAGGGTAAATCTTTCTTCTTTAAAAGTTACCCAGTCTCACCAGGTGTGCTGGCACGTACCTTTAATCCCAGCACTTGGGAGGCAGAGGCAGGTGAATCTCTCTGAGTTCGAGGTCAGCCTGGTCTACAGAGGGAGTTCCAGGATAGCCAGGGCTCTGTTACACAGAGAAGCCCTGTCATGAAAAAACAAAAACAACAATAACAATAACAAAAAGTTACCTGGTCTCAACTATCCTGTTAGAGCAACCCAAAACGGAAGGCAATGGTTTTGTTCCTTTCCCACATACGCTATTTAAAAACTAAGACTGGTTCACTGCATCTCTCCTTAACTCCAGTCTACCTCATAACTCCTACCTTACAAACCATCTGACCCCATATCAGGACCTACTCTGTCCCCAGGCCTCAGGAAACCTCTATCCAAGTTCTTAGTGGAACTTTTACCATCTTTGGTCTTTTTCTAGAATCTAAGAAAAAAAAATGGAGGCTGTCTAAAGAAACCCACAAAAGCCAACTGAAATATTACACGAACACATAGCTCTGGTATGCAGAGGCCATCTCAATCAGGCTTTACAGAGGGCCACGTGGGGTGCTATAATTCAAAGCACAGGCAACAGCTGTTCCTGGTGGTAATAGGAGACGGGAGAAAGAGAATGACAGCAAGTGGACATCAGGAATTTAGGGTCTAACAGCAACTAAAAAGGAAATCATCAGGGGAAAAAAGGAAGAAAAAATAACAGGTTATATAAACATGGGGGGAAACGAATGAACATCTCTTTTTAATTTACTGTGCCCCCGACACCTCATTCAGCATATGGGAAAGGGCTGGGATGTAGCTCAGCTGATGGCACGCTTACCTAGCATGCAGAAGCACTACATAAAACCCAGAATGGTGTGCGTGCCTGTAATCCTAGCACTCAGGGATGGATGCAGGAGGATCAGGTGAAAGGTAAGAGTTGGGGAGGAAGTGGAGAACACTGGAATTCTCTGGTAGGAAGTGTGCATCAGTACAGCTTTGGGGAAACAATATGGCCATACATATCTCACTTTCTCTTTGTCTCTGTCTTCAAGGTCTCGGGGACACTAGGCTGGACTCAATAGAGGAAATATTATGATGAAATGCATTATTTTGTAGAAACAATATATGCTAACAAACCATAATAATATATAGTTTTATAGAGCTGTGGATACAAGGCCCTGTGTTCCAGCACAGCACTAAAAGTGTGCGAGCGTGTGTGTAGATATAATGTAAAAGTGAGATTTGTTATCTTTGAAATTTTGTCTATGTACAGATGTACACAAATCTTGAAAACTAAACTTATAATTCTCTTTTTTGATGGGAGGGCGTTCAAGACAGGGTTTCTCTGTGTAACCTTGGCTGTCCTAAATCTAACTCTGTTGACCAGGCTGGTCTTGAACTCACAGAGATCCACCTGCCTCTGCCTCCCTGGGGTGCTGGGATTAAAGGCGTGAGCCACCACCATCTAGCTAAATGCATAATTTTTAAGAGCACGGAATTAAGTCCTGTCTATGACAGCTGAAAGATAAAAACTGGAAGTTACTTAAATTCGAAGCCCCAGACTTGAAAATGTAGCTGAGAGGCAGAGGGGGTGAGCATAGCTTGATTCTGTCTTCAGCATCCCTCCCACACTGAAGATTATTCACACTGACTGGAGTTCCTTGCCACACCTTCCCTGTTCATTTATCTAATGCACTGCTGCTTTTAGGCCAAGGTACCGGGTTTTTGCCTGTTGCACATCCGTGTGTTTTGAAGTGCCTTTGCTTCAAATAGATCCATTACATCCTATTAATACATAAGAGCTGTAAGTCATGGAAAGTGGAAGGACTTTTAGAACTTTTGTTTTTGTTTTTTTGTTTTTTTCTGGCATGAAGAATAAAAGCAAGTATTTATAAGATTATGGATGGAAGACAGGATTGCTGAGGAGGATGGCATTGGATGGGGGCTGGAAGATGGATGGTGAGGTGATTCAGACAGCAGGGCACGCAGGAATGCCTGCCCAGCCCAAGGTAAATAAGGCAATTATGAAATCTAACAGATGTCTGTGTCTTACTATTTGTGATAACGGGTTAGATAATACCACCGTGATAATCATAGGGCAAATAATAAATGTTATATAGCCCAACAGCCAGTTTTATGTATTTACTACCACACTGGCGCGTAGAAATAGTTCTCTTCTCTGTGGGGCAGAAGGGATGGCGCAGCAGTTACCAGCGTTTGTCCCTGCGGAAGAGCAGGATGGATTCTCAGCATTCATCGGTGGTACACAGCCATCCTTAACTCCAGTTTCAGGGGATCCGACACCTTTCTCTGGCCTGCAGGGCACGGCATGCATGTGGAACACAGCCACACGTGCACAGCAAACACTCATACACTGCACGATGAAATTAAACATAAAAAAAGAAAAGTTCCCCGCCCCCGAGAGTCTCCTAGTGTTTGTAGCGCCGTCTACACGATGCACTCACATACATTATCAGCTGAACCTTTACACAGAAGTCCCACGTGATTCTTGCTATTCTCAGCCTTGTCCATGAGCTAAAATTAGAACTAAGCTGACGTTACTTTTCACCTGGTTACAACCCGGCAGAGGGTTTTAGTCATTTGGAGCCACACTGGGGGGGAGTGGGGGGGAAGTGGGGGGGTGGAATCACGTGTGCTCTGTTTCTAGCTGAAAATCAGGGAGCTCTGGGCATGATGGCTGCAGCGTCACCCGACGGTAAGTAAGTGCTTTTCCAAAGCAATTTTCCTCCATTCCTTCTGCGTTAGTAAATTGCCAGTGATAGTTTCCCCGCGTGAGTGCACCACTGAAGTGGTAGGACTGAACTTGAATTTAACTTTTATGGGGGTTGTAGGCGCTCCATAATTGTCACCCTCGGGGACACAAGAGATAGATTTCCCTCCAGGAAAGAATTTAAAATTGTGTTTCTTGGCTTTTTTTTTTTTTTTTTAACTTTGGGGAGCAGACTCTCCACTGTCTCACCCGCACCCTTAACCTCGCTGCTATCCTAAGTGTTTTTCCTTCACAAAGAAGTTGGACGCAGAAACGCACTGTTACAAACTTGCTTTTTTCTGAAGCAGATCTGTGATTTTAGGGAAACTAATATTAGAGATGGCTAATATTTAATGTTTCCAACAATGAAATAAGTTAACAAATAAGAGTTTATATATAATAAAATGATACAAATACGGAGATAGCTTGCATTCTTTAAATATTTTAATTTTCTGTTTTTGAAGGTATTTAACACACACCCGTTTTATTGACATCAGAGACCACACACATTACAGGTAACATGTCCAAGCAGGTCACCAGGACGTGTTCTTCGAGGCTCCTTCCCTCTCTCCATTTCTCCCTTTCTTCTATCTGTTCATTTTTTTCCTGTCTTCTTTCCTTCTTTTTTCTTTCTTCTCTTTCTCTGTCTCTCTCTCCTTTCTTTCCTTCCTTCCTTCTTATTTTGGCAAGGTGTTATGTATCCTAAGATGGTCTCAAACTTAACCATCCTTCTGCCTCAGCCCATCAACAGAATTTGCTATTATGCCTGACCCCAAGGTTTCTTGACTGCAGAAAGATCTCACACTCAGTTCTGGTTTGTGGGCTCCATGCACTCCTTAGAAATAGCACCCCTGTCCTATTATCTTCCTGCATATTGCCAATGACATAGCAACTCTCAATTTTCTTCTAACGGCTCCTTCCTGTTCTTTTTCTGTCTACCTCCCTGCACCTTGAATAATTTTAACTGAAAATGTGCAATTTAGACAGGATTTGCCAAACATCCTGGACCTGCCAAATGAAGACCTCCATGGGAAAGTAAATTTCCAGGAGGCACTTGTTAACATTATAATTGTTGTTATTGCTGTTATTATCACTGAGCTATTTTGAAAACCCACTGTTGGGGACACTTGTTCACATTTCATGGTGAAGGCCTTTTCTCCCTCTTAGTGGGTGGGTATGTACACACCGTGTGTATCGCACGTGTTCTTCGAGAACAGTTACAACCAACTTACAATTCCACCCATGCACAGCACTAGGGGGGATTCCTCTCAAACCTTCACCAGTGCTTGGTCGAGTCAGTCTATTACAATCAGCCATTTAGATAGTTTAGTATGGCTTAAGCTACAGAATCTTAAGGCTAAGTACAAATTTACGCTTTTTTTTCCCCATTTGGGTTTCCTGTTTTGTCCACCTCATTGATTTTACTTAGTTTTTTTCTTTCTTCTTTTTATTAAATGTTATGTGTAAACAAAGGGCTTTCACCACAGCATCTTGATGCATACATGTAGCATGCTCTGGCCACAGCTGCACTTCCTGTGACCTTCTCTTGCTTCTGTACTTTCTGCCTTCTGCGTGGCCACTTCCTACTTCCCAATACTCCTACTCTTTCTCTTAAAACATGTAAAAAGTTATTTGTTATATTATTTTGAAACGTGTGTGTATTTCCGCACAACTATATACTACGTATGTGTGGGTGTGCCTTTGGAAGTCAAAGAGGGCATCAGATCCCCCACGAACTGGAGTTACAGGTGGTGGGAGCCTCATGATGTGGGTCCTCAGAAAGAGAAAGAAATGCTCTTAGTCCCTGAACTGCCTCTCTACCCACCTTTTTCTTTTTTTAAACAGGCTTAATTCATTTTCTTGTGGGAAAACCCTACGTTATAGACACACCTGGGCCTGCGGCCTCCGAATGTTGTCAAGTTCAGTGGCAAACACCTTCACCCATGGAACCGTCTCGAAGGCCCCAGACTTAACATCCACTGTTTAATCACTCCCTACAGGCGGATACAAGACTAGTTGCAGGTTTTTGTTATCAGGAATGAGGCAGTGGCGAAGGAAGCAGATTGGGCACCAGTTTCTGCTCCTGCCACCTGGGCTCTTGTGTTTTGTTTTGTTTTTTAATTTAATTTTATTTATATATTTATGTATCACCTGTGCTCTTTAAAGGGCTAGTTTCCTCATATGGATATCAAAGGCAACAAAAATACTCATGTCATATTTCAGATGGGCTAAGAATAAGGCATGGCATGCACATATATGCAGAGTAGCTGGAATGCTGGTGTGCGCCTGAGAGCCACCTGCTTGGGAAGCTGAAGAGGGAGGGCTGTGTCAGCTCAGAAGTTTGAGGCCAAACTAGGCAACACAGAGGATGCTGTCTCTGAGTGAAACAGTGAGTGGATGAGTGAGTGAATGAATGAAGAAAGGAAGGAAGGAATGGATAAATAAATAAATAAATGTAGTTTTGGGAAGATACAGGCATCCAACAAACATTACTGCTCATAATTGCTATGGTCCTCATTAATATTCTGAAACACAATGTTGTTTTTCTTCCTCTGGAATACTTAGGTCTTTTCTAATGCGGCCTGTGATTCAGCTCTCCAGAACATAATGAAGTAGATGACTTGACTACAATGTGGAAAAATCATGACAGAAAATGTGGTTTGTACTGGGGCCGTCAGTGCTGTAAAGGAAGTCTGGGAAGAAAGAATAAAGAAACACAATGAAGATGTGAAGCGAGAGAAGGAGTTTCAGCACAAGTATGCTATGACACTTTAGATTAGTGAAAACTCATAACCTCCTATTTATAAAAAGGTTATTTTTTTAATTTTTTATTAATTACACTTTATTCATTTTGTATCCCCGATAAGCCCCTCCCTCCTCCCCTCCCCATCCCACCCTCCCTCCCCTTTCTGGATGCATGCCACTCCCCAAGTCCACTGATAGGGGAGGTCCTCCTCTCCTTCTTTCTGATCTTAGTCTATCAGTTCTCATCAAAAGTGGCTGCATTGTCCTCTACTGTGGCCTGGTAAGGCTGCTCCCCCCTCAGGGGGAGGTGATCAAAGAGCAGGCCAATCAGATTATGTCAGAGGCAGTCCCTTTTCCCATTACTATGTAACCCACTTGGACACTGAACTGCCATGGGCTACATCTGTTCAGGGGTTCTAGGTTATCTCCACGGATAGTCTTTGGTTGGAGTATGAGTCTCTGGGAAGTTCCCTGTGTTCAAATTATCTTGTTCTGTTGCTCTCCTTGTGGAGTTCCAGTCCCCTCTAGCTCTTACTATTTCCCACTTCTTACCTAAAATTCCATTCACTCTGCCCATCAGTTGTCCATCAGGCTCAGCATCTGCTTTGACAGTCTATACTGCAGAGGCTTTCAGAGGCCCTCTGTGGCAGGTTCCAAGGTTGTTTCCTGTTT
>NW_026596095.1:4607567-4614204 GCF_907164565.1 Psammomys obesus
CAGAGGCCCTCTGTGGCAGGTTCCAAGGTTGTTTCCTGTTTTCTTCTTCTTCTGATGTCCATCCTCTTTGCCTATAAAAAGGTTATTTAGTAAGAGTTTGACAGATTTTTTTTATTTGCTGAAAACTCAAGACCTTCTTAAAAAATATTTCTTTTATTTTAGGTATATAAATGTTTGGCTGCATGTAGGTCTGTCTACCACATATGCACAGGTATCCATGGAGACCGGAAGAGGGCATTGGATCCCCTAGAACTGAAGTTACAGATAGTTATGAGCTGCCATGTGGGCGCTGGGAACTGAATCCAGGTCCTCTGGAAGAGCATCAAGTGCTCCTAACTACAGAGCCATGTCTCTAGCCCTGAAAATAGTTGTTACAGTTTTCTTTATTACTGTTTTCCTGCATGTCTGTGTACCTCTTGAATGCAATGCCTGCAGTGGCCACAAAAGGGTGATAGAACTCCTGGTACTGGAGTTACAGACAATTAGGAGCCATCATGTCAGTGATGAAGATTTGAACCCTGGTGCACAAAATAGATTTTAGAGGATATGGTGATTGCTTGTATGTTTGAATGAGTGGTCCTTGGTTAATGGAACTGTTTAAAAAGGATTAGAAGTGGCCTTGCTGAAGAAGATGGGTCACTAGGGGTGGGCCTTGAGATTTCAAAGCCCAAGCCAGGCTCAGGCTCAGTCTCTGTCTGTCTTTATCTCTCTGCTGCTTGTGATCAGGATGTAAAGCTCTCAGCTCATGTTCCATCAGGATTCTTGTCTGCCTCCAACTATGATGAC
Source organism: Psammomys obesus (assembly GCF_907164565.1). Lineage (NCBI taxonomy): Eukaryota > Metazoa > Chordata > Mammalia > Rodentia > Muridae > Psammomys > Psammomys obesus. The sequence goes on from NW_026596095.1 coordinate 4,608,354, forward strand.
CACAGACTAACTCTCTAAAACTGTAAGCAAGGCCCAAATTACTTTTTCTTTTCTTTTCTTTTTTCTTTTGTTTTTCGAGTCAGGATTTCTCTGTATAGCCTTGGCTGTCCCGGACTCTTTGTAGACCAGGCTGGCCTCTAAGTCAGTGACTGCTGGGGTTAAAGGCATGTGCCACCACACCCAGCTAAAGATTGGTTTATGTATTTTATGTATATGGTACCTTGTCTGCGCACCAGAAGACATCAGACAGCTGTGAGCTGCTAAGTGGATGCTGGGAATTGAACTCAGGACCCTTCAAAGGGCAGTGAGTGCTTTTAACCATTGAGCCATCATCTTTCCAGCCCTAATACTTTCTTTTGTAAGAGTTGCCTTTGTCATGGTTTCACTTCACCACAATAGAACATTAAAGCAGGGGAAGAGAAGGAAAGATTTAGGCAGCCTGGGGAGATAGTTCAGTTGTTCAAGAACTTGCTTCATAACCTTGAGGGCCTGAGTTTGATCCTTAAAACTCACATAGCAAGCAAGACCAGGCACAGTGGCACTAAGTGCCAAGGAGGCAGAGTCAGGAAGATCCCTGGGGCACATTGATCAGCCAGTCTAGTCTAATTGGTAAGCTCCAGGATAATGAAGGATACTGTCTAAAAGGAGGTGGATGGTGTTTTCTAAGGATGGCACCTCATACTGTCATGTGGCCTCTACGCAGACGGGCACCAACACCAGCACACAGATATGCACCAAATGATCTTGCACACACATGCTTTTGTCAGTAAGAAATTTATAGAGAAAGGAGATGTTAGGAGCAATAAGCAGGAAGATTGCATGCTACACAGGCTCTTCTTCATCCAGGATGGGAAATAGCTTATCTTTTTACCTCTAGTCTTGATGATCTTTTCTGCCTGAGCCAGTACTTGTAATTCCTCAAACTTAACTATTATTTTAGTGCAAGGTAATCTTCCCAGCAAAGCGCACGCTTTGCTTAGTTGATGTAAAGACTAAATTAAGGGGACATCACTTAGCAGGCCAAGGGAAGGTGTTCTCTGTAGGTTCCAGGCCAGTCGGGGCTTCACCGTGAGACCTATCTCAAAACAATAATAACAACAACAGTAAGACAGGAGGCATTACACATGGTGTTGTGATGGTCATCAGACCTTCTGGGTTCTGTGAATCTAAAGAAACCTGGTAGCATACTTCCCTGGCATGCATGAGGACCTAGATTCAATCCTCAACAATGACCAAAAAAAAAATTCTATGGAAAGATTATCAGTTAATATTCAAGTACATCTTTTCCTTAGAACTTAAAATGCCAGATAAAGAAGAGGAAGTAACTCGAAAAGGACTCTTCCCAAAGGAGTGACTATTTTTACAACAGGACATTTGTGGTACTGACAACATTTATAATTCTTGCAAAGCAGCCTTTCATCTGATTTCTAACATCATTGGCTCAGTGGTTTTTTTTTTTTTTCCAAAGTCACATAAAATCACACCCCTGCCTGTCTTTCTTCCCTTTAGCCCCTCCCATTTACCCTTTGCTCTCAAATTCATGCATGGCCTCTATTTCTTCCATTGTTTCATCAGACCTTTTTGAATGCTACCGTGTCATTACCCATGAATAAAAAAATGTTCTGGCGTCTTAGGCTAGTGCGGATCTGGGAAGACCGAGTAAGTTTAACCAAGCTGAAAGAAAAGGTCACCAGGGAAGATGGAAGAGTCATTTTGAAGATAGAGAATGAAGAATGGAAGGTAAAGAAGCAGTTTTTGACTGTCCACCCTCTGTATTGCGTGAAGACCTGAGAGGACATTCTGAGACTGTGTTCAAGACTAGGATAGTTAGAGATTTTCATTGGAATATCACAAGTGAATTTAGACAACATCAACAATAGAAAAGAAAGTAAAGCACATGAATTTTTTTTTTCCTTTGACAAAGAGTCTATTTGTTCCCACCCCACCTGAACTCAAGTCTCTGGTTATATTTCTCTAAATTCTTCTTTCTTTCTTTATTTTTTTGAGACAAAGTGAAAACACAACAGAGTTAAAACAGAAACAACTCATAAAATAGGCTGGAAGTGGTGGCTCACTCCTTTGATCCCAGCACTTGGGAGACAGAGGCAGGTGGATTTCTCTGTTAGTTCAAGGATAGCCTAGTATGTACATAGTGAGTTCTAGGGTAGCCAGAGCTATGTAGAGAAACTCTGTCTCAAGCCAGGGTTTCTTTGTGTAGCCTTCACTGTCCTGGACCCAGCAGACCAAGCTGGACTTGAACTCACAGAGACCCACCTGCTGCTGCCTCCCTAGGGCTGGGATTTAAAGGTGTGGATGCCCGGCTTGGAATATTCTCATTTCCAATTATGTAAGTGCTCTTAAAATAGTCTAATCAACAGTCATTCAAAAGCCCAGGCTTCTACATGTGTCCATTATTGGTCAAAATATGCTATTTTTGCTTATTATAATATGGCTGATACTTGAAGGTTTAGCAATAATAATAATAATAATAAAATAATAACTTGTATACAAGTGAGCATAATTTTTTTTACAGTTAAAAAATAATAAAAGTTAAGGTTTTGGGAGTAGAAGTAGCAAAGTTCCTGGAAATGTTGCCCATTAAGGGAAAACTATCTGCCAGGCACAGTGGTGCCGACCTGTAATCCTAGCTCTCTGGGAGGCAGAAGCAGGCAGATCTCTGTGCTAAAATAATTCAGGCAATATAATGATTGTACACATATTTTTTTACTTTAGACTCTCCCTTCTTCTTTACTGAAACTGAATCAGCTACAGGAATGGCAACTTCATAGGACCGGACTGTTAAAAATTCCTGAATTCATTGGAAGATTCCAGAATCTCATTGTGCTAGACTTATCTCGAAACACAATTTCAGAGATCCCCCGAGGAATTGGTAAATAGGATTGCTTTTATTCCTGTGCTGTTTTATCTACCCACCAGTGTGCTTTTTCTTTTTCTCTCTCTCTCTCTCACTCTCTTTCTCTCTTTACAGTTTCTCTCCTTAAAATACATGGAATAAAGTCTTATCTAGCTTTGACTCTTGAAAAAAAATTTAAACATTTCATCTAACTTAAGTCTTCAGAGGATCCAAACTTCTGAAATTATTTGGGCTGATAGATAACATTTCAATGTGACCAGAGCTTTTGGAAACATTCTATATATTTTGAAAACAGTATTTCTGCATTAACTATATATAGAGTAGAACATACTGAAGGCACAAAGATAATTCATCAAACAGTGGGACAATGTCCCCAAACACAAAATTGCTTAGGATGTAGTTTACTGTTTATGGGTTTTGTGTTGGAGAGCAAGCCCAGATTCTGATGTATTGCAGGCAGGGACTATACCATCCATACCCACCTTCATCTGGGATATGAAGTTTAGATAAAGCAAAATGAAAATACCACTGCCTCTCCCGTATGTAAAGATGGGAAGAGGGGCTAGCTAGCCTCTGTGGGAGAGGATGTGCTTAGTCCTGAAGTGACCTGATGGGCCAGGTTAGTACCCATGGGATTAGGGGCGCTCCCCTTCTCAGAGAATGTGGAGGGGTGTAAAGGTGGGATTGGGGGGAGAAGAAAGAGGGGCCTGTGATCAGGGCCTGTGATTAAATAAATAAATTAATGAAAAAATAAAGATGGGAAAAATGAGTTTGCTGATATGTAAGCAGTTTAAGTATGTAAGCAGCACTAAGTCCATTTGCTTCCTTTTATGTACTGTTGTTACTGTTGTTGTTGTGTAGGTCTGCTCACCAGACTTCAGGAACTGATTCTTAGCTACAACAAAATCAAGAATGTCCCCAAAGAACTGAGCAACTGTGCTAGCTTGGAGAAGCTGGAGCTGGCTGTGAACAGAGACATCAGTGACCTCCCGCTAGAGGTCAGGAAACCTAAATGTCTGTTCTGTTTTCATCTACTAATATTTTGCTTCTCAGGCTTGTGATGGTTGAACAGAAAAGCCTCTTGAAGCAATATTATGAATTTTATCTTAGAAAAGAAATTCTTAGTGAAAAGCATTTTCTACCAGAAGGCAAGTGTTTTATTAGAACAAACTCTACTTACCATAAAAGATTCCTCTATTGTTGTACCTGTATTGCATCATTTGATGACTGGATTTTTCTCTTTGAAGAGAAAACTGAGAACTTTATTTACTTAATTTAAAATTCCCACAATAAGGAGATGCCTGGATTCTACAGAGGTTATTCACATGCTTGCTTATTTTGGCCATGCTGGGGATTGAACCTGGGGTCTCATGCATGCTGAGCAGACACTCTGCTACTAGTTACATCACCAGCCCTTGATACCCTTTTGTCTGTCTGTCTGTCTGAAAATACTAATTCTCACACCTTAGCTTTCTGGGTACTAGGATTAGATGTCTGTGAATCTGAATCCATGTAATGCTTTTTTGAAGTAATATGTATGTGATTATTATGAGAAACAGACAATGAGGGAACAGAAAATCTGCTTATGATTGTTGTAGTGTGCTCATTCTTGAAACAGAAAGACATAAATTCTGAGAAGTGTGCTTCATGATGGCATCCTAGTTTTTACCAAGTAAAATGCTAGCAGATTGGAAGCCTTTGAGTTAGTTGACAAAAACAGCTGTGTTACCTTTCAAACAAACTAATGCTTTTAGAACCAGCAAGAAATTTCTGTTTTTTCTGCCTTGAAAGCAATGACTTTGGAAGACCAAAATTAAGAAAAATAACAAAATTTAAACAAAAGATACAATTCCATTTTCTTACTTTGAGTATATAAGACTTTTTTTTCCTCTTGAAAAACAAAGCATATGTGTTTTGTCATATGTTGGCTTTATGTAATGAAAACTTAAGGAAAATGGTGATAGGGACAACTTATATGTGTCGGAAGGCCAGTATGTTTGTAAAACTTGTGATCTTGTTTCCAGGAATAGGAACAAGGTATGTGAACTTGGGCATGCCGTTAGTCAGTTTCTTTACCTTAGATTCTTGAGGATACAGGTTTCTGTTGTGTGGCAAAAGACACATGTACTCACCCCAGAGAGGATGCCCACAGCAGACCAAAATACAGATTCCAACAAAGTCCAACTTGGTGGACCACGAGTTTTATTGTTACTTGCCTGAATATAGGTGCGGTGCTTCTGAATACAGGAGCAGAAATAACTCAAACAGCTGCATTACCAAAGTCCATCCCTGCATGGCTGATAGTCACTAACGCTGGGAACCTGGGGCATACTGCAGAGCCTGAAGGAGAGTCCCTTTTCCAAGTGATAAAGTTGGTCTCAACTTTTTCCAGGCAGCTCAGCCGGTTTGTTTGTTCAAGGCAGGTGGTCTGGTCTCAGACTCTTTCTTGGTTGTTGGCTTGTCTGAGAGTAACTCTCACCAGTCTTCATTGTTTACTCTTGGGAGGGAGGGGCCTCATAAATCTGGTCAGTTTCAGGTACTTCCTGGAGCTAATTTGAGTTGTTTACCTTGTTTAAGGAAGGTCCATGTAGGATCAATGTTTCAATCTCAGAAAAAACTACAACTAAAATAGAAGAAAACACTATTCTGAGATCTTGACCGCAGGACCATTTAATTGCCACAGTGTGTCCTCTAAGTAGCTATGTGGCCTTGGACACGCCCTCCTGTATTAGATTTCTGTCTTCCCATATAAGGCTGTTAGATTATTATCATTTCAATTTCTATAATGAAAAGATTCTAGACAGGTGTGGTGCCTTTTGGGAGGTAGAGGCAGATAGAACTCTTTGAGTTCTCACCTAGCCTGGTCTACATAGCAAGTTCCAGGTTAGCCAATGCTACAAAGTGAGACCCTGTCTTAAGAAAACAAAACCACACACACACACACACACACACACACACACACACACACACACACAC
>NW_026596095.1:4614214-4735871 GCF_907164565.1 Psammomys obesus
ACACACACACACACACACACACACACACACACACACACACACACACAAGATTCTATTACTACTGAGAAGACAGCAATTAGAGACATATGTACCTACCTCATATGTACATTTACCTGTTAACCTTTTTAGACTCCACATTGTATTTCTTGAAATTTGGAAAAGTCTCAAACAATTTTCAAAAAATGCATTTTTATTCTTATCTTGAATTCAAAAGCTGGAGAACTGGCAAAATGGAATCATGCTGCTTTGTGTGTGTGCCATATGTGTGTGCATGCATGTGTATACCTATGTCTTTTATATGTATGTATGTATGTGTGTGTGTGTGTGTGTGTGTGTGTGTGAATGTATGTATGTACGTATGTATACGCCAGATATCCTCAGGTGACTTCCCCAATCACAAACCCTTTAGACTGTTCTGCTTCCTGGCACTGAGGTTTCAGGAATACTATCATATCAGCTTTTTACTTAAGTATCGAGAATCCAAATTCAGGGCCTCGTGATTGCACTGCAAACTGCTTACTCACTAAGCCATCTCCTCAGCGCCCTCATCCTACTTTTTTGCACTAACTACAAAACACTGCATTTGTGTACTTCTTGGTGAAGGTGGTACAGACAGAATCCAAAAATCGAGAACCTTGGCCTCTAAGTAGATAGGCTGTTTTTGCTTGTTTTGTAAATATTGACCAAATTCTCATATCTTAAAACTTTGAGTAGGATAAAGAGGGAAGGAATTTTGTGTCTTTGGGTCTGTAAAAACCTGTGTTCATCTGAGTTACCTGGCCTCTCCAGCCATTTTATCCATAAAGCAGAAGTAATGACAGCCTTTGTGTGGAGGCTGTCATAATTATTCATTTATTTATGTGCAGTCGTGTGCCACTCACATAATCAGTTTTCTCAAATAAAAGTGGGGAGCAGAAGTAATTTCAGCATTACTATGACTACACTTTAAAACTGATGAGAGAAGCCGGGCATGGTGGTACACACCTGTACTCAGTACCCTGGAGGCTGAGGCAGGTGGCTCTTCGTGAGTCTGAGCTGTAAGTTCCTGCCTAGTGAGAGCTGCATAGTGATACTCTCTCAACAAACATTCTAAGACAGAGACAAACCAAAATGCCAGTATCTTAGTGTGTTATTGCTGTGGAGAGACACCATGACGAAGGTGACTCTTATAAATGAAAATATTTAATTGGGGCTGGCTTTACAGTTCAGAGGTTTAGTCTGTCATTATCATGGTGGGAACCATGGCAGCACGCAGGCAGACATGGTGCTGGAGAAGGAGCTCAGAGTTCTACATCTTGCTCTGGAGGCGACAGCAGGAAGCAGTGTGCCACACACTGGGTGCAGCTTGAGCATAGGGGACCTCAGAGCCCGGCCCCACAGTGACACACCTCTTCCAACAAGGCCACACCTACTCCAACAAGGCCATACCTCCTGGTAGTGACACTCCCTATGGACCAAACATTCAAACAAGCAAGTTCATAGGGGCCATTTCTATTCAAACCACCACAAACAGTAAGAAGAAATATCAAATAAAAGAAAAGCAAGTTCAATATAATCTTTAAATGTAAGAATCATTGTCAGGAAGTGGTGGCACATGCCTTTAATCCTAGAGTTCCATGGCAGCCTGGTCTACAGAGTTCCAGGATAGTCAGGGAAGTCCTGGCTCAGAAAAAAAAGTAAGAACTACAAAATAATTATTTTATAAGAATAAAATAAATCAGAAATGCAAATATTTCTAAACAGTAACAAAATATAAAAACGTGCATAGCAATGGCAAATACCAAATTCGGGACAGGCGCTGGCTCTGAGAAGCAGCGACAGGAGGCCCTGCCCCAGTAGCTGAGCACAGTGCTGTGTCACAGAATTTGCAGTCACTCATTGCATTTTGACATGGAATTATTGTGGAGTAAGGTCAATATTTGAGGTAGTGAATGTAAGTACATGGGTCAGTAAGATAACTGCTACCTTGAAGGTTAAGTTTTCCCATACAACTCTCAGTCCCTGGATGAAAGTAAACACAAGAAATGCTTTCTGAACTGGAGGACACTCTCCCCACTCAGGTTCTGTTAACCCTGGAAGACAAATTGTCGATGATTAAAGAATTTCATTTCATTATACTTTAGCCAAGCTACTCAGTTTTTTTGTTGTTTTTGTTTTGTTTTGAGACAGGGTCTATTGGTGTACTGTGCAGCCCTGGCTCTCTTAGAACTCACTGTGTAGACCACAATAGCCTTGAACGCAATAGAAATCCACTGCTTTTGCCTCTAGAGCTGGGATTGAAGGCATGAGTGACAATATCTTGCGTTTTTGTTTTGTTTTGTTTTTAAAGACAGTGTCTTTGTAGCCAAGACTGCCCGCAGTTTATGGGATTATAAGTATGTACAATGAGGCCAGGTTCTGTTGTTCTTATATTTTATTTATTGTGGACACGTGTATCTAAACAACGTTAAACAAGATGTAATGCCAGAAGTTACTGTTTTCTGTGTGGTTTGTCATGAACTATCTAAATAAAGCTCTTGTCATACGAACTTTTTATGTGAAATAACTCACCAGTGTGAGTCTTTTAGTAATGCACATTGTGGACAGTTATTCAAAGCCCACTTTCTTCTTTAGCTCAGCAAATTGTTAAAACTCACCCACCTTGATCTGAGCATGAACCACTTCACTTCCATCCCTCTTGCTGTGTTGAACATGCCTGCCCTCGAGTGGCTGGATATGGGAAGCAACAGCCTCCAGGAGCTTCCTGACACCCTGGAAAGGTAAAGCCATCTAAGAAAACTAAGGAACAAACCAAGCTAAGAGCCCATGAGTAATCACAATAGACCCAACCAGTTTGAAATTCATTCTTTCAGCAGACCCTTTTCCTTTATTCCCACTACGTAAGAGAATTTGGGGAGGGAGGGGCTAACTGCTTCCAAGACCTTAACAAGACCCTGCAGCAGTAACACCACTAAATAGGGCACACCAGGCACTTCTGTTGGGCGACAAAAGCATGAGGTGACGTTTATAGCTGTGCATTTAGAAAACTATGAGAAACATGAAGTATAAACGTTCATTTCACTTCTGCCAATGAATGAAAGCTAGTCTTAGTGAATTCCCTGATGTAGTTTCCCTGGTGGGTTAGAAGGAATGAAGTCTGTTAAATAAATAAATGCATTTTGTTAAATGTTAAGTACTTATAATTAAGTAAATAATTTAATTAAGATAATTAAAAATCAAATGTTAATTATTACAATACGTTGAGGACAGCTTTTCATACTCGAGATGACTGATTGCAGAATTCTAATTTTCCAGAATGCAAAGTTTACATACATTGTGGCTACAGAGGAATGAAATCACACACCTACCAGAGACAATCAGAAATATGAAAAACTTGGAGACTCTTGTTCTCAGCAACAACAAACTACAAGATATTCCAGGTTGCATGGAAGAAATGGCAAATCTAAGGTAAAAGGGTGTTAGAGCACAGCCACACTTAGTCCTGGAAAAAGGTTCTGACCAGTACATTTGTGTTGTGATTTATATGACTTCACACACACACATGCACACACACACACACACAACCTATTTTTGTGTATGGTGTCTGTGCATCGCTTGTGTGCCTGCTGCCTATGGAGGCCGAAAGAGGGCACTGGATCCCCTGGAACTGGAGTTCCATGTGGGTGCTGGGAATAGAACCTGGGTCCTGTGGAAAAGCAGCCGGGGCTCTTAACAAGCTATTTCTCCAGCTCAAGAAAAAAAATTTTTTTGAACATATCTCCCAACGTTGGAATTTAATAATTTCATGAATGTGATTCATGTAACACCAATATAGCTTATATAAAAGTAATTATTGACATTAAAACAATACTGTGATTTCCCAGTTTAAAGAAATGTCTTTTGTTGCTGACAATATTATGAAAAGTCTCTTTATATTGCTAATACAATATACAATACAAAAACCTTTGCAACACAAAAACCAAAAGAATAAAATAGTGATCATTTTCCTTCTTAATAACTATAAGTAGGAACAGGTAATTATTTTAGCCTATTGAAAGCACTTTTCTTTCTTTCTTCCTTCCTTCCTTCCTTCCTTCCTTCCTTCCTTCCTTCCTTCCTTCCTTCCTTCCTTCCTTCCTTCCTTCCTTCTTTTCCTTCTGTCTCTCTTTCTTTTTGCTGCTTGTTAAAACTCCAATAAAACTCCCCGAAAGAGATACTGCTTCTTCTAGTAAAGAAATTTACAGATTCTTGGATATATTAGCTCCCAGCAAGATAATCTGTTATTGAAACCAGTTAAAAAATACTAAGTCCATATGCTGTCACTTGGTCTTTTCTCCACATGTCAATGGTGCCTACAGCAACACTGTTTTCTGGTGAACTGCTAGGTTTGTCAACTTTCGAGACAATCCTCTGAGACTGGAAGTGACACTGCCTCCCGGGGACAGCTCCGACGGAGAAGAGGAACAGGAGTTATTTGGACTTCAGTTCATGCATGTGTACATACAAGAGTCACGGAGAACAGGTATGAGACCTGAGCAACACAGATGCAATGATTTTAAAGAGAATGTGCACACAATTAAGTCCTATCCTATCATTCTTTTATTGTATTTGTTTTTGTTTTCTCTGTGTAGCCTTGGCTGTCCTGGTCTCACTCTGTAGACCAGGCTGGCCTGAAACTCACGGAGATCCACCTGCCTCTGCCTCCCTGAGTGCTGGGATTACAGGCATGTGCCACCATGCCCAGCTTCTTCCCATTCCTTAACGGATTTCTCATCCTGTGTTGTCTTTTCCATCAAATTGTGGTCATTTGGCCAACACTGAATGGGGGGAGATGATTTTTGATTCTGTTCCTAATTCTGATAAGTACTAGGAGAAAAGCTGTAAAGACAGCATTTCAAATGAAGTACTTCTCCAGCTGAGCGCGTGCGGCACGAGCAATGGAAGGAAACGTAGTTCTTCTTGTCTCTCTCTGCACATACACATCTCCAGGGGCAACTGCCTTTCACTGAGATACAGCTAGAGCCTCAGCCTAGGTCTGAATTACTGAATTTTATGTGTGTGGGTATTTAGCCTGCATGGATGTCTGTGTGGCATGTGCACACAGTGCCTGATACGGATCTGATGCAGGGTGTCAGACCCCCTGGAAGCAGAGTTACAGAACTCAGCTGCCAGGGTCCTGTGGAAAAGCAACCAGTGCTCTTAAACACTGAGCCACCTCTTCAGCCCCTCAGATTTGCTTCGGAAAGAATCATTGCCTTTGTTTACCAACTGGTGGACATGTCAGATTGAGCGGGAACTGACTTCCTCACCATTCTGCTCTTCTGTAATCTGCAAGTAATAATTAAAAAATAATTTGGCCTGGGATTGAAAAATATTGAGAACCTGGACTTTATTCAACACACAGAACATGAGGCATAATATACAGATTATAACCACTTAATCTCATAATTTAGAATTAAACATTTCTATAATCAAGAAAAGTTTTAAAATAAAAACAAAACCAGAGGAAAATGCCAAAGAGCACTATCTGTTTAATACAAGCAGTGAAATAATGGTATAGAAACAGAAACACTGGCTTTGTTGTTTGTCTGTTTGCTTTGGTTTTTTTGGGCAGGGTTTCTCTCTGTAGTCTTAGATCCCTTTGTAGACCAGGCTGGCCCACTGGCTTTGTAATTAATACAAATGTAAAAAGTTATGGATTCAAAAGGAAGATTTTCGCTCACTTCATGCACCAAATAGTTATTCTGAGAAGGAGTGCAACCAGAGAGAAGAGGGACAACCTTGCCTCTAGGAGAATCCTCCCCAATGTCCAGAGGATGCTTAGGAATGTCCACTCAAGAAGAAGCCAGTGTGAATGACAAGCTGGGGAATGATCAGCAACAATGCTCAGTTTGTGGCCTAGTTTTGGAAAGGAGAGGATACAGTATCAGTCAAGCAGGAGATTGAATGGGTAATTATGGAAAACAGTGTTTGGGGCAACTGGATGGTAGTCCCCTGCTGGGGGATGACATACTGAAGCTGGCTGATGGACAGGATGAAGAGGGAGAGGCTGAAGCTGAGTGAGTTTGATGTACCTGTGGGACATGCATGATACAGTAACTGTGAAGGTGAAGTTCAAGGGAGCTTGCTAAGCATGAAAAGCCTGGAAGTCAAGAAACTGCAATTTAACACTCATTAGCTCACATTAACATTCTTATGTGAGGCAAGAAAAAAACAAGGTTGGGAAAACAGTAATCTTCTCTTTAGGCTAGCATTTGAACGACAAACTTATTTCCCCCTAATGTACTCAGAATGATTATGAGAACATATAATTAAAATGGCTCATAGGACTGTATCAGTATAATTCTGGGGTGTGAAACACAATCAAGATTATGCCCACTGTAGAATATTTGTTATTTCTGGGCATAAATTTTTAAATGCTACGAAACAGATTTTGTGACACAAATAACATTTATGACATAAGGACAATTTGTTTTTGGTTGTTCAAGACAGAGTTTCTCTGTGCATGCTTGGCTATCTTGCACTCACTTTGTAGATTAGGCTGGCCTCAAACCCACAAAGATCTGCCTGCCTCTGCCTCCTGAGTACTGGAATTAACAGTATGTGCCATCATATGAGATTAAACTAACGCAGAAAGGCCAGGTATTAAAAATGTGTTTGGCTTCTTAATAGCCCTGAGTTAATGTTTGCTTGGGCACAGACTACTTATTAGTTATCTATGGCCTACATGTGAAGTTTTAGTTTCATTATCTAATTTGCATTTTAATCCAAATTACTTTTCCTCCTGGCATGAATACATGCCTTTAATTCTAGCACTTGGAAGGAAGAGGCAGGCAGATCTCTGAGTTCCAGGTGGCCAAGGATTACCAGTGAGACCCTGTCTCAGGACACATAAACAAAAACAAATTATTTTTCCAAACATGAGTGAACTTATTTTTTAATAGTTACAGTTATACATAAAAAGGTTTATAAAAGATATAAAAGATAGAAGGTACCTAATTAACTTTAGAAGCTATATGCAACTTTCAAATTTGATTTGTAATTTATGTTTACAAACAACATTCTTTAGAAGTTCGCACTAGATCATTATCTAACAAAGACCTTAAAAGTAAAAAAATTATTTCTCCTTTAAAATCATCTCTTTGGTTTTGGTGTCACAGACCGACTCTGAACATATGAACACAGGTACAGCTCTGGAACTGCAAAGGTGATGACATTTACCAATTCCTGTATTTCTAAATTTGTCTGTGTCTAAGTAAATTACAATTATTCTTTTGAGACCTGTATTGAAATAAAGCCCCACACTTAGGTTGATCCTTGTTACAAATTGGCACTGGTTATTATAACTGGAGCTTAAAAAGAAAAATATCAATTCAAACCAAAGATAAATTTACTAGATCAATGACAAAGAGTTCATACTGTAATTATGTGCTGATGTATTCTATGTGTTTCAGATGACCATGTCAACTGTCTGACTCAAATGCCAATCTCCATACATTCTGATGGATAAAGTAATTTAAAGAGACCTGCTGAAAAGGAATACTTTGAGAACCTGCTGAATATTTTTTGTAACTATAAATATAAGTTAAAAAGAATTTAAATGTCTTTGTTTGAGGAAGACAAACGTGACATCCATGTTTCCTTCCATTAATGAGTTGTGTCCTATGATGACAGATGAGTTGGCACAGCAGTTAATAATACATTTTCCAGAGACACCAACGGATCTGTGTAGTACTGTAAGGTAGGACTGAAGCCTTTCTGCTGTAAATACTGGAGTCGGCCTTGGTCAATCAGCAGTTTGCAAAGATGTCCTATTTTCTTCTTTTCTTCAACAGTAAGAATCCTACATTAAAAAAACACACAAAAAAGTTAAAGTTTTGTAAAAGTTAGTAAGAAGTTTGTTCACTGCCATTTACTATAAAGCTGTTATCGAGTCACCTGTATACTAGCTGCTACGTCTCTTGCTTCCCAGACTTTTCTTTACGCTCACAAGTAAAATGTTTTAGCTTACTCTAAAATTATAAGTTACATTTTCTCGACCAAATTATTGATAAGTAATCTGAAAACAAAACAAAACAAAACACTTTCTATACTTGATCTTAGCTAAAAGACCAAGAAGCAACTACTTAATTTCATTTTCTCTGGTTTCTCTTGCCCAGGGTCAAAAATATTAAATAAAAATTCTCAAAATGAAGCCCTGGTAATGCCACTCTGAGTAGCATGGTGAGGAACCATGTGTCACTGGACGCCTTCCTAGCTGGGGATGAGCCTCTCTGCCAGCATATCCACACTGAGTCACTCACTCACTCGTCACTGTGCAGCCTTCTTGGTTATTAGGGTGACAGGCGGTAACTGCAATGCTAAGATGTGAGGTTTTCTCTATCTAAGGTTCCAGGCATCTGTGGGAGGTCCTGCGATGTTACCCACAGGGGCCAATGGTGGGACTAGTTTACGATAATAAAATATCTCCCCTTCAGCGTGGTGTTTTTAAAAGCCATCACTTACCCAGGCAAACTATCAGTGCTGCCGTCTGTGAGTCTATCTCCTCCATCATCGTGCTCCTCATTATCATCATTCTGATCATCTTTTCTCTTTGTAGAAACATCTGAGGCTTCCAAAGATGTCCTCATCCCACATGTTGCCCAACTACTCATTCTCTGGAAATAGTAGAACTCCACTGCCCCAAGGCCTAGAGCCTTGAAATACTCTTTGCCCACATAATGCCTCCAGTCACACCTGTGGTGACAACAGAGGGCAATGACAATGCCAGCCACAGGGGTCTGTGTCTCTGGGACATTTTTTTCATTTCCTTCCTTGACCAAAGTGTTACTTTCTTTTTCTGTTTCATCATTCTTTACTCGTTTGGCTAAAGGTTCTTCATTCTTTTCCTCAAACCTGGCAGCGTAGGTTTCAATCAAACATCGTAATGCAAGATCTGCAAACAAAATCATGCAGCCCCTCAAAACACATCTTTAAAAGTGAGTATTTTTCTCATTTCTTAAACAGTATGGCTAAACAAAACACAACAACAACACAAAACAGCAAAAATCTACTTAGCTGTAAACTGTAACAATTCTATCAGATATTATACATTTTTCTCAAATTTTCCATTTTAATTTTCTAGTGATTTATTTTGCATAAAGAGTACTTCCAAATAAAATTAAAGCAAGCTTAAGTCCCATGACTTGAAAACCTTCTGTTCAACTACTGGCATTGTCTTTCATTTCTTCTATCTCAGCTAAAGTTATGAGCGTAAGAAACACCAAAGAAATGAAGTAAGGTAACTTCACTTAGAATACTGACCCATGTTCAAGAAGGTAGTTTTTTGGTTTTGTTTCTGTTTTGTTTTGAGATAGGTCTTGTATAGCTGATGTTGATCTCAAACTCCTGATCCTTCTGTTTCCATCTCCTGGTGTTGGGGTTACAGGTATGTGTCAGCACACCTGGCTAAGATGCTAGCATTGAAAAGCAGGTTGGTCACATCAAATAGTGATGAATTGAAGTTGAGAAAAGGGGACCCCACTCTGGAAAGCAGACTGAATAGCTTTCCTGTACATTGGCATTTGCTCAGCAAATAGTTGCTGAATGCTTTGCATGTATAAACAGCAAGGATGCAATGATTTAAACTGCCATATTATGGGCTGAAGAGAGAGCTCAGTGGTCAAAGCACTTGCTGTTCTTGCAGAGCAGCTAGGTTCAGTTCCCAGCACATACAGGTTGGCTTAAAACTGTCCAGGAGATCTAGTTCCACAGGGTTCAGCACCCTCTTCTGGCCTCTGTAGGCGCTGGGCATGCATGCACTACATTTCTGCGCATTCAGGCAAAATAGCCATAAACTTAAAATAAATAAAAATTTAACAACAAAATACGCCCTCCAAACTGCCATACTGGCAATATTGGGAAGATCATAAATATATGCTGTAAAACTTTTATTTTCTCTGATTAGATTGTCATATCATACTCAGTTAATTAACAACAAATGCTATTCTAAAATTTGTTACCCTATGATATAAAAATGAATGTAATTTATGTGATGTTTTTACTAAATTGCACAAACAAATATTACTGGTAACTATTATTTGGATAAAGTAATAGTTAATTTGGTAATTTCAGTCTGTCTGGGTCTCTCTATCTCTGTTTTCTTTCTCTCATGAGAGGATGGGTCTCATTTTATGTTGAACTATGCATGAACTCAAGTAATCATTTAGCTCAAAGTGATCCTCCTGCCTCAGCTTCCTGAGGATCTGGGAGTACAGGTGTGCCACTTTACCCATGTCTATCAACTATTATTTTTAAACAAAATATATTTGTTTTACTTACTTAAACATTTGACTTAAACATAATTTTAAGACGTGAGAATAATCAGAAGGATTAAGTTATTTCAGAAACAAAGAGAATATTAGCAATCTAAAGCTCTTTATTAGTGACCTTAAGGGCCATATTCTTAGAAGGTACAAGAAAACTGGTGGCCAGGATCATTCATTCAAATATTCACTGAGTCCCTCTTATATAGCAAATAATGTATTAGCATATACACTGTTCATGAAAAAAGTCCCAGCACAGCAGAGTAATTAAATATATAAGCAGATAATTAAAAAACAAGAAAAAGCTATGCAGAGCATATCCTGATGACACTAAGGGGGCTCTAGAAAGGTGGAGAAAGCTGAGCTCAAGGATGAGTAGAAACTGCGCCAATTTTTGGAATGGTTGGAGCAATACGGCATTTAGGAAAATAGAAATGGTCCACACTGGTCACCTGTAAACCCAGAGGCAGAGTGACTGGGAGTTTCAAGAAGGGGAAGGATACAGCGTGTCACAGATGGGTCTGAATATTAATACTTCAAGCACAGGGAGCAGATAATGATGGAAGAAATGGCACCGATGAGGGAGAAGTACTAAGAGAGGATGCTGAATCTCAGGAAGAGAAGGCACATGCAGAAGAGTGTAAGGGGATTCTCACAGTGCACATCAAGGGGAGAGCGTATAGAAAAGCGGCCACTGTAGGGTTAAGGTTTTATGAAGCATGGGTTAGAGGGGAAGAGCCAAAAGTATGTGCTTCCCTCCCAGCCCAGGGTGAAACTGGTTTACTTTAAAAAGCTTTTACATGGGTTAAGTGAGAGTCTAGATAGCCCTGTGGTGGTGGCCATCCAGGCTACACTCAGTGTGTTTGTCTAGAGGTTACTGTGTGTACCTCTTACCTGTTGCGACCCCACACAGATGCTTCCCAATTCCTACCACAGGCAGTCTTCCTTCTCTTAGCACAGGAACCCTGTCTGAGATAAAAGGAGGTAAGAATTAAGTTAGCTTCCTTATGATACAAAGTATTAATGTGTCCTTCCAAAAGGAGGGTGTTTAGAATCTTAGAACTTTAGGGATGAAAGATGTGAAAACAAGAAATTCTCACAGAATCCAATATACAACCTAAGAATGTCTGTGTTTATATGACACAGAAAGGTGTTCAGCTAACAAACAAATCTCCCCTGCCTCATTATGTAGTACTTGCTGGTCTGTAGTCTGGGTGATCCTCCTATCTCAGCCTCCCAAGTACTGGAATTACAGGAGTGTATGCCATCATACCTGGCTTCAGCTAAGCAACAGGACACACAATGATTTATTTACAGATGCTTGGTTGCTTCTCAAGACTAGATTAAAATTAACAGATAATTAATTTTATATAGTAAATGGATAATTAAATGTTCACATCATTTTCTTTTTAAATAATATGGACGCACACTTTTAATCCCAGTACTGAGGGGGCAGAGGCAGACATATCTCTGTGAGTTTGAGGCTGACCTGGTCTACAGAGTGAGTCCCAAGACAGCTAAGGCTGCACAGTGAAACTGTCTCGAAAAACAAAAAAGAAAACAAACAAGCAAACAAGCAAAACTAAAAGAAAAATGTTGGAAGAAGTACAAGGAAAAGGTGCTACAGAGAAGGACTGAGGGGCACGTGTGTGTGCACTTGTGTTCAAGTGTGGGTGTGCATGCATGCACACATGTGCATATGCACGTTATTTCTTTGTGACAGAAGTTCTGAGGGCCTGTATTTTATACACAAGCTACCAGAGAACTATCTATTTCCTTTAATCATTAGACATATTCTCTAATGTCTGAAGGCTAGTTTGAATACTCAAAAAGTTAATTTCTTTGAGACAAGATGTCACTATGCAGCCCTGGCTGGCCTGGGACTCACAGAGATCTGCCCACCTACGCATCTTGAGTACTGGGATTAAAGGTATGCACTATCATACCTGCCTTAGTCAAAAATAATTTTAAAAGAAAGCAATTTATAAGGACATAACAAACGTTTTGAACTTTCTGCATATCATACTTCACTTCTAGTTGATAAAACAAAACAAATTTTCAGGTTTCAGCCTTAGCTCCACTTATTTAAGTTACGTACACTGGTGTTAACATAGCATGGTTCCATGAAGACAGAATTCTAAGTGGGCTCCAGAGTCGGAAATGTCTGCTCTTCTGTAAAGCAATGGAAGTTACACAACTTACTCAAACACAAGTGTTGAATATCAATTTGAAGTCTTTCAAACACTGAGTTCTTTTTTCTGTGTTTACCATCTACCTGTAAAAATAGAACATTACCGAATCAGCACTCTCCTATGAAACTGTTTCTATTTGTTTTCAAAATTCAGAGTTAATACACTAAATTTTTACAGTTAAAAAGAGAATGAAAAAACTTAAAAGTTTATGTTTTTGGATAAAAAAAATGACAACACCCATCTTATAAGGCTAGAAATTTATCGATGATTACTATCACATCATTTCTCTTAACCATTACAATTCCCAGTCCATTTCCAAAGGAATCAAGGTTACAGATGTTAAGTGACCACGGCCACTGTCTTTATCAGCCCTGGTTCTCCTGTGGCTCACTCTTCTTACTCTCTTTAAACATAACCATTTTAACCACTACACCCACATGCCTGTGAATATTAGTCCAGCTTTCTAAAAATCATCAGAGACTCCTCTTTCACTGCCACACTTTTTTTTTCTTCTTGACAGTGCTAGGGATTGAAGCCAGGACCTTATACATGTCATGCAAGCACTGAGCTACAGCCTCAGCCCCCTCTTAAAAGTTTTTTTTTTTTTCTTTCTTCTTTTGGTTCTGGCACTTGAACCTAGAGCCGCAAAATATGTACCACTAAGCTATACCCCCAGCCCTCAGAAACATGTGAACAGGAAACTGAACACATACAAAACTAAACTCATGTTTTTCCTTCTGAAGAGCACCCTGTGTCCAATTAAGCCAGAAACCACCCCAGAGTACCACTCTCTCAAAATCAATGAATAATAAATCAACAAGTCTTATGGCTTTCAACATTTTAGCATTTCTCATTATTTTCCTTTTTTCTACATTCCACTGAATGGCCTTCACTCTCTGGTATATTTCTTATTTACATTATTGAATGAAAACTTTCATATTCTCAATCTTCCTATTTTCAGACTAAAACTCTTTTGAAATAGGTTAACAATGTTGCTGGCATAGTGTGGAGGTTTGAATAGGTATGGCCCGCCTTACACTCCTGTGTTTAAATGCTTGGCCAAAGGGAGTGGTACTATTCGGAGGTGTGGCCTTGTTGGAGTAAGTGTGCCACTGTGGAAGCAGGCTTTGCAGTCTCTCAGTGTGGACTACAGTCTCCTGCTGCTTGAGGATCAAGATGTGGAACTCTCAGGGCCTTCCCCTACACCATGTCTGCACGCTGCCATGCTTCCCTCCATGACGATAATGGATAAACCTCTGAACTGTAAGCCAGCCCCAACTAAACATTTCTTTCATTAGAGCTGCCATGGTCACGGTGTCTCTTCACAGCCCTAACTGAGACAGACAGCTTCTAAAAAACATTTTTGTATGTACACCATCTCTGTATGGTACATAAGGAGGCCAGAAGATGGTGCTGGATCTCTTAGAGCTGGAATTATAGAAAGCTGTGAGCTGCCTAATGATGCTGTGAACCAACTCAGATCTTCTAACCACTGAGCCACGTCTCTAGCTCCACAGAAAATTTAAAAATCATTAAAAAAAAATTCCTCCATGACAACTCACAAAGCCTGAGGTTACTTTTCTGTCTTCAAGTTCCTGCAGCATTGGGTACTGTTCATTGATATAACATACTTAGATATAGAACTGAAATGCTGTGTGGAAGCTTCTTTGAAGCAAGGACCAAATCTTCACAGTGTCTCTAACACAGAGCACGGTAAAGCATACAGCAGGAGACCTTTCTAGACCAGCTCTCTTTCCTGGTTCATATTGCTACATTCTATCTCACACCATATATTTCCATCACACAGAAATGCTTCCTTTGTTATTTCAGGCATTTGGTTCTACTGTTCTTATTTCCCAGAATGCTTCTCACACCCTCTCTAGAAAATGCTAATTGATCTTTGAAGATTGATCACAGGCACCACCTTTTCTGCATGATCATTACTCCCTGTAATAAAGCCTAGCATGGCACGCTCTGTAGACTGTCCCCCTAACTAAATGTTTTACTTACACATTTACCTAGCTTTCTGTTCTAACACATGTAAGAGACCAGCTGCCTTATCAGTATCTATCTGATATATAATGCACCTATCCTGGTATCCAAGAAAATGCTCAAGAAGTACTTAATGAAGGAAAAGCCTATCAGCAATGCAAATGTAAGGTTAGGATGTGGCTTAAGTCCTAGCTGAATCTGGTTCTGTTCACAGATTTTCTTTTGTCTCTTTTTTTAAACAGACTTTCTTGTCTCTGCAAACAATCTTAAGAACTCAGATCATAGACCATCAATATTTAAATTTTAAAATCTTACCTTCAGTTTAACAAGTACAATTAGAACCAAATAATAATAATAATAATACCAAATAATAATAATAATAATAATACAAATAATACCAAAAAGCTACAATCAAATACATAAAAAATAAAATTTATTTTAAGAGAGATGTTCCTATCTTTTTTTCCTACAGAAGAAGAATGTCTGATTATTGAAGTCTTACAATGGCTTTACTCACCTTGAATCTTGTTGTCACTTTTTCTACCAGGATGAAGTGAACGTTTTCAGCATCTTTTAAAGCAATATCAACCCAGTGAGATAATTTCCCTTTTCCTGCTCCAAACTCAACAAAGCATCTTCTTGGACCAAGTAACTTTAATTTTTCAACGTTACCTAAAATAGAAGCCTGCAAACTCCACAGGGTTATTTTATAAATTGGAGCAAAGATTTGACTCACCTGGGAAAACAAGGTCATCTCTATATAAGGCAGAAGGTTTCAATGATCATTAATGAATGGCTAACAAACCTTTTCCCTTTTGCTTCCTTTAAAATAATACTCTGTATTCAAGGTCATATCCATGCCAAAATTTTTATTTTATGTTCAAATATAATTTTGAATGAAAGTATTTTGTTCACTAAAAGAAACTAAGTAATTGTATTAAAAACAGAATGCTAGCTTTTTAAATTGATTTTTTCTTTTCTTTTTTTTTAAGATTTATTTATTTTTTATGTATATGTGTGCTCTATCTGTATGTATAGCTCCATGCCAGAAGGCGGCATCAGATACCAGTATAGATGGTTGTGAGCCACCATGTGGTTGCTGGGAATTGAACTCAGGACCTCTGGAAGAGAAGATAATGTTCTTAACTGCAGAGCCATCTCTCCAGCCCTCATATTGGTTTTTCAAGACAAGGTTTTAATTTTTTTAATTTTTTTTTTTTTAAAGACAATTTCTTGAATGTAGCTCTGGCTGTCTTGGCTGTAGACCAGGCTGGCCTCAAACTCAGATCTGCTTATCTCTGTCTCCTGCGTGTTGGGATTACAGGTATGTGCCACCATGCCTAGCTAGAATGTTGCCTTTTAAAAAATTATTTTTATTTATTGTGAGCATACATACATGTGTATGCCTGTAGAAGTCAGAGGACAATCTGCAAGAACTGATTCTCTCTAGGAAGGTTCAGATGATTGAACTCAGGTCATCAAGCTTGGCAGCAAGTGTTTTATTTGGTGAACCATCTCATTAGCCCAGAATGTTAGCATTAAACATATGAACAAAGGTGGAGTGATTGTGGTCTAAACATACCTGCTGCTTCAGGTGCTTGACTGCACAATCACCATTTTTAGGGTCATTAAGGGCATCATGTAATGCTGGATGGGACAAAATGTGATCTTCAAGTGTAGAATTCAAGCCTGTGCCAAAAAGAACCATGATAGTTTAAGCTTGGAAACATGAACTATTAGACTCTGAACAACAGAACAGAAAGTATCAACTCATATGCCACCTAGTACTTCTCAAATAATTGAACTTGCAACTTCAGGCAGACTTACCTTCACATGCTTTCCTCAATTTCTTAATTAAGTTTTCCAACTGCTCTTCAGATAGAGAAGAAAATGGAACCTATATACAAAAATAAAACTAAATAATATAGCCAAATCATGCCTTAAAGCACCATGACAGAGAGTGAGTAGAAGCTTAACAGCTGGGCAGATCCCATGGCAGTTGATGTGCTTCTTCTGGTAAGACTTCGTTCCTAGGTTGCCTTGGGAACTGCCCAACTGTGAAGGCACCACCTCTGCCATGGTACTTTAGCTTTTTTTGCTCCTTCAGGGTCAAGAAGTCTGGGCTTAGTTAGCTCACAACACAGCCATATTGCAGTTTATTATGGGACATAAACTTGCCTCAGAACTAACCGTCACTAACAATGTAGTTCTATGGAAAAATACATCCTAAAGTCAAAACAACAGATCTTTCTAAGCAAAAATGGAGGATAGTCACTGTATATGAAGATAGCTATAAATACCACTTGGAGTTAAGTATTAAATAATGCACTTACTGGAGGGATGCCTCTGAGGTTAAGAACACTGGCTGCTCTTCCAAAGGTCCTGAGTTCAATTCCCAGCAACCACAAGATGGCTCACAACCATCTATACCGAGATCTGGTGTCTTCTTCTGGAATTCAGGCAAATACTGTATACATAATGAATAAATCTTAAAAAAAAATAATGCACTTACTAGCTTCTCAGGAATTTCTGTTTCATCCTTTAATCCTGCATTAATATCCTGAATAAAGAAATCCTTGACAAAAACAAAACCATAACATAGTGTTAATATGAAGCTCACAACAGGTAAACTAAGACCTGCCTCTCTTTTTCCTCTTCCTCCACCATGACCCTTCTCTGATACACATTTAATCAACAAATGTCACTGTAGACCCACTACCATGCTGACTGGCTCCCATCAGGTGCTGGGATCACCGTGGTATACAACAGAAGAGACAAAGGGATCTTCTGGCAGAGAGTTGTATAACGGAGCATTTACAATATTAAATTTTCAGCTGTAAAAACATTCATTAAAGTTTTTAGCTGTTTAGAATAGACTGAGGATCATGCTAATTTCGCCTTATAGAGTTAAAATAAAAGAGAGTATATACTGCTGAGGATGCTGCCTGACCCTAGACAGACAAAAACACAGCTTTCTAATGGTGTAAGTCTGATTTATTTTAAAATATTTGCTAGAAATTGAAAGTAAAAATGTCCTGTGACATTTAAACTAACATAATGAGATATTATTAGTCCACCTGCAAGGATGGACCTTGTGGAAAAGAGCAAGTCAACCCTGTCCAGTAGAACTTTCTGTGATGATGGGGATGCTCTAAATCTTCCCTAACTGACATGGTAGTCACAAGCTGTGAAATATGGCTACTGGGGCTGAGAACTGCATTTTAAATGTTATTTGGTTTTAGTTAACTCAAATTCCAGTAGTCACATGTAGTTAGTGGCTACTCAACTGTATGGTATACATGCAGAGGCACAAAATAATATTATTTCTATAACTCTTGCTTAAAAGCATCTCCTGTGAACACTTACTAGGTACAGTTACAGACTTTTGTTAAACAGATGTCAAAGGCTAACATCTTGATTATGTGAGGATTTCTTTTCTTCCTTATTTCCTTCTTTTCCTTCCTTCCTTCCTTCTTCCTTCCTTTTCTTCCTTCCTTCCTTCCTTCCTTCCTTCCTTCCTTTCTTAGACAGGGTTTCTGTGTAGCTCTGGCTGCTGGGTGTCCTGGAACTTCCTCTGCTGACCTAAAACTCATCAACCCACCTGTTTCCCAAGTGCTGTGATTAAAGCCGTGCTCAACTGTGTGAGGATATCTTTACTGATATGTTTAACAAAGAAAACTGGTAACTGAGTGGAAGAGGTAAGGCTGTGGTTATCACTGTGTTTTGTTGAGGGACTTAAAAAATATAACAGAAAATTAGCTGTAAGTATTATACTTTGATGTTTTGGGGGGTTGGTCTATTGCTATGTACACAAATGTTAAATTCTGAGCCCCAGGAAGCAAGAGGCAGGTGGATGTCTGTGAGTTTAAGGCCAGACTGGTCTATAGAGTGAGTTCCAAAACAGCCAGGACTGCTACACAGAGAAACCCTGTCTAAATAAACCAAAAGAGCAAACAAAACTAACCAACCAACCAACCAACCAAACAAAAAAACCCAAACCGGGGCTGGAGAGATGGCTCAGACGTTAAGAGCAGTGACTGCTCTTCCAAAGGTCCTGAGTTCAATTCCCAGCAACCACATGGTGGCTCACAACCATCCATAATGAGATCTGGTGTCCTCTTCTGTCATGCAGGTGTACATGCAGGCAGAACTCTGTATACACAATAAATAAATAAATCTCAAAAAAAAAAAAAAAAAACACAACAACAAACCAAAACCAAACAACAACAAACAAAACCACCATCACCAAAAAACCCAAACATGAGAGCTTGGGATACACATTGTAAAATGGTTCAGATCATGAACAAATGAACATACTTCTCATTTTGTATAGTTACCCATCCTCACTCTATTCCATTTTGTTACCAAACAGAAATCTGAATTTTTAGCTCTTGTTTGGGTGAGCAGTGTGAAGGACTCATGTGGACTGGTGCTAGCTCTAATTCACTATCTCTAAACTGAGTCTGAATCTCAGAGATGCCCAGCAGTTGTTCTTTACAACCTTAATTCTAAACGTTTACCTCTGGTCTCTTGCTGCACTGTCACCCCTCTCTATCAAGCTATCAAGCTGGGTGTGGTGGCATTTGCCTATCATCTTAGCACATGGAAGGTAAGGCCTAAGAAATTTCTGGGATGAATTGAAGACCAGCCTGAGCAATACAGCACAGTTCCCTATCTCAAAAGCAAGTAAACAACCAAAAATATAACATGAAAAAATTATTCTGGGCTGATCAGGTGGCATACACCATAAATCTCAGTACTTAGGAAGGCAGGCAGGAGTGCCTCAAGTCTGAGGTCAGCCTGGGCTACACAGTGAATGCCTGCCTTTAATCTAGCCAAACAGGCAAAACACCAGTATGAACAAGAAAAGAGGAGGCAGGAGAAAGAGAGAAGAAAAGTACAGCTACCAAATGAGAACTTAGAGACATTTGCCAAATTCAGTCTGCATCTTATAATATTAAGTAGTACACACACACACACACACACACACACACACAGATATCGCATACCACACAATTCAAATACTTACAGGCTTTGGCTTCTCCCTTGAATTACACTTTTTCAAATGTTTTGCTAGTTGGTCTTCATATACTGTGCTAAATTTAAGGAGAAAATTTGTGATATAGAAAAATCTTAAATGAGCCTAGTGAAGTTTACTATTCCTAATACATCACACATACACAGAACCCCCCCCCCCCAACACACACCCCAAATGACAACAAAAAAACTTATCTGACCCCATACTTACTGTTTTGGATCTAAAGGACACAAGATTCTTTTCCGAGCATTTTCTTCCTAATAAATTAAAAGGGATACATTTATTTAAATATCAGGGTGAGAAAACTTTAATAGGACACAATGAAAAATACACACGATCAGTTTGTATAACAAACAAAACAAAACTTTATTTTTTCATTATAGCTGGCTTCTATATAAATGAACAAATACTGTTTTGGCCTGCTTATGTAATTTTGCATCAGAGATAAACACCGCTAAAAATGGGTACAGTTATTATATGCACCACTAAGAAAAGATATTAACCACTTACTTCAGATTAACTAGTAACAGTATGTAATATTCATCATGTAAAAATAATCTGTTGAAGTATGAATATACCGGGTTTAAGTGGCTGAATTGTGCAGACTAACATACTCATTACTTATATACTGCTCTTTAAATTGATTATAAAATGTGTATTATCTCTAACTTGTTAAAATATGGGAAAAATCTGGGCATGGTGGAACAAGCTTTGAATTTTAGCTCTCTAGAGGCAAGGTACACAGATCCTGAGTCAAAGGCCAGCCAGGGTTACATATTGTGACTCTGTCTCAATAAATATAGAAATAAGATATGGTAGAAAGTATGACATGAATAATGAGGAATGCCATTAAATAATTTAGAATGGGAAATATTCACTGGCTTTGCAACTCTTCAATATGCTAGCTACAATCTTTCAAATTATACACGTTTAACTATAGGCACTGGGAGAAAAGAAAGAAAAATAGTGTTGGCAGTTCTATCCTACAGATCCTATGAACATGTATGAAACATGATGGCACAATTATTAAAGCCAGAGGGCAGCAGGACTGCTTAAGTAAGATTCTCAGCTCTATCTATTAGCGGCTAACACTATGGCCCTAGGAGGGACTTACTGCCTTATGTGAAAGATGAGAAGAAAGGTATGACTTACTTCCTAAGGTTTGTGCAAATTGAATTTTTAAAAGCAAAATAACAACGCTGTTTAGCCTGGTGCTAGCCATACAGTACAAGTTGGACAAATATTTACTTTTCATTTTTTTCTCAATTATTTATTTCAGCATGTTCATGAAGTTACGCACACTGCATTTTAGGGAAAGTTAAGAAATTTTGTTTTTTGGAAATTAATGTATATTATTTATGCTTCATGTACAGATTTTTAAATTTTAATTTCCAGTTTGATTCTTTGGTGGAGACCAGCTACTTAAGAGGCTGAGTCGGAGGGAAATATAGCAAGATTACTGTCTCAAATACAAACAGGAAAATTATTTTTCAGGGAAGTAGGACTCTATTCTAACTTGCAAAGCTTACTCACGGAGCGTACACACAGACAGACACATACACACAGAGAAAGCATTTTTAAATTTTATTGTTTGAGTTTACAGTGTATATCAGGTAGTACTGCTTTTGAGATGTCTTCTTTTTTGGTGTAGAGGGAAACCAGACTGTCCTGTGATTTGTAGGTTAGCAATGTCCCTGTTCCTGTTCTCTATCCACCAGAAGTCAGTATTTTGCACTTACAACCAAATTGTCTTATGACATTACTAAGTGTCTTCTGGGGGGTTAAAAAAATGCACTTTGCTTTCAACTTTAAGGTTAGTTATGTACGTTAATTTTTTCCCCTTCTCTGTCCCAGAATAATAATTACAAGCTCATAAGGTGCTTCCTAGAGAGGAGAGTCAAAAAAAAAAAAAAATTCGAGTTTCTCCCCAGTGAACTCACAAGCGGTTATCGTTCATAAAACAATAATCAGAACCCCGTTAGTAAAATCTAGTGACTGCAAACACTACTCTGTAAAAATAATCACTTCCCATGAGGATGGAGGAAGAGTGGAAGGATGAGTGTACAGATCTCTGAGACAGCATCTCAGGCGGCACTTTTCTCAGTACAAGAAAACAAAGCTCCTCAGGAGGGCTCATCCCGGCTCCCTGCAAAGGTCAGAACTGCATTTACTCAAGCAAAAACTGCAGCATCAACGGGACAGAAGCAGAAACCTGTCAGAGAGGGGCGAGGCGGGGTTCCAGCACCCACAGACCGGGAACTCAGTTCCGACTCTCAAGAGGGTAGGGCGATACCAGACCTCCGAGGCTCCAGCGTGTTCACCACAGAACCTCTTCCCCGCGGCCACCACCATCTTGCAGAAGCGCTTCTTCTTTTCCACAAAGTAGCCGCATCTGCCCTCAGCTGGAAAACCGGTCGCGTGCGAGGTCAGCGCAGGAGCCTCCATAACCCAAGGTCCTTTAGGCTGGCGAGCATCCGGCACGCAGCCCAAACCTGTCACTCTCCTCCGGTCCCTGAAACGCACCAGCTCAAGGGGGCGGGTCCACCACGCAGGCTAAGGACAGGAAATTACGTCATTACCCGGGCGCGTTCGGCCCCTGAACCGGAAGAAGGTGATGGTGGCTGACGAGGTCCAAACCTCCTTCGTTCCCTGTGTTTCTCATTTCCCCTCCTCCTCCGCGGGAGCTGAGCGCCAAACTCAAACTCTGTCAGGACCGGGAGTTCTTGTAAGCTGGTACCGAGGGTCAGGCCTATAGGGCATTTTTTTTTTTTTTTTTTTTGCACACCCTACGGGGCAGCGGTCCGACATGAGCCAAGTTCTGTTCCAGCAACTCGTTCCATTGCAAGTGAAATGCAAAGACTGCGAGGAGAGGTGAGCGCCCGGTACCGGCGGGTGGCGGTTGGGGTCGCGCCGGTGGGGAAGATGGCGCCTGGGTTCTGCGGGGCTCGGCCCGCGGCTCTGGGTCGGACTGACACCCCGGGACGCGGGAAGGGGCCCCGCGGAGGCCTAGTGGCTACTTTTGGCTGTGGCTGGGTCGGCCGTTGCGGAGGGGACGCAAGGGAAGGGAAGGAGGAAATGGGAAGCCGGCTTCCCTCCCGGCCGCGGCCCGGCGCGGGGCCGAGCTCAGCCTGCGCTCTCTGGGCGTGAGCTCGGAACCTCTCCGGTTCGCTTCTGCGGAGCTTTGCGGCGACCACAGGGAACCGTCCGCCCTGGAACTCAGGCCGCCCAGCCCCTCACTCCTGCCCTCCTTTGAAGGCTATTGGGAATGAAGCGTTTACAACTTGAACTAAAAACAATTTGAGTGGTTGTGATAAGACTTCAGCTCTACCGCACGTCAGTTAGAAAACAAAGACCCATCTAACCACCCCAAACACTGGAAAATCAGGAACTCTGTGCATTCAGTAAATACTGTCAACCCGTTGGAGCGTGGTCTTCACAGTGTTTACAGTACGGTAAACCCATCTCACAGATAAACGCAAACCTGCAATAATTAACCACAGGTGATGCTATTACAGCTCAAATAGATTTGATTAGAAGTCAGATCTGATTTTCCCTCTTTTGCCAAATAATTTTTTTTTAGCTGTTATTTAGTTTCTGTGAACATTAATTTTTCTCATTTGTAAACCGATTTAACCCGCCTGCCTGCCTGCCTAACCATACAATTGCAGTTAAGACCGGGTGTGAAAATGTTTGTAGAATCTGAACGGTGAAGAAATGTTGCATGGAAAAAGAAATGAAGATACTGATTTATTGAGTTGCCGGACTGTTAAACCGTGGTACACGATTTAGAATTAGGTCCAGTATCAACCCGCAAGTAGTCAGAGGAATGGACTGAAAACATCAGCCGAATGTAGGAATCTGTAGGTTATTTTAATTGTCTTGTTGTTGTTTGCTTGACTTCGGCAATTGAACTTATGCCTTTACTTAATGTACTCTATCACTGGTCTATACCCCTCAGCCTCTAATTGGTGATTATTCTGTACCGTCTAGTACGGTGGCTGTTAGCCACGTACAGTGTGCTCATCCAAACTCATGTCTCTAAATGTAAAATTCACACTAGATTTTTGTTTTGTTTTTCGAGACAGGGTTTCTCTGTGTAGCCTTGGCTGTCCTGGAACTCACTCTGTAGATGTAGACAAGGCTGGCCTTGAACTTAAAGAGATCCTCCTGCCTCTACCTCCTGAGTCTGGGATTAAAGGCTTTGGGCCACCACCTCAGGCCTCATTAGATTTTGAAGACATGCTAGGAGCAAGAATGTAATAATAATAATAAAATCTCAATTTCATGTTGATTATCTGTTACAGCTATATTTAGGCTATGTTGGGTTAAATGTATTCAAATTAATTTTATTTTCTAACAAGAGGTAGAGACAGTTGTGAGCCACCATGTGGGTCTGGAAATCTAACTTGGGTCTGTTAATGTTATTTTTACAAAAAGGTGATTGTTTCTCAGTTTCTCTCTTAATCCACTATCACACACATAATTGAGATTCTTTTATATTTGTTTAATAAGCTTCACAACACAATAACTGAGCAGTTATTATTCTATTCTTAAAAAAATGTGGCTTTTTAAAAATGTGACTTCTGGACAGTTTAAAATGGCATACATGGCTCTCATTTGTGGCTTTTGTTTTGTTTCTGTTGGGCAATATGGGCCATTCTTTGTGATTCCAAGCTTGACTCACCCAGCTCTTCTTCAACACAGAAGAAGAGTTACTCATAAGTTAATTATGTTAATCAGAGTTAATCATGTTAGAACACAATTTCAACTTTAAAACTTTTTCTTGTTTAGAAACCTGGTATTCCTATCACCTGTGGCAAGTATCAACCAGCTATTCATAAATCAAATTTTAATGGCACACAGCCATCCTTATTTGTGATTCTACACAAGGGGCTTCAGTGAGAGCAATGGTTGGAATGTAGCTTCATGGTCTTCATGGTAGAGTGTGCATGTATCCTCTGACAGTAAGAGGGAGGGGCAACACAATTGTGACAGACTCTATAGCAGTGGTTCTGAACCTTCCTAACGCTGCAGCCCTTTAATACAGATCCTCATGTTGTGGTGATTCCCCAACCATAAAATTATTTTTGTTGATACTTCATAACTGTAATTTCGCTACTGTTATAAATCTTAATGTGACTATCTGTGTTTTCTGATGGTCTCAGGTGACCCTGTGAAAGGGTCATTATTTAACCCTCATTAGGGTAGCCACTCACAGGTTGAAAACTGCTGCTCTATATAGTTTTCAAAGTCTAAAATGTGTGCTTTCTAGCCTCTTACAGAATAATTTTGGTAACCCTGACCTATAGGAAGAACAGGCTAGATTGTTTAGTCAACTATTCAAGACCAGTTTACCCCAGCAGATATTTTCAAATACCTACTATGTACCAAGAACTATCCTTGGTGCCGAAGCTATAAAGCTTCCTTTCCTTCACTTCCAGCAGCAACAACAAAACCAACAATACTTACAGTTGTGGTTCTCAGGGAGCTCACACCCTCAGAACTGAGACTATTCTCTTGGAGAAGCAGCACAACCCAGGTTAGAATTCTAGGTCGGGAGCTAGATTGCTTGGGTTTGTTAATTCCTGTTCTGCCTCCTGGGTCATAGATTGCTTGGGTTTGTTAATTCCTGTTCTGCCTCCTGGGTCACTGCAACACACTCTCAGACTGTGCCACTGTGCTACACTCCCGGCTCCACTCTTACACAATTTATCTCACTTTTTTGGTCTCATGTTTAAATTCAGAATGATTGTTATTGAAGTTGAAATTATTTAATACATACAAAGTGCTTAAAATAGTGACTAATGTATATTACGAATTCCCCAAACAAGTATTCGTTACTATTAAAGTGTGACTAATAAAGTATAAGTAGTATAATAAAGGCACAGAGGAGGGGAAGGCAGTTGGTTAGAAGACATTGTAACTATTAGTGAACCCTACCTGGAAGAAAATGGTGAGAGCTTTAAACCCAGGATTGGATAACCACCTGCTCTTTGGTTTTGATCCCTAAACTACCCTGTAGTCCCATAAGAACTCAGTTCCTCTTAATGCTTTGTATTCTCCCTACCATTGCCCCATTCCTGATGTTCCCACTACTTCAGATGTTCACTCTTTCATGACTTCCACGGCGTGTGTGTGTGTCTCTCTCTCTCCTGTGTTTGTGTGTTCGCGAATGTGCCCATTGTGTGCCAGAAAAGAGGAGCTGATGTCAGGTTCTTTGGAACTGGAGTTACAGGCCTTTGTGAGCTGCTTGATGTGGGTGCTGGCATACCAACTCTGGTCCCCAGAGAACAAATACATACTTTTAACTGTTTCTCCATTTCGCTATCTCTCCATTCCACACCTGGCTTTTAATGTGGGTGCTGGGGATCCAAGTTCAGATCCTCCTGTGTGTGTGTCAGGCACTCTACTTCTGACTGTGGCCATCTCCCCAGCCCCCTCCCCAAGGTATAGCTTAAATCCCTTCACAATAAGGATCTTTTAAAGTCGCCCAAGATGCCAGGTATGGTGGCACATGCCTTTAAATCCAGCTTTCAGGAGGTAGAGGCTGTCTATGAGTTTGTGGCCAGCCTGGTCTACATAGTCTCAAAACTCAAAACAACAACAAAAGTAGGTGCCTAAGTTGAAATTAATTGTCATTAATCACTTATTAGGTAAGAAAGAGATGAGTTCAGATTTGGGCTTCATGTAGTGTGTCTTAGGT
This sequence comes from Psammomys obesus, assembly GCF_907164565.1. Taxonomy (NCBI): domain Eukaryota; kingdom Metazoa; phylum Chordata; class Mammalia; order Rodentia; family Muridae; genus Psammomys; species Psammomys obesus. The sequence continues at coordinate 4,640,423 of NW_026596095.1, forward strand.
TCTTCCTCTAAGGGAGATAATCACTTAGATTATTGTTGAGTGGGGTGACACACACCCACAGCCTGATGGGTATCCAACAGTATAGCCACACTCAGTAGATACTAGGAGTTCTTTTTCTTTAGAACTTGAAGAGAAGCCCTAAAACAATCAGAAGAGTCAGCTTAGTCCACCTTGGGCTTGAGGGCGTGAACCATGTTTGTTTCTGTTTGTACCCTTAGCACCCAGCAGAGTACCTAGCTTACAGGAGCTTTGATTTGTTTGCACTGAGAGTGTAATGAGGTCACAGCTTCTGGACAATAGCAATGGGCTGACAGCAATTCTGCTGTCTAATGTTTAAGATATTTATTTGAAAATAAATAAACCAACCTGCTCTCTCTGACTGGCCTGAAGGGTGTTACCAGGTTACAAACAAAGTTTAAGGGTGGGATTTTGTTTTCGTGCTCTTATATCTTGAATCTTTCTAATAGAGAAAAATAAGATTTGTGGTGTGAGATAATATATCTGCAATCTCAGATTTTTCTACAACATATTTCTAAGGGCTTTTTTGTTTTTTAAGACAGGGTTTCTCTGTGTAGCCCATCCTGTCCTGGAACTTGCTCTGTAGACCAGGCTGGCCGGGAAATCACAAAGATCTGCCTGCCTCTGCCTCTGCCTCTGCCTCTGCCTCTGCCTCTGCCTCTGCCTCTGCCTCTGCCTCTGCCTCTGCCTCTGCCTCTGCCTCCTAAGTACTGGGATCAAAGGTGTGCACCACCACTGTCTGGCTCTAGGTGTGTTTAAAGTAAATATGGGAAATATGTTTAGGTTAGGGCCTTCCTCAAGTTTCCTCTCCACATCTAATCCATGTAGGTTCTTTGAATGTGTGCAACAGTGTTGTGTTAGTGGAGTTGTCATAGTCAAAGAATTCTCTTAGGCTTAGATAAAGGGCGTTTTATTTCTCTTTGGTTTTAATGTGTGTTTTCACATATATATGTGTGTGTGTGTATGTGTATGTATGTATGTATATCTATATGTGTGTGTGTGTATGTATGTATGTATATGTGTATAGGTTTTTTTTTTTCCTTTTGATTTTTCAAGATAGGATTGTTCTGTGTAGGCTTGGCTGTTCTGGACTCACACACTCACGGGTGATCCACTTGCCTCTACCTCCCCAAGTGCTGTGATTAAAGGCGTGTACTACCATACTTGGCTAGTTTTAGGCATTTTTATTAAACTGTTGATTCTTTAATTTTTTGTATGAAGTTGTAAAGTATAGGACTTCAAGCTGTAAAACACAATGAAAATTAAATGTCAATTTAAATATCACTATAGCAAATAGCACTATGTACCAAAAAAATACCATAAAAATGAAAAAAAAAACAAACAACTTCTATGTATTAGATCCCATTTATGTTATAAGTTAGGAGGAAACTGGGGTGTGTTCTTTCATAAAGAGCATAAGTGAAGTTGGAGTTCTGCTCCATTCTTCTTCACATACATTGTTCTAGACACTAGATTGACAGTGTAACCCAGGGCAGAGTGTCTAGCATGCATAAGCCTCCAGCTTTCATCCCCAGCACCACAAAAACACTTGAACAAGGATAACAAAAGCTCACATCTGTTTTATGCATAGACAACTGCCCCTTTTCAGCTAGAAGGTAGGGGTGATGCATTCAGCTTCTTCATGGACTGAGATACAACATCTAATTATTGAAATAACTTTTATATGCTAATTATGTAAAAATAACTTTTATATGCTTGACCAATTGTCTCTGAGGCTTATGGCCTCCCTCTGCTAACATGGGCCTAGTCCTGGAAGCTTCTAGCCTCTGTACAATCTTATTTAGGTCTATTAGCCCCTGAGACTTACTGCTGAATAAACTCACCCTTTCTAGTTCTTTCTGAACTCTGGCTGGCTGGTTCAACTCAGCTGTTTTGGCTCAAACTCCTCTCCTAGTTGACTGGTTCAATCTGGATTCTCTTTTTGCCTTTGAATGAATTGTTCTGCTTCTTAACTCACTCTCAACCAAACCGCCTAAACAGAACTGACTAGAATTTAGAGACCTGCAAGCCTCTGTCTCCTGAGTACTGTGGATTAAAATCCTGTACCACCACACCTGGACCTAAACTTTTCTTTACCTGAAACTTGCTTCACCTGGACCTAAACTTTTCTTTACCTGAAAACCAAGCTGGCCTTGAACTCAGATATCTGCTTGCCTCTGTTTCCTGGGATTAAAGGTGTTACTATATTCTAGCCAGATCACACAGACCTAGAAGGTCTTTGGATGTGACCTTTTGCCAGAGCAACCATGTCCTGGATTAAGATTCCTTTATACAATTACATAATAATAAGAAATTTAACTAAGTCAGGCATGATGGCACACAACTTTAGTCCTAGCACTTAGGAGGCAGAGGCAGTTGGATCTCTGTGAATTTTAGGACAGCCTGGTCTACATAGAGAGTTCCAGGACAGCCAGGACTGCCTAGAAATACCCTGTCTCAAAAACAAAGCAAAGCAAAACAAATAAACAAACAAAAAATTAACTAAAGTGACCCATTTGGAAGCAATATAGATTATTAATCCAAGCCCAAGAAAAAGGTCTTAGCAGCTGAGTCTTGCCCAACTGACCACACTTTTCTTATAGTTGTCAGTTGCCCTGTCATTCTTTTTTACATCTGTTGTAGATAAGTAGAATTTGGAAAAGGCTTAAACCAAAGTTTAGAAAAATGTAAACTTGAACAGATTCAGTTTTGTTTTAGTTGCTTTTTTATTGCTGTAATAAGAGGCCGTGACCAAGGTAACATATAGAAGAAATAAATGGCTTCTTTTAGGCTTAAATTTCAGAGTTAGTGTCAATGACGGCAGAACAGCAGAGTGGGGGTACCAGGTTGCTGAAGCAGCATCTGAGAGCTAGCAAGAGACAGACCATATTGGGAACGAATGGTCTGAGTTCTTTGAAACTTCAACACCTCTCCCCCAGGGACAAACTCCTCCCCAAAGGCCACATTTGATCCTTCTCAATCTCCCACCAGCTTGGCAGCAAGTATTCGAACATATGAACCTATGGGGCCATTAATATTTAAAGCACCACAAACTTGTTAAATCCTCCCTGCCCACACACATATCAGAGAAAGGCCATTGTTACTGAATTTAGCAGAATAGTTTTGAGATGCATAGATATTTTTCACTAATTTTATCTTTATTAATTGTGTTTCTCAGTTTAATGTTTATGGCTACTTTTATGTCTTTTTTTTCAGTAATTGATACGGCATAGAACATGGAGCAAATGAGATAGCAAGCTTGTTGACAATATTACATGGAGAATATTTTATTTGGATTTGGTTTGGAGATTAAAATAATTTATGTGTGTAACAGGATAGTGATGTCATTTCCTTGAGTCAAAAAATGTAAACACAGCCAGGCAGAAGGAGGCACCTGCCTTTAATCCCAGAACTCAGGAGGCAGAGGCAGGCAGATCTCTGAGTTTGAGGCCATCCTGGTCTGCAGAGTGAATTCAGCACAGCCAGGATGACACAGAGGAACCCTGTCAGAGAGAGAGAGAGAGAGAGAGAGAATGAGAGAGAAGAGAAGAGAGAATATTCACTGTAATGTCTTAAAATTTTAGGAAGGTATCTCTCTTTAAGTCAGTTTAATTGTTGAAATGATAATTTTTAGACCTAAAAACTGTTACTTAGCAGATGTTTTTAGAATTTTTAGACCTAAAAGCTGTCTCTTAGCAGAAGTTTTTTTTTTACTAGAATACTAGCAATAGACACCCCAATTGTCTTCCCCATTTAGGCCACAGCATCTTTATTTTAAAAGTGATTAATCTTTAGCCTTCCATTAAAAATCACTAGGTTACTTATTAGAGGAACAACACAGACTGAAGTCTTGATGTCCCGTGTGCTTTCTAAAATCTGTTGGTAAGCTTGAGGGTACCTGTGCAGGTTGTGGTTTAAGCTGTAGATGTAAACTGATGTGAAGCTAGTGAAGCTCATGTCCCTTGAACGTTTCTGAGCAGGTCATGTCTTTTCCTACAGGAGGGGAAGTGTTAGAGTGAGCATTGAACTACAGTCACTTTCTAATCCAGTACACAGAAAGGTTGGTATTTATTTATTTTTGAAATATGATTATTTGTGGGTGTCATAATTATTATTGTGGTTTTGTTTGTAAGAAAATGAGATCTGTATTTACCCATACTTAGTCATACTATAATCACTAAGGTGGTTTTACTAGGGAGGCTTATTCACTATGTTTCATATATGCTGACTCTTACAGTTCCCCCGACTATGAGAAATTCTACTGTCCAATTTGTGGTAGACTGTGCTCTCCCCCATGTTTTTAGTACTCAAATATAAACTATTGAATTTTTTTTTAAAGACTTACTCTTTTGCTAATCCATTTTTTAAATTTTTGGGTCATTTTATGACTGTTGCAAGTCTAGAGTGGTGAAATCTAACTGTAATTTAAATATAATTATACCATGTGCTACTAAATCCAAGAAGAATTAGGGGTTGATGTACCAACCTGGGTTTGCCATGAGCATTTAGAAGATTACCTGACTTTATGTTTTGATTTAGAATGTAAATCCCATGTGAATTTAAAAATTAAGTTGAATTTGGTGATATATGCCTGTAATCCCAGCATTCAAGAGGAAGCAGGAGGATTGAGAGCCCTTTCAGATGCAACCTCGGCTACACAGTTGACACCCTGGCCTAAAAATGTAAAATAAATAACAGCACTAAGAATATAGGCTATGTAGCATCTGTTTTCCTTGTTGCAGCTCTCTCTGAGTGCATGAAAATGTCTTGTAGTTGGCAGTAACTGTGGGTTTTGGCTTGTTAGTTTTCAGTAGTATCTGGGGTGAATTTTAAGAAGTACTTATGTAGAGTTACTGAACCATGGGCCATTCTGACTTTCCAGAACGAGAGTATACATTCTCACTGTTAATCTCACATGTGCTACCTCTGCACTTTTTAGTTTTACTAATAAATTGCTCCAGTACCCCAGTAGTTAGTTTCCTAGAAATGAGATTTTCATCAAGTTCTTTGTTAGTCCTAGCTCCTCTCCTAGTGTGTCTGTTTTCTTTGTTCTCTGGAGTTCATAGTTTTTGTGTACCTACCTGTCAGCTGTGATGCTCTGTCACACTTTAAATTTAACCTGGCAAATTTCTTTATGAAAGGAACCCATTTTATTAGAAAAAGAAGCAGATGGACCATCCTGCCAGTTGCCAGCTGGAGTAGGAGGCCTCCTGGGAAGCACTGGAAACATGTCACCTGATACTCACCTTTTAACTGAGCGATAAGAGACTTTCCTTTTCTTGAGCAGATGACTGTCAGTTTTGCTGATTCTATTTGCTTCTTTTATGAAATACCAGAGCAGTAAATTTGAGAGAAGCTGAAAATACAGTTGTTCAGTCCATCCTTGATGCCACAGAGTACAAAGCTGGTCTATATTTCTGAGCCACTAACAGATGCTCTTAACTTGTAGCATTTCATCAGCTCCACACACCACATACAGCTCCCATGATGCTGGATGTCTACCCCTAGCTAAGATGCTGACTCTAAAGACTAATAAAAACGAACAGTGCCAGAAAGCAGGGCTCTGAAGTATAACTGATATGTTGAAGTTTGTGAATAATTTCACTTTTACAAAAGATCTGCTGGAAACATTTTAAAAAGCTAATCTTTTCTTTAGGATTTAGTCATCCGTCTGACTGATGATACAGATCCATTTTTTCTATATAACCTTGTTATATCTGAGGAAGACTTTCAAAGGTAAGTTATTTTGTTTTTGCTGGTCTATGTGTAGTCTAGGAATTACTTTCTGAATTACTTTTTTATGTATTTGCACTCTTCTTTTGAAGCACATACCTGCTAAGGTGGTAAAGTATTCTGGGAATATTGATTGTCTTATAATTGCTTATAGGATATTTTTAAAGATGAATGTTTTATAGGTTATCAGATCAGACTCTACTTAAGCAGCTCAGAAATTTGATGCTTTAGCAAAATTTCTTGACTCTCGTTAGATAAGGTAGATAAAAGCTCTCAACTTTAGCTTTTATAAGATAATAATGAATAAAGAATATTTCTGTTTATGAATTGTAACTAGAGATAGCAGTTAAGTTTCTAAGCTGTTTTCCTGTTTTCTGCATAGTTTAAAGTTGCAGCAAGGACTCCTGGTGGACTTCTTAGCTTTTCCACAGAAGTTTATAGACCTCCTTCAGCAGTGTATGCAGGAGCATGTGAAAGAGACTCCAAGGTGAGACTCCCTTTGGAAGATGAACGGTGACAAAATTATTTTTTTAAAGATTTATTTATTTACAATGTACACAGATCTCATTATAGATGGTTGTGAGCCACCGTGTGGTTGCTGGGAATTTAACTCAGGACCTCTGGAAGAGCAGCCAGTGCTCTTAACCTCTGAGCCATCTCTCCAGCCCCCCAAAATTATTTTTTATGTAATGCAAATATCTCAATTTTTTAAAAAACTGGGATTAGAGTTTAATTAAATCTCAAACTTTAAGAAATTTTGACTAAAATAAATATCTGACCCTTAATTTATGTGTTTTGATGCAGCTTTTAAAGTTAGTTGATTTAAAAAAAATTTTTTTTTTTTTTAAGATTTATTTCCTATTTAAACTGTTTGCGTGTATGCAGGGGCTTTTGTAGGCCAGAGGGTTGTGTCAAATCTTCTGGAGAACTGGGAACTGAACTGAGGTTCCCAGAAAGAGCAGCAAGTGGTTCTTTTTAGGTATACTTCTATAAGGAACTTTCCTTTCTGAATCAATGCTCTTTGATCATTCTGAGAATTTATAGGGAACAGGTCCTTGAGTCTTGCCGTTGCTTAAAGGGAAGTTTTCAGAGTAAGGGGCCAGTACTTTGTGCACTCTCCCCAACCCCGTGCGTGGTACATTGATGAGTTTTTGTTTTAGGTTTCACTTTCTCTTGTTTCCTTTTCAATCTCCCAGTGTGAACTCAAGGAATGCGTTTCATTCAACAACCCGACATGCTCTTGTTTATCTTTATCCAGTGAGAGTCCTTTCACACAGCCCCTGTGATCTTTAACTTGACCACCTTCATGGTCTGAGGAAATTCATGACGCAATGGCAGGGTTTCACAGTTTTCTAAGTGTGTTGTAATGTGACTTTTCTCTTCAAAGGTTTCTCCTGCAGCTCATTTCTTCAGCAGCTCTTTTGGATAACTCACCAGTATTTTTAAATGTAGTAGAGACAAATCCTTTTAAGCATCTTATTCACCTGTCACTAAAGCTTTTACCTGGAAATGACGTAGAGTTAAAGAAATTTTTAGCAGCCTGTTTGAAATGTAGCAAGGTAAGATTTTAAGTTTAAGTTGCTCTTTTAAACTAGGGACCTAAGTACTTTATAAACGATTGCAGAGCCATATCACCCTTCTACCCTTTTAAGTGAATTTCATTGTTTTTCAATGAAATTTATTGCTTATAGCTGTGAGTCTGTAACTAGACCAACAGTTGAGGAACTTCTGATCCAGGATATTTACTACTTTGCTGTGGCCTTAGGCACCTAAATTCCGTATCACCATTTTATCAGCTGACAAATATATTTAAAAATAAGTATACGAACATGTTCTGATAGTATTAAACGCAAAGGATGTGGTACAAAAATAGCATAGTGTTACTGCTTAAGAAAATATTGAATGTTGTGTCTGGCGAGTGTTCAGGGTGCATAGATCTGGGGTCTTGTGAAAATGTAGGTTTTGGTTTCGAAGGCCCAAGTTTTTGAATGTTCAAAAGGCTCTTTGCCTGATGCTGCTGTTATATTTCATTGCACTTTGAATAGCTTGGCTATGGATGATTTTATTAAATTATAAGATGCATAATATTTTTTTTTATAAATAGGAAGAAAAATTATCATTGACTAAATCACTAGATGATGTTACCAGGCAACTGCACATTACACAAGAGGTTAGTCAAATTTCCTTTTGCTTTTGTAAAAATCATCTAAACGTTGGTCCTGAACTTTTTCTTGAATTAAAGCCAAGCCCCTGTGTATCTTCTTTCAAAGTATATTGCCATGGGATCTCCTTTTTTGCCCCCTTCCCCTACCAGCTAATTATCTTAAGTTGATGCTTTCTTCTAGATATTTAATTTCACCCAAACATTTCTGCCATCCCTAACATATGGCATGTTTTTAAGTCATCGTTTAATAAGACGTTGCTTAGCATCTATCACTTCATTTTTCCTTTAAAAAAATAATTTTTATTGTGTGTTTGTATGTGTGTGTGACTGTGTGTAGGCATGTATGTACCAGGGCATGTAAATGGAGATCAGAGGACAAGTTGTCGGACTTGGTTTTTCTCCTTTTGCCATGGGTACCAGGAATTAAACTCAGGTCATCAGGCTTGGTGGAAGCTCTCATTGGCCCTTTCATTTTATTCATCTCACTTGTCTGGTTTAAAATGACTTCAGTTCATATCTTTGTTTTTCTTTCTTCCTATGTTAAGATTGGAAGTAATCCTTTTGGGGCTGGAGAGATGGCTCAGTATTTGAGAGTATGAACTGCCCTTCCAGAGGACCTAGGTTCAGTTCTTGACATCCACATGGCCCCTCACAGCTGTCCGTAACTCCAGCTCCAGGGGATCCAGACAGACATGCAGCCAAAGCACAAATGCACATAAACATAAATTTTTAAAATTTTTTAACAAATTAATTCTTTCAGTCGGCTTAGCATGATTTTGGTCATAACCACTACACTTTGCCCTTTACCTTTGAACTCTCTGGTGAACACACTTGATAAGCAGAGGGTTATAGGTAGAAAATACTCCTGTGTATCATGGTTCCTTGAGGGACCTTGCTGTTGTGCTTACATATAAGAAGTAGACTTAGGAGGGACCTAATATACCCAAGTCTTAATGTCAGGGGAGAGGATTTTTGGTGCTGAAGAGCTAAATGAAACTCAAATTTTAAAGGCAGGCTAAACTTCACTTGTAGGCCATTGGAATTCTAAAGCTGTTTCTGTTCTCATCTTGACTTCCTAAATTAATCTGTGGGAAAAGCTTTGAGTATGTATTAAAAGGCTGAACTTTCTTTTCAGTATTGTTAAGTACTTTGTCTTCTAGTCTGAAGTGTAGCATATTTAAGAGACTTTCCTGCTATCTTGTACCCATCTCTAATATAGACATTATCAGAAAAAACACAAGAATTAGATAAATTGCGGCATGAATGGGCCTCACACACAGCATCATTGACAAATAAGCATTCTCAGGAGTTAACAAATGAGAAGGAAAAAGCCTTGCAGGTAAGAACATTAAAGGTAACTGGAAAATGGCATTTTAAAAATTACTTTTAGTTATTCCATTGATTATAAAAATAATAAATGCTTGCTTTAAAATTTTTAAACCTCTAACAAGTACATAAAATCAAAATTAAAAGCTTATTTTTAAAAGTTTTACTACTCACTGATTCTGTAGCCGGCCTGGGCATTTTCTTCTGCTCTGCTTCCCAGGTATCAACCTCACTCCACTATGGATAGTCTGGTGGCCCTCCTCTCTTCAATTCATCATGCTGATGATGCTCAGCTCAGTCATCATCACATTCATGCTCACCTCAGTGCAGATAATTGGATGTAGTTTTCTTGACTTTCTGTCTCTCTCCGCCACCTCTCTATATATGTGATATGCAACTTACAAATAGTTTGTTTATTAAGTTTGTAGCAATATATATAATTACAGGTTGACATTTGGGGTTTTATACTATGCTAATAAGATTTTATTAGATATATTGATTATAGTCTTCTTAAAAACTTAACATAAGATACCATTCTGTATCACTTAAATACTTCTTTTTGATGCTAAGCAGCTACTATTTGACATTCAGATACAATTTAACTACTTGCCAGACTGGTGGACATTTGAATCTTTAAAATGTTGGTTACTGTGAACCAGTGTAGTGAGCTTTCTGTTTACATTGTAATAACATTCATATAAAATTCTCTTGATAAATGCTTGTCACCTAAAAAGGTTATGTCACATGGGAATCCTAAAGGCTCTTATCTCCCTGTGCTTCTGATACTATTAATCATCTTCCTACTGCCACCTGATAGCCACTAAAGGGTGCTTATATCAGTTCCTCTTAGATCTTTTCGTGAAGCCAAGCATCTTTTCACATGACTTTTTATCATTTTTATTTCTTCTGTGGATTACTTTTTCACCTTTACTCCATTTGTTTTCTTATAGTGAAATGCCTTTCTTACTGTCTATTTTATAGCTTTAATAATATAGTTTAATGCTCTTAATACTAACTAGTTATTTGTTGTTAAGGGTATAGCTGGATTTTTAAAATAAGTATATGCGTCACTCAAAATTTAGAATATTGTGTCATCCTTCAAGGGTCACTTACATGACTTCCAGTCTGTGTGCTACTCTTATAGGGTGTCTTAGGGTTTTTATTGTGAAGAGACACCATGACTATGACAACTCTTATTAAAGAAAGCATTTAATTGGAACTGGCTTACAGTTCAGAGGTTTAGTTCATTGTTAGCCTAGTGGCATGTAGATAGACATGGTGCTGGAGAGGTAGAGAAGAGTTCTACATCTGGATGCATAGGCAGCAGGAAGAGAGAGTGAGCCAGTGAGCCTGGCTAGAGCTTCTGAAGCTGCAAAGTCCACCCCCAGTGACACACTTCTTCCAACAAAGCCATACCTACTCCAATAAGGGCACACATCCTAATCCTTTCAAATACTGCCACTCCCTGTCAGCCTATGGGGCCCATTTTCATTCAGACTACTACGTGGGGTCATCACCTTCCTACTGCTGCCTTAATTGCTTGGTTTGGTTTGTTCTTCAACATAAGTTGACTCAAATAGTATGTTTTTATATTATTCCCTTCCCTCAGCATAACAGCTCTCAGATTCAATTGAATGATTTCATTATTGTTCAGTATTTTCTGTGACTAGACCATGAATGATTTGTTTTCCTGTTAGCTGGCCTTTGGATTATTTATGATATTTTGTTGTTATATATTAAACTGATATGAGCAACCTACTACATGTCTTTTTGTGCAGGTGTACACTCCCTATTCTTGGGTATAATTTACTGCATTCACATATAGGTACGTGCTTAGCTTGAGCGGGAACTGCCTGTTTTCCAGTGAACACATACATTGCCACTCTGAGTTTATAATACTATCACATAATAATGAGCATTTGTTTGTATGTATAATGACCAACTTGACTATGTAATGCCCTTTCAACATGCTCATTATTAAATTAACCTATTAGAATTTTTTAAATTTATTTTTAGAAATTATTTGTGTATTCCGAACATGAATTTTTTGTCAGGTACAGGTGTTACCCAATATCTATAAGGAAGTAATAACAGGGACTCTGTCAGAACATGGAAGTATATAAAGGCTCAAATGTCTCTTATACAAAGTGGCATATTGTTTACAAAAAACTTGTGCACATCTGTACTTTGGATCATCTCTAGATTACTTATAAGGTCTAATACAATATATATGCCATGAAGACAGTTGCTGTCCAATGTTGTTTAGGGGATAATGGCAGAAAAACCTATATCACAATACAGATAAAACTATGTGGTACAAGAATAAGCCATTGTACATGACACTCCAACGATGAGTTTTGAATGACTGAGATTATTAATGGCAGAGGGCCACACCAGAGTGTCACTGCATAGCACCCCTACACCCCTACTCTTGAGACAGGGTCTCTCTATGTAATGTCCTGGAAATCACAGAGATTTGATTGCTTCTGTCTTCTGAGTGCTGGGATTAAGGGTGTACACCATCACACCTAAGTCCCTCCTTTTCCTTATTCTGCTACATTCTTTTTAAAGAATATTGGTGACTGGGGATTTTATATATTTTTACTCCTTACAAGTAAGACTATTTACTTCTCTGCCTCCACCATTCTGGCTGTTCTATTTTTAAGACAGTTTTGTGTAGCTCAGGAAGGACTTGATCTTGCTGGATAGTAGAAAATAACTTTGAGGTTCTGATCCTTGCATTTATACCTCCTGAGTGTTAAAAGTTACCAAAAAGACAACAGTGTTAAATATACCTTTGTTTACCTCACTTGCTCTTTCATGAAACCTGCAATTGAAATAGATTTCTTTTAAGCAGGGAATCTGAAAATGATGAAGAAATTATGATTGCTTTTCTTCTTATCTTTTCCTATTTGTATTTCTGTTCTTTCTTCTTTGACATGCTGTTCTATAATAGGCACAAGTTCAGTACCAGCAGCAGCATGAACAACAGAAAAAGGATCTTGAAGCCCTCCATCAACAAAATATCCAGCAGCTACAAAACAGATTGTCTGAGTTAGAGGCAGCTAATAAAGACCTCACTGAGAGGAAGTATAAAGGCGACTCCACTGTCCGAGAACTGAAAGCGAAGCTTGCTGGTGTGGAAGAGGTATTGAGCGCTGGCTTGCTTCCTGGAGGCACCTGTAGACTTGTGGTTGAGTCCTTTGGTTTACTGTGCTCACTGCACTGCTGAGTGGGTGGTGTTCTTTGGAAGCTCTGCACAGATCTTTTGGCACTATGATAATCATCTCAATGCAAAGCAAATAGGGAATAGTAAATGTGATAAAAGTGCTAACTGAGGACAGCACTGAGATAACCGGGGTATTTTAGTTTGGAGTTTGAGTATTTACAGGAGCAGCCTTCAGATTCTTTCAGCATCCTTTTAATATTAGTTCAGGGTCTGTGTCTCACAGGAGCTCAGTGTTGGCAAGTTTAGTCTGGCAGCCATATGAAGTCGAATGACCAGTGAGAATACCACTGCTAGACAGTAGCTGATGCTTACTGAACTGTGCTGGGTAATGACAGACACTATGGAAGTGACTTGCAGAAATTAACCTCGTACTTAGGTTCTATTGTTGTTATCCTCATTGTAGAGATAATGAGGCTGCAGCACAGAGTTTTGTCATTTGCTTAAGATCCTACAACCAGTGGAAGAGAGAGGATTGTAACTCATCTGTTACTTGCCAGTGTTTCTTTCGAGCAGCCGGGAATGTTTGTTTGCATTCGCAGGGCCTCCTGCATATTTGGCAATCGTCGGCAGTGACCTTCAAACCATGTACATCGGAGAAATTGAAACAGTCTTGGTGCTTGCCACAGCACATTTGTGGATGCCTTGGCACTAATGATAGGCTCTACTTAGCAGCACTAGAAGTTTTTGTTTGTTTGTTTGTTTGTTTTTTTCTAGATTGTTGTGGGTGTTTTTGAGACAGGGTTTTCTCTGTCCCCAGGTTGGCTTCAGACTTGATTATAAGTCAATACCTGGCTTTGCCTTACTTAGTGGCTGGAGTATAGCATCCTCCACCATTTCTGATTTTTGTTTGTTTGCTTGGTTTTTTGAGGGAGGGTTGCTGTATGTATTCCTTCCTGTCCTAGAACTCCGTAGACCAGATTGGCCCTAAACTCAGAAATGTCAAGACAACTTTGTATATGAGGACACTAAAAGAAGTTGAGTGTTTCCACAATTGCCCTGTACATGGATTCTGATTTGAAGTCAAGTCTGTCTGAAACCAAAATTTGCTCTGAAAACCATTGGCAAAATTATCTTAAATGCTTTTTGTTAAAACAGTTCCCTAGGTATTACTTATTGGACTTAAATCAGTTACATTTGGGTTGCTGTAAGCTTATTGATAGGTGATTTATTGTAGATTTTAAAAAATTCTATTTAAGTTATTGTTTGCTTTTTCCTTGCTTTAAATATAAACCAGAGAGAAATTAATAATGTCAACATATTTATTGATGTAGAAATGGTTTTAATATATTATAAGAAGTAGACAATGAAATTGCACAGTGCGGGGCTAGAGAGATGCACTGGAGTTAAGAGCACCAGGCATGTCTGTGGTGCACATATGCACATACAGGGAAAGCACTCAGACACATGGAGTAAAATAAGTAAATCTTACAGGGAAATTACACAGGATCAGCTCCTATGCTGACAAGAAACCATCCCTGTAGCCAGCCAGAAACCTAATTCTACAACTGTAGCCCTCACCCAGCTACCTTTAGATTCAGTTAGTGAGTTAGAAAATTCTCCTTATACATTTTAAGAAGTTGTAAATTTTTTTTTTCATAGATCAGGATTGCTTTGTTTTCTCCTTGGTATAATTTAGTTGGCAGTATATTTTTACAGTTCTATCCAGGTCTATAACTTACATCACTGGGGTGATTTTTTATGGCTTTAAAAAACATACTAGAACCTCAAAATTACTAAAGACTGTTTTTTGGCTTGAGCTAAGATATATGTAGCCTAGATTGTAATGATTCTGCGTTAGCCCCTGTGGAGACAGACACCACTGTGCCTATCTTTGGATACATTTTTAATATTTAAGACATTATAGTTTTTTAGAAAGTTTTGGTTTTTTTAAGATAATGAGTATTTTTTTTAAACTTTAATTTATTTTTATGTGTATAGATGTTTTGCCTATAAGTATGTCTTTGCATTATGTGTGTACTTGTTATCTGTGGAGGCCAGAAAAGGACATCAGATTTCCTGGGACTTGGCTACAGGCAGGTGTGAACTGCCACTTGGATGCTGGGAATTGAATTGTAGCCTCTGGGAGGGGAGTCAATGCTTTTATCCACTGAATCATCTTTTTGGCCCCAAGACACCTTAGTTTTAAATAGTTCACCTGGCTCATTTTCATTCTACACGATGCATAATAATTCCTTCTCCCAACCAACCCCAGGAGCTGCAGCGGGCCAAGCAAGAGGTCCTTTCTCTGAGAAGAGAGAATTGTACTCTGGATGCTGAATGCCACGAGAAAGAAAAGCATATTAACCAGCTACAAACAAAAGTGGCAGTTTTAGAACAGGAAATCAAGGATAAAGACCAGCTTGTTCTGAGAACAAAAGAAGCGTTCGATACAATTCAAGAACAAAAGGTCTTTTGTAAAAATTTTAAAATAAATAGATGACATTTACTAGTGATACTTTCCCTAAACAAATGCAATGCTTTACTTGTGTTTTGTTTTTTTTTTTTAATCAGGTGGCTTTAGAAGAAAATGGCGAGAAAAATCAGATACAACTGGGAAAACTTGAAGCTACAATTAAATCGTTATCAGCAGAACTTTTGAAGGTTGGTTTTGAAATGTTTAGCAGAATATTAATGTCTCATTGGGTTATGTAAATATTCATATGAGGCTCTCTTATAGGCAAATGAAATTATCAAGAAGTTACAAGGGGATCTTAAAACTCTCATGGGTAAATTGAAACTGAAGAATACAGTTACTATTCAGCAAGAAAAGCTATTGGCTGAGAAAGAAGAAATGCTACAAAAGGAGCGAAAGGAATCACAGGACACTGAACAGTGTCTTCGAGCCAAAGAACAAGAGGTGGTAGCTGTCTCCTGCTTCTGTGTCAAGACTGTCTTGTGTAGAGTTAGTGAGCTTCCCCACATAGGTGTTAAAACTTCACCTTAGTTGTATGAAGACAGTTGCTTTGACCTTTTTTATCAGCTTAAACAGAAACCCACTAAACTAGGTAGATGTTAATGACCCATTGTAGTTGCAAAGTTAGTTATCAGTACTCCTATACCTTGGTTCTCATATGTACAGGATGGATAAGTATTTGTGTATGTATACTGCTATTTAAATATTTCATCGCATAGTTGAATTAACTTTTATTTACATTTAATAGTTTTAGTGGTAATCAACCAATTAATAGTTTAATACATTTCTGTAGTGTTCAACTTCTAATTTGACTTATTGTGATGATTGACATTACAGGTATGCACATTACAAGGGCAATTAGAAGCTACAGTTCAGAAACTTGAAGAAAGTAAACAACTTTTAAAAAATAATGAAAAATGTAAGTAATTTACATTTGCCTGTAAAGGAGGCTTATAGTTTTATTGGTTTTTTTAATTAAATTTTTTTATATTAGTTACAGTTTATTTACTTTGTATCCCAGCTGTAGTCCCCCCATCCTTCCCTCCCAGTCCCCCACTCCCTTCCTCATCTCCTCCCTGCCCCTCTTAAGTCCATTGATGGGGGAGGTCCTCCTCTCCTTTCATCTGATCCTAGCTTATCAGGTCTCTGGCTGCAGTGTCCTCCTTTGGGGCCTAGCAAGGCTGCTCTTCTCTCGGGGAGGGATGAAGGTCAAAGAGCCAGCCATTGAGTTCATGTCAGAGACAGTATAGTTTTATTGCTAACTTGAAATTTTTATTTGAATTAGTGAAAGTACAGATAATGAAAAAATTGCTATATAAAAATAATTTTTGCCTTAAATTTGCTTTTTTTTGTTGTCATTTTGTTTGACTTTTTAGTCAGGGTCTTGGCTATATAGCTCTGCCTGCTTCTTGCCTCCTGAGTGCTGTGATTAAAGGTGTATAACACCATGCCTGGCAAGATTAAACTTTAATTAAGCATTTTATCAGTTCCAAGACATAGACTTGTGAACTTTAAATATCTGAAAGATACTGTTCTAGAAGCAAAAGCTGTCAGATTTATGAGTCACAGAAAAGTATGTGCTCTAGAGAGCAAGATAATAAGAAGTCCCATGTGGTGCTTGTTAAAATCAGCATCTTTAACTATGGACATGTGTTCAAGCTTCTATTGTGTGACTGTGGTGTAAAGCAGCCATAGAAACTGAATACTACAGAAAACTACTTATAGTTGGTGTGCTGTTGCACATTTGTAATCTGAGCCTTTGAGAGACAGAGGCAGAAAGACTATTAATTATGGGGTCTACCTGGGCTACAGTGAAACCCCTCTGAAAAAAAAAAAAAGGATAAAAGTACTTATGTTAAATTATTTGACAAATAAAAATAAATTGTTTTGCTTTTTTTTATTCTCCTCTTTAAGTAATCACATGGCTAAACAAAGAATTAAATGAAAACCAGTTGGTAAGAAAGCAAGACACATTGGGAAGCTCTGCCACTCCACCTGCACTTTCTAGTAGCAACACCATCAGAAGTGGGATTTCTCCCAACCTGAATGTGGTAAGAGTTAGGATGAGATGTTAGTGATACCACTGAGTCCAGCAGTTATTTAGTGGGAGCTGGTATATACTGCCATTGGAGTATGGATTAAATATATGTGTTCTTTACGAAGAGCCTATATTTCAAGGGCATAATTCATGCCTTTGTGCGATATGAATGTTGAGTGTGTGTATACATATATGTGTGCACATAAGACTTTCCTATAGAAATCATTATTAAGTATACTGAAACTTATAAAATATACATGAATATACAAAGAGACAGATTGTTTAGAACACTTCAAGCAGAGAAAATTCAAGATTTAGACTCACGTTTGGGATTACTATGAAGAAAAGCCTAGAGTCTGAGCATCATGAGATAGACATTTCTAGCTTTGTCCTCATAGGGAATGGGAGTGAGAAGAAAGGCAGCTCTTTAGCTCAAGGAGGGGCCCTGGTAATACAAGATGGCAAGGCTGAGAATGCAAAGCACTTGCTTATTACAGCTAAAGACCTAGGCTCTCCTCTTGAACATAACAATTACACAGAATATCATTAGACATGGTCTCTTAATGAATCGGCACAAAAACGAGTACTCTTCAATAATAGCTGAACACAGACAAATGTTTGCTAAGCTAAAGAAAGGGCCAGACAGCCTTCTGTCTTGGTTGATATTTGCAGCTGTTTCTCTAACAGTTCTTTCCTTAATATAGTCCTACCTTATTCAGTAAGATGTAATTAGGTACTCTGTTAGTAATTTCTGCTTCCTAGCTGCTTGGAGTCAATTCATGGTAGAGTTCTACTATCTTTAGTCCTTTCCTCAAATTCTCTGACATGCCTAAGTTCAGTCAGTAAGTCTCTCTTAACATACCATTCCTCATGGTTCCTCAGAGTTTGCAGCCTCATCAATGTGGAGCAGGAATCCCAATTGTACACCAGAGGCATGTTGCTCATTATGAGGGATTACCACTGATTCTTAAATGATTTAGATGCTTAACAGAAATTTTAATCTAATCTGATCCATGATACTACACTATGTAAAGCCTGGAAAAGTTTGCTGCTAAGTCAGAAGGGGGTACAAAAAAAAAAATGGCTGGTGCTAAATTATAAACTTAGAGTTGAATCTTTAATGAACGCTGTTAAATCACTGTGGAAAGGTGTTTATATTGTGTAGCCACTGGTGATGCAGTCACTTCAAGTGGCCTCTTGTAAGAACCTTTATTATGATGTTGGTTAATGATGATGCCATGATATTAACATTAGTGCAAAGCATTCTTTCAACTTGTCTTTTTAAAGACACTAGTCCTGTTTTTACTCAGTCTAACAAAATTATTTTATCTCTGGACTGTCGATGACTCCTCATTCTTCCTTGCACCTTCTCTGTCAGGAAGGCTAGATAGGTAAGCCAAGGTGCCGCGGTAGTCTTTGTTTTAGCCCACTCAAAGGCAAGTGCAGTAGTTTCTTTGATCCACCCTTGCATAGCTGGTCTGGAAGGCCCTTTAGGTGGACCAAAGAGATCCTGGCCTCTGGTTATTAAAGAGCAGCATTTTGTAGTGTCTTGCTAGAGAAAAAAGGCTTCTGAGATATTACTATTAACTAATAATTAGTAGTAGTAGACCCTATACCTGTTAGGCCAGCAAATACTTCAGATTATAATTTAGAAAATTTCTCATCTTCATTTTTATATTTTGGTTTTTAGGTTGATAGTAGACTAAACTATCCGAGCTGTGGAATTGGCTATCCTGTTTCCTCTGCGTTCACGTTCCAGAATGCTTTTCCTCATGCAGTATCTGCTAAAAACACTAGCCATCCAATCTCTGGACCAAAGGTAACCCAATGAACTGTTTTTGAAAAGCTACAGAAATGTGTTGGCATATAAGTATTTTTACCTTTTAAGAGTTTGTTTGCCTGGTCCGCTGCTGTGTGTTGGATAATATAGTAGATGAATACTGAGCATCTTGTATGTGCTTAAAGGAAATTCATGCCCCCCACAATGTGTGCAGAGTCACCGTAGCTTCTAAAGCATAATCTTGCTTATTTCTACTCACCTCTCCATTTTTATTCATTGCTTTACTAGGTCTACAAGCTAAAGAGATATCATACTATTGGCATATTCGGTTTTTTTCTTCCTCTCTTGTCAGAATTTATATCTGGAGGGCAGGCTTATCCCCAGGAAATTCTAAAATACAGTTTTAGAATTTGGCAACACTGTCTCAAATGATAAGTGAGAAGCAATGCTCTCAACCTTGACTTACTAGAAAGATTTTTTGGATTCAGTTTATGTTTTGATCATTATTACAACTACTATTTTGGTGTCTAGTTACATGCTCTTAAATATATGGGCAAAATAGGCAGTCTCTGTCATTTGTTTTGTTGTTGCTTTTACATGGGTCTTACTATGTTGTCCTGAGTAGCCTGCTTCTTCCTGGAAGCTAGAGTTACAGGGACATGACACTTTGCAGGCTTCTAAGTCTGTCTTTTTTAAATTACATTTTATTCTCTCTGCCTGTTTGTCTGTTGCTCTCCCTCTGTATGTGTGTGCTTGTATGTTTGTGTGTATGTATGTGTGTGTGCGTGCTGGTGAAGGATTCAGAGGACAACTTGGGGAAATCAATTCTCTCCATCCACTATTTAGGTTCCAGTGATTGAACTCAGGTCCTCAGCTTGGCCAGGGGTGTTGTGCTCATTTTTAAACTATTCCATTTGGGGTATTTAAGCCTCTACCTTCCTTCCACTAACCCTTTAGCCCTAGATAAGAGAGAGAAGGTTAGTGGGAAGAGGGAGCTCAGACCCCTTTCTCCCAGCTGTTTAGGTTTGATGGGTTATTTTGGAGCTATACCAATCTCCGTCAACAACAAATGCAGTAAGCAGTTTCCTCCAAGCCACTGCATTGAAACATTTCTCTCCATCTGTGTCCTCCAAGCCACATCGTCTGTCTCTGATTTCTTCAAACTGCTACCCCTTCTTTTCCTGGACTCTTGTGTTTATATCCTTCAAAGTCCTAGACCACACCCCTCTGTGCTGCATGAGGAAGGCCATTACCAGCTGGCAAAGACCATGTCCACCCCCTACCCAGTTACCAGCTATGGACAAACTAAGCCCAAACTAAAATCCCACACTTGGGATTAACACAAAAACATAACATAGTTTATTTCTGGTTCTTCGATTCTCCTGCTCTTTGATCACTTGCCCCTGGTGATATGGCCTTGCTAGACCACAGAGGAAAAGGAACCTGGCAGTCCTGATGAGACTGGATAAACTAGGGTCAGATGGCAGGGAAGGAGAACTCCCCCTTTCAGTGGACTAGGGGAAGGGATAGCAGGGAACAGGGAGGTAGGGGACTGGGAGAGGTTGTGGGAGACGTCTTCAATCGGGATAGATAATGAATAAATTGGAAAAAAATAATAAAAAATTAAAAAATAAATAAACATTGAGCTAACATAACTGAATTTTAAAAGAAACCAAAGCTTCCATTACACACAATTGCCTTTATCCAATGAGCTGTCTCGCTGCTTACCTCTCCTTATGTTTTTGCTTCTCAAAACCTCTTGTTTTATGAACTCCTTATTTTCTTTTTTAAAGATTTTTATTTTTATTCATGTGTGTATGTCTGTGTGTGTGCCACATGTGTGCCAGTGCCTGGGGAGGCCAGAAGAGGGTATTCCATCACTAGAGCTGGAGTTACAGGTGGTTGCGACTGGCATGGGTGCTGGGAAACACATTCTGGACTTCTGCAACATCAAGTGCTGCTAACTGCTAAGCCATTTTCTCCAGCGCCTCCATACTTTTTTTTTTTTTTTTTTATCATGCACCCTAAACAGTAAAAGCAAAAAAGCTCAGCAGTTGAATATTTAAATAAAGGAGTCTGTCTTTCTCTGTGAGCTGTATCCTTATCCTATCCTAAATGACTATGTTGTTTACAGCTTAGTGGGTTAAGAAAATAGGCTCTGCATGGGCACAGCAACAATCCTGCCATGTAATTCATAGGTTGAAGCAGAAAGCTTAAAGTCAGCTTGGGCTGGGCATGCAGGGCACATCATTAGTCAGGAAGCTACTGTGAATGAGATTGCTTTTATGCTTTCATTTTCAAGTTTACTGTAAATAGAAAAGCTAATTTTTATATTATTTTATAGCCTGCTACTTTACCAAATTTTTGATCATTTTAGAGAACTCTTTAGACCTTTGTTAATGTTTATACCTTTCTGATACAAATCTTATAGTACATTATTACTTTCACTAAGCTACTGTATTTACATGCTGATATTTTTATCTTAAATTATCTTGTATATTTTTATTATTTTTGGTTATTTTGAAGCTTAATTTCAAACACCTTACTTAGAATCTTTAAATAAACACAGCTGTCCTCGAAAGCCTGTTAAAAGACATGTTTTTCAGAATCTGCAACGTAAAAGCATTTATTGTGGTACTTGGGGGTTTGTGTTCGTTTTGAGACGGAGCCTTGCTACTGTGTAGTCCCAGCACATATGGGATATGGGCATGTGCTACCAGACCAACCAAGCCTTGCGTAGTTTCAGCCCTGTCGTTGACACAGTGCTCCAGTGCTCACGTCAGAGTAATCGTTGAGTGAGGTGCTTGTTTTCTTCCCTTGTTACTTGTATCATGGGAGCTTTTTTTGGTGAGGAAAAGTCTGGTTCCTTTTAAGTTTCAAAAGAATGTGCTTGTGCTGTAAAATATAGGCAAAACCTTTTATTTTTATTATTTGGATTTATCAAAAAGCAAACCCTACCCACTGAGCTCAGCATGAAACTGCCTCAGTTCTGAGTTCATGAACTGCATTCTCCCCACAGGTTCAGTTTAACTTGCAGCTTACAAAACCAAGCACAGCACTAGATGCGCAGCCAGGAGCAGCTATTGGCAGGCCTTGCTCAACTGATAAGGAAAAGTAAGTACTCAATGCACATAGAGTTTATTATTTTAAGTGAATGAGTGTTTTTCCTGTGTGTATATTGTATGCAACCCGTGTCTGGTTCCCACAGAGGTCAGAAGAGGTTGTCGCATCTGCTAGAACTGGAGTTGCAGATGGTTTTGAGCTGCCATGTGAGCGCTAGGAACACAACCCAGGCGGGTGTGCTCAAGAACAGCCGTGTTCCTAATACTGCATCTCTGTAGCCCCTTGAAAGTTGATTTAAAAGTGTCTGGAAGCCATGAGGCCTGCTATTTATCCCTGACTTCTTTGTTAGACAGGGGCTCACTGTGTAGCTCTGACTGTCTTGGCACTCACTGTATAGACCAGGATGGCTTCACATTCAGAGAAATCGCTTGGCTCTACCTCAGGTGCGGGGATTAAAGGTGTATGCCACCAATTTAACATGAAAATTTAGAGGCTTTTTGTTGTTGTTTTTTTTTTTTGCTATGAAAAAGTGATTTATATATGGTTTTAAGTTATAGTATCCCCATTGGTATAGTGAAAGATTTTTTTCTAAGTAATGACAACTCTTGTAACTATTTGGACATCCAGGCATGGTGGTACACAGCTTAATTCCACCGCTCAGGTAGCAGAGAAAGGCAGATCTCTGTGAGTGCAAAAGCCAGGGCTACGTAGTGAGGACCTGTCTCACAAAGAAGGCTGCAGAGGTCGTTCAGTGGTGCTTTTCCAGAGGACCTGGGTTTGATTCCCACACCCATATGGCTGCTTACAACTCTTTGTAACTCCTCTTCTGGCCTTCAAGGGCACTGCATACATGTGTAGACATATATGCAGGCAAAACACTGATACGTACTAAAATAAGTAAATATACACGCACAAAAATTTTTAGTGATATTCCTAAACCAGCTGTGCACTTTTCTGTCACGTGTCACTTACATGATCTTTTTTTGTTCTAATGATATGTATTTTTTGACTCCAATGCACTCAAAATAATATTCTCCTCTATATATGCTGGTTTCTCCTGTATTTTCTTATTCCCACCCCGATGTGTGTTTGCCATGATATAAAATCTTATAGTGCTCATAGAATATATTTATCTTATAAATAAAAGTTCTTACTACATCTTAAAGTTTACTCCTTTTCTGGAAGAAAATCTTATGTATAGGTAAGTTTATTTGTAAATAAAACTAGTGAAAATCCCAGCTCTCGGGAGGCAGAGAGTCTGTGAGTTTGAGGCCATCCTGGACTTCAAATTGAGTCAAGGACAGCCAGGGCTCTGTTATACAGAGAATCCCTGTTTTGGAAAACAAAAAGCAAAACAAGAAAAAGAAGCCAGTGAAGAGTACATAGGTCAAGTGTCCTTTATTCAAAACATTTGAGACCAGCAGTAAGCACTTTAGACTTTTGAAGCTTCAGAATGTTGGAATATTTGCACATACATATCTTAGAATAGGACCAAAGCCTAAGATAAAGGATTGGTATTTCTCCAACATCCATCAAGGGAGGGCAGCAGATGTGGGGTTGTCAATTTGGGGCATTGTGTTCATGTGGTGGTCAAAAATTTTTGTATTATGGTATTTTATGGCACTTTGAACTTGTCATCTAGGGACATTCAGTACACATATAGAAAATGAACAATAAAGTGAAATTTAAGACAAAAATTCTTTCTTTTTTTTTTAAAGTGGCCAAAATTTAGGACTAGAATCCAAATACTTGAAGAAAAGAGAAGACAGCATTCCTTTACGTGGACTCAGCCAGAATCTATTTAGTAATTCAGGTGAGGAGATGTTGGCGCCGAGTGTGGGACAGTTTGTTTTCATGAAGTGTGTCTAAAGCTGAAATAATGACAGGTTGTGTGTTTCGTTTCTTTTGCAGACCATCAAAAAGATGGCATGTTGGGAGCATTACAGACATCTTCTAAGCCCACAATTGTCCCCTCTTCATCTTCAGCATATTTCCCTGGGCAGTTACCAAATAGTTAATCCAACACCTTTTATTTCTTACTGATAGTTTAGAAATTTAAATGGTTTAACAGTCCATTACCAACAAAACCAAGTTTTTCTTGTTCCTGTTAGATTTTTAGATCCTTTATAATACTGCTGCCATTTACAAACTTAGGGAATTGATAGATTCTGAGTAAATGGTATTTTTTTTATTCTGTGAACAGAATGTTTCAACAAATATCACTGAATTTTATCAGATTCCTACCAGTTGGTCTGAATTAGGGACTCCCTAAAGAAAAATACACCCTGCAAGGCATAGTAGTAAGCTGAAGAAAGCTTATGGGGCATACTATCACTTTTATTAGTAAAACAGTTCTTAATTTGCCACCTGAATATTGGAGAAAGAGCTTCCACTGTGATCACTGGTCTTTACATTGATGTCATATATATATTTGTTTTGTTTTTTAAACAGGTTCTATTATGTAGTTCAGGCTGTCCTGGAACTTGCTATATATGTAGACCAGGTTGGCCTCAAACTGAGGTCCACTTGCCTCTGTTATGCAGTATATTCTGATTGTTTTTCTTCCTAACTCCTCCCAGATGGTCTCCACTTCCCTGCCCACCCAATTTCATCTTCTTTCTTCCTCAAAAAAAGGAAAAAGAAAAACAAAAAAATCAAAACCAGTAAGATAAAAAAATACCAAACCAAAACCAATGGAGTCTATATTGTGCTAACCAGCTACTCCTGGGCATGGGCGTTTGGAGTTTGGTGGATATACCCAGTGACACTCTGAAGCACTTTAAATGAGTGAAATTAAGTAGTCATAGTAAATTATTTTCTCTAAGACATTTTTTTTTGATCTATGAAATAATTTTTATTTAAGAATAATGTGGACAGTGTATTTACATGTCCGAAGTGCTTTAGTTATCTGGGCTGAACATAGAGGATTTTGACTCTTCCATACAAAATCTTCAGTGTAATATAGCATCATTAATACTCATTACTTTTTTTTTTTTTTTTTTTTTTTACTAGAGTTTGCACTCTGTTAATAAAGCAGGAAAGTGAACTATTGGAAGTTACAACTTTATTACTAAAACCTTCCAAGAACTATTCTTTGAAATTTAGTTTAAAAAACAAAAACCCAAAAACTTTAGCGTGGGGGCTGGAGAAAGATGGCTTATTGTTTAAATTGTTAAACTGCACTCATAGAGGACCCAAGTTCAACTCCCCGCACACGTTAGGTGGCTTAAAATAACCTGGAACTCTGGCTCCTGGAGACCCACTGTTGTCAGCAGATACCACATGTGCAAATACCTATGTGTGGACACACACACAATTGAAAAAACCTCAACCTATAATCTTAGTGGAAATTTCCCACTAAAGGAAATTAAAATTCTCAAAAGATCCCAAAATCTTATTTGTAAAAATGCTAACAATCATGTGATAGTTTTAAAAAGTTTCAAGGGGCTGAAGGGGTGGCTCAGTGGTTGGTTAGCACTGGCTCCTCTTTCAGAGGACTGGGTTCTATTCCCAGAACCCACATGGCAACTCAGAATTGTTTATCACTCAGATCCAAGAGACCTCTTCTGTTCTTTGAGTGCATCAGGCATGCATGTGGTGTCTAGATACGCATGCAAAACATACACATTAATTTTTCAAAAGCCAGGCACAGTAGTGGCACATGCCTGTAATCCCAGCACTTGGGGAGCCAGAGGCAGGTGATCTCTTTAAGTTCAAGGCCAGCCTGATTTACAAAGTGAGTCCAGGACAGTCAAGACCACACAGAGAAACCCTGTCTTAAAAAAACAAAACAAAAATTTTTTTTCAAGTACTTTATGACATGTCAAGTTTACTAGGGCCATACACAGTAAGACAGGGAGGGACCTTTAATCTCACTTTCAGGATGCGGGCAACTGGCAGTACCTTCAACAGGGGGTGTAATCGAAGTTCATTGATGGCACTTATTTTGTAAAGAAGCCTCTTGGCAACGCTGGACTACTGTAAATACTTGTAATATACATAGGGATGTGGCCGGCTTTAGAAGGGATATGACATATTTAGCTTTTTAAAAGAGAGACTATCCCTAACTATTTAAAAACACACGTTCCCAAGAAAGGACAGCTCTTTCCACAGCAGGCTGTTAGCGAGCTGTGCTAGGTGTCCATGCACACAGACAGTACAGATTCTCTGCTCTACCTCTTCAACTTTTGTTTGAAATTATTTCGTGGTGTATAACTGTACATGTGTTAATAATCAAAATGTTGCTTTAATGCTACTGTGACCTTTGTTAATAAAGTACCAAAACTTGGGAGTTTGATGTGCCAGAAGCATGTTTAGAAAATAAAGACTAAAGACTGTCCTGCAATGACTATGCTTAGGTAATCAACTTGCAAACTCTGCATTTTTATCTTCAGTTTTGTTTTGTTTTTTTTTTTGGGGGGGGGTGTGTGAAGTGGGCAAACAAATGGATTGCAGAGTAGTGAAGATTTGTTACTGTAAAAATGTTTATGGTAACAAAGCCCAAATAGGCCTCACAGGGACTCACAGATCAAGACTTTTTTAAAAAGAAAAAAATCATTAAAATATTTAATTTTATTAACAGAATATTTACATTTTGAGACCTTATTTAATCATAGTGAATGCTCCAAGTTTAAAAAGCATTAGGCAGTAACCACACACAAGATGAAAACAGTGTAAACTATACAATACTTTATGTACAATTTTTACAAAGTAACACTTTTTTTAAATAATATAACTGGACACAAAAATATACACTTTAGAGAAATTCACATCAGTAATTGTATAAAGCTCTCTTCTAGGGTCCTGAAAATTTAGGACAAACATTAGCTCTGTAAATAAAGTGTTACTGTGACAGTCCTGAAAGGCCACTATATATATTTATCTACATATAGATATCACATTGACATTTTCAAGGCTACCAGCTTTACTATATAATTTTAGATTATGGTATTCAAGTGTTGAGGTCCTTATGATTATGCAAACATCAAAAGAATAGTGGTATAAGGAGCAGAACAAATTTAAACAAGTTGAGCCAGAACATAGATGTACAGGCTCTGACCCCCCATTCAAATTCTAAGTGGCTGATATTTTCATACTTCAAAATAGTAGTGAATGTTTTAAATGAAATTATGGTAAAACAAGCTTGAAACATGATTCTGATTTTCTACAATTTTCACAAGTTTGTGTTTTAAATGCAAACAATTCTTTACCATTTCTTTATTCTAGTGCATCTGCATTAAGGCTTTGAATTATTTGACCCAAGATTTTACAATATTAAGATCTGACTCAGGCTTTTACAACGATCAAGCAAACAGGTCCATAACCACCCTGCCTACCATGTCACTGAGTCAGCACGAGCAGGTAAAGGCTCAACAGCTAAGGAAATGGCAGCAGAGATGCGCTGACAGTGGAGTTACATATACATAGCTTTAATTAAAGATGTGTAATAAAACAGTTTAGTGGCAAGAGAGTGGTGCTAATAAAGAAAAGGTTTCTTTTAGAAAGAAAGAAATTGTAACATCTTTGGAAAAAACTGTCTGTTTCTTTCTTTAGTTCCCACGGAGTTCATGCAGATATTTCTTAAGACAGTCTTAAAGTACATTGTAGATGGAAATGGAATGTACATCCAGAACTACAGGTGAAAACTAAGACCTGGGTGCTGATAGAAAAGTCTTCCTGATTTCGTTCATTACACATTCGTGTCCTGGAGTAAAGGTTCTTTGGCCTCTCCTGGCGCTTGTGTACTGTGAGGATGGCTGTGACCACCACAGTGCTTTCTCCAACTGCTGGACCTTAAACTTAAGTTAGTGTGTTCT
Source organism: Psammomys obesus (assembly GCF_907164565.1). Taxonomy (NCBI): domain Eukaryota; kingdom Metazoa; phylum Chordata; class Mammalia; order Rodentia; family Muridae; genus Psammomys; species Psammomys obesus. The sequence continues at coordinate 4,668,003 of NW_026596095.1, forward strand.
GGAATAAACAAGGCAACGAGCAGAGCCAGCAGTACCGAACAGGCTCCGAACAGGAAGGGGGGGCCGGGGATGATGGAATTCTGAGGAAGAAACAATAGTTAGAATTTTTGCACAGATACTGGCCCCTAATAATTGCTCAGCATTTTCTTAAGCCAATGACTCCATTAAAGCAATAGCTAGAAAATACTTCAGGAATAAGTTATCCTTATCCTTATTGCAAAATCCTGCCCACAAAATCTCGAAAAGGAACAACCATGTATCGATTTTAGCCCAGAGTCTGAACAGGTGTTCTATGCACTTCCAGAAGACAGGAGCCTTGCAGTCAAGCAAAACTACACATATTAACACACCATTTTGTTGTTTCAAAAATATTGCTAATCCCAAACATAAAGCAGATCAGGTTCTTACTTTAACCCCAGATCACATTCATTCTGAGCAAAATCTGACAACTGTTTTTGTTGTATATAGCAGACATTACTTGGCTGGGGGAACTCTTGCTTAATCAAGGAAATTGAAGAGCTTGTTTGTATTGGCTCAATAGTCATGTGGTTTGGCATAGGTAATTTCAGTTGGGAAATAAAGGAAGCAAGTCAACAAATGTATGCATAACCACTTCACTCCATCTAGAGATGATGACTACTGTGACACAGCAGAAGTCAGAAGAAAAGTAATAGTCTGGAATGGAGAAATGGCTGACATACCATTAGGTACAAATTTAAGCGATTTTTCGCTCAGCCAATTTTGCAAGGGGGTTTATTTTCAAAAACCTCTTTAATCCAGCCAAATAAATACATCATTTTAACATGTGAATGAAGAAATACCTGTTCAAAGTGATGCTGTGGGCTTGTGTTTGTCCCCAGGTCTGTTCCTGTGATTGGCAGTTCTTTAAGTTCCACATGAAATATGTAGAAAATGAACCCATAAAGGGCTGGTCCTAGACCATTGCACAATCCTCGGATTCCTGTTATCATTCCTTGAACAACACCTATACGTAAAATAAATCGTTTAGCACATTATCCTTTTCCTACTCTTAAAAAAACTGCAAATGTGAAATCAATCTATATGGATATTTTTAACATTAGTAGCAACTTACTCTAATGGTATTAAGTGCTACTGAGAAGCCGTCAGTAGTTACTGCCCTCTGGCAATGCAAGCCCAGACATAACAGGATGAACTCCCTCCTGGTAGCAAAAACACTTGGCCTTTGGCTATAAACAAGTCAGGAACTAGTAAGTACTTTAAAAATCATCCCACACAGTTTGCAACTTGGTCAAATATATATTACTGCGTTTGATTTTCAATTTCTCTAGGATCACCTTTCTAAATGAAAATGCACCTTGTTTTTACCACAGGCTTTTCCTTCCTCATTTTACTAAGTAACATTGTACTTCCTCATTTTACTAAGTAACAACCCTCTTTTCTCTTACAGCCAAGTCAAGGACCCCTCTTCATCTGTTAAAATGCTGAAAACTAAGTGTTCTTACCACAAAACCCTTCTGTGTTTACTCGTGTCTTCCATCTGTAGATAACTTAAAACTACGGGATTTTTAAAGGCTTATAATGAAGCCTAAGGTACCTATCACAATAGCAAAATGGCAGTTAAACCTAATAGTAAATCAGGACACAAATGTGCAATGTCCCTCACCTACTTGGGGAGGCCCTAGAAACGGAATGCTGGGGGGTTAGTCCTTGGAGGAATGTCTTGTCCCTGGCTTCTTCCACCTGTTCCCTGTCGACCATTCCGTAGCGGCTTCTACATGACCCTGCTGACACAATCCTCTCTCGGGGGCCACAAGCAAGGACAAGCAACCATGGACTCTCTAAAAACAATGGGCCAGATAAATCCTCTAAGCTATTTCTGTTGGGTATTTTGCCACAATGATGCAAAAGCCACTATCACAGCCAAACACTCAGTATTTAAAAAGACAAGTGACTAATCCACTGGAAATTAGTATCTTAAAACCAGTTTACCACAGGCAGCAAACAGAGAACAAAGCTTTAAAGATACACTTGGCTTCAGTACTTTTGCAAGAGAAAACTAGAGATACAAGACTGGTGTTTGCCGTCACTAACAGGAGTTCCTATTAACTCACCCTGTTGATCAGCGTCAGCAGTTCGTGAAACAAGGGCACTAACAGCTGGAAAGGTAATGCTAGACATGGCTGCAACTGCCCCAGCAGCCCACATCATCCTGTAATCAAAGCAGCAAAACAAAATTTAATAGTGCTTCTCCATTTTTCCTGTCAAATCAAACCAAGTCCTGACTGTCCAATGGCTGTGGTAAAGGTAAGTGTGCTTTCTCTTCCTCTGTGTCTCTGGGCAAGTCATTAAAGATATAGCTTGTGTACTCTGGAAGCAGTTTAACTACTTGTTCCAAAAACAGTGTGGTACTTTGTTGTAAAATTGAGGTTGTCAAGTTCCAAACCATAATGTATGTGGAATATCCTTATGGGGGTAGTTGAGAAGTTATGTCGAGTATACATAAAATAAACATCAAGTGTATTTAAACACTGAAGCCAACAGTCTTCCAGTGTCCCCATGGACTTGTAATTCAGTTTAAAGATCACTGGTTGATAATATCGGGAATATAAAGGGTAAAGAAGATGGATGTTCCTGGCTTCTTGTTTGAAAAACATACTATACATTTGTGAACACTTCTACAAACGCTTGACTGGAAAACATATCACCCACTAACAGACTTTCTTAGAGTTTACTAACACCCAAATCCAAAGAGGAGGTGGGCAGACCAACACCAACTCTCCTGCAGGATTCCAGCCTGTAAGAAAAGCTGAGCTGGGGTGTGATGCCAGGATGGAGGTGTGTGCACTGGGCTCATTCCTCACTTTTTTGGAGGGTGGGGTTATTTTCCTTAACCAGAAAAACAAAATAATAGAATTAAACTGTCAGGGCTTTGTTGCCACAGAATCCTATGCTGTTTCCTAGTAACAAAGTGATTAAATTAAATGTTCCTTAGAGATGCAATACCTTAATCTCATGGGGGCCTTAAGCCACTCTAGAATATGTATATGGAAAATTGTACTATGCATGCACAAAAGAAGTATATTAAGGTCAATAGCTTGGTTGAAAAGAACAAAAAAGGCAGGGCTTGGCATAACTGCAGTTCCAGCACTTGTAAGGCCAAGGCAGCCTTAGCTAAGGGGCAAGAAAAGGGAGTTGGAGAGATGGCTTGAGGTTAAGAGCACTGTCTGTTCTTCCAAAGGACTGGGGTTCAATTCCCAGCACCTACCGGGCAGCTCACAACTGTCTGTAATGCCAATTTCAAGGGACCTGACACCTTCATACTAATACACATAAAATTAAATTTAAAAAAAAGGGGGAACATGTCTCAAAATAAAAAAAAGCTAGCATCAAGACATTTATAATGGGGTGTGGCTATGGTAGGTAGGCTGCCCATGCCCCAATAGATGGCCCCACTTCCATGCCATGTGCACATGGACAGCATTGATTAGATTTTGGGTTAAATTCATACTAGAAACGAGTCTATGAGGTTGGGAGAGATGTACTGGAGAGTCAGAAGGGGATCAGGAGGCAGGAAGTAGAGGGTTGATCTGAACAAGATATACCATACAGGGAAATAACTTTTCAAAGAATATTAAAACATTAACAAGCATTACAACATTTATACCTACCAAGGTTCTGAACCAAAGCCATACCATGCCAGCTGCAATATTTGAAATCCCAGACCCAATAAGATCGTGTTCTTATTTCCAATTGACCTCATGAGTAAACTCAAGACTATGGTCTGAAAGAGAAACAATTATCACAAATGGTTTTTCTTTTTTAAAAAATTTGAATTATTTATTTTCAGGAATTGGCAAGCACCTTTATCTACTGAACCATCTTGCTAGCCCATATCACAGATTTTAAAAAGAGGCTAACAAAGGTGGTTACTTTGCTCAAATGAAGCATCTTTTACATGGTGTGGTTTTTTCAGTAGTAACTGCTAACTAGCTCAGAGTTCAGTTCCAGGCTGACGCAGGCAGAATGAGCGCTAGATTGCTCCAGTCACACTTTCTATCCCCTTAGTACACATGCATGAGGACCATAAAAATGTGGCTCCTGATGCCTGAAGGAAGCTTCAAGGTCAGGTGAGCCCTAGTGGTGGTTTGGATGAGAATGGGCCCAATCCACTCATCTGTTTTCAATACTTTCTCTCCAGTTGGTGGAACTGTTTGGAAAGTATTAGGTCTGTCTCCTGCATGTGGACCAGATATAAGCTCTCAGGTACTGCTCCAGCATCATGCCTGCCTACCGGCTCATGTTTCCCACCATAACAGTCATCAACTCTAGCCCTCTGGAACTGTACAGCCCAGATTAAATTCTATAAATTGCCTCGTCTTATCTCAGCAATACAAACTTAACTAAGATATATCTCAATGCTATCCTATGACCCAATGACTACCCACAACTTCATCTCAACCTGTTGTTTGAAACCATGAGGATTCTATGAACTATGAAGTATAATTTTGGGAATTTATGTTTAAGAGCATAGATTTTTTTAAAGGATTTATTTATTTATTTATCATGTATAACGCTCTGCCTGCATGTACATCTGCACCAGATCACATGGTTGTGAGCTACCATGTGGCTGCTGGGAATTGAACTCAGGACCTCTGGGCCATCTCTCCAGCCCAAGAGCATAGATTTTGAAAAAACAGGCTGGACCATAATCTTTGAGTGGCGATTAACAGCCCCAATTTCAGCATTCAATACTGGATGATATAAAGCACTTATATGAAGTGCTTAGAGCTGTGCCTGGCATAGAGCAAGCATTTAATAAATGGTTTTATGAGTAGATGGACATTCCTCTATTTCAAATCTAAATGAAATTCAGCATAGATTGGGACATCAAAAATAACTCTAACTAAAGCTGATCAAATGACACAAAAAATAAGTCTGTAGGAGTGATACCAAAATCACTCTCATCATTACTTCTTTACACATTAAATAATTATAAAGTGTAAGTTGAACTTTTTTTTTTCCCCAAGAGCACACTGAAAAATTTAATCATTTGACATCCTATGGGGTTCGGTCACAAATATGCTAGTAAAAAGCAGAGTTGCTTTTATGTCTAGGTATGTGGTTACTCATGTCTGTAACCTGAAACTGAGCCAGGAGAAGAACTGTCGTATGGTTGAGGTCAGCCTAGGCTATAATTGAGCTCTAGGCTAGTGCGAGTTAGATAAAAGAGTCCTTATCTCAAAAAAAGGTTCCTAGAAGCTTCTCAGATGAGAACCCAGTACCACCAGAGTAGGCTCCTAAAAGGACCTGAGGACTCAGCTTTGTTCTCCAAGACTCTGGTAAAAGTGAAACGCATACAGGCCCAAGGCCCCAGGCCTGCCCACCTGTGGGACTGGACTCTTTGGTAGTCAAGCCACAAAATTCCCTGATGTATCTGTTAGGATACATTTAACTTACTAAAAACACATCTGGATAAAGCTAGTATTTCTTAGTCTAACAAGTATGTGAAAATTTCAACTTTTATTTCCTCTAATAAGATTTTTTTTATGTTACTTTCTTTTAAGGCAATGAACAGCACATTTTCTATTGCTTGTGAATGGACAATATTACAGGCAACGTACATATTAAAAGCATCAGAATGTAAAAATTTCTGCTTTATTTATAGACCATATCAAAAACACTTTAGTCACTCAAAGAAAACTTTGGAGTATACTCAAAACTCTATGTTAGGTCTCAGGCAGTCCCTATGTACAGAAATTAAGTCTTTGCTCAATTCAAGATGGACTATAGAAGGATTTCTGGCTGTTAGATGAAAGCCAGCATTCCTTAGGAACTTGTAAAATGTGTTCTATCTGCCAAAAGGAGTCACTTCCCCTGCCTCTGGCAGAAGGGACATATGTTTCACAATTGATATAAACATGCCACAGCCCAGACTGGCCTCCAGGCTCCCTCAGTACCTATTCACAAGTATTCTTGTAAGTCTCAAAGTCCACTCCAGCTTCCTGACCCCTGCTGCCTCCCCTCCCCTACCTACTCATCCTCCTTATATCCTCCATTTCCTCTCTTGCTATTCCCACTTCCCTACTGTGTCCAGTCTGTTTCTTTTCCTCTCCGCTCTGGACTCTTTCAGAGCCCTTTGGGTGTTCTCTCTTTTATCTACAATAAAGACCTTCCCATAATGGAACAGCCATTTCATAGTTTTTTTTAAACTATGGCTCCTGGCATTCCTTGTGGCATCCAATTTCTGGGAAGGACAGGGGAAAAGCTTAATGATTCTGAAAAGTACTCAAGACTATTTCCAAACACAGCACTTGCACCTCAGAAGTCCCACGCTTCCTCTTAAGGCTCTAGAACAGAGGTTCTCAGCCTTCCTAATGATGCGATCCTGTAATACAAGTCCTCATGTTCTAGTGACTCTAGCCATAAAATTTTCATTGCCACTTCATAACCGTAATTTTGTTGTTAGGAATTGTAAATATCTGATCTGCAGGGTATCTGATATGTGATCCCTGTCGGGTCAACCCGCAGGTTCTAGAGGCTCGCAGGGCAGGATATGGGCTCTCATCACTGCTGCACCCCAGAGGAAAAGCACTGCTAGAAGATTCACCTTGATGAAATCCCCACAGCCTCAGATAAGTACACAACTGAAGGGCAGGCTGTGGGCAGAGGCATGCATGCACTCTTCAGAAATGTCAGGCTAAGGAAGCTAACACTTCCCAAACTCAGATCACAACTATCACCAAAACTTGCTTCTAAAATAGCACCTCAGAGCCCTTCATTCAACACAGCTGGCTACTAATTGTTGATTTACTGAATTCATGACCTTTCTCATTTAAAAAGCCAGGAGGGACCATCAATCCTAATTCAGGAAAGGGTTCAGTAAGAGACTATGGGTTCATACTCCCACCCCCACCCCTGACAACAAAACCTCTCCTTGTGCATTGGCTAGCCTGTTTACAGACTTGCAAGTGGGAGCTAAAGGTAATTGTGTTTTCTTAAGACCAGAAGAAGTCAATCAAGTCAGAAACAGAATCCAGAAACACTGATCCCCTCTGTTCCTGGGATCACATCCTGTGTACACTTACTGAGTCAGACTCATTGCTGAGAACCACACCCAAGGACAAAAGACCTTCTGCATCAACAATCACTGTTTACCCAGGGGGCTTCCAGGAACACTTGCAATTCACTCACCAGCCCTCTTTCCCTTATCCACAGCAGCAGTACCGAGCAGACCTGTTTTCTTACTCACTCTCACCCTTGGAACATTATTCCCATTATTCAATCACTTCAAAATCTCTTCCTCTAGCTACTTTTACAGCTTATTCTGCATCTCTGACCAAAGGCCATCTTGTATATCAAGGACCCCCCCCCCAAGTTCCCCTTACTAATAAAACAAAACCTTTCCCCAAGTCCAAGTTTCTCTACCACTTCCCCCTTCTTTGAAGTTATGTGGATTTGAAATGTAAAGTTGCTGTTTCCAACAACTTACCCATAGCATGTCTCATTCCCTACAACATAAACTCTAAATAGCAGGGATCATAGTGCCTGCTCAGTACTGTAGATAGTCAGTGAGTGTTTGTTGAAGAGTGAGTTCACAAAGCAAGGTGTCCTGTAAACTGTCATTCTCATCAATTACTAGCTTTGCTAATAAGTTTTTTTTTTTTTTTTGGCAAATAATTAGGTTTGTTTTTTTTTAATGCTTAACATTTTTGGCCATCAGAGAAAGATAAATTAAAACTTCTTTGAGATACCATTTTATCTTTTTTTTTAGCATTTGCATTACTGTTTTTTTTTTAAATTTTTTTAAAAATTCTTTATTAATTACACTTTATTCACTTTGTATTCCCCCACCCCATGGTTCCCTCCCTCCTCCTGTCCCAATCCCTCCCTTCCTCCACCCTCTGAATGCATGCCCCTCCCCAAGTCCACTGGTAGGGGAGGTCTTCTTTTCCTTCCTTCTGACCCTAGTCAATTAGGTCTCATCAGGAGTGGCTGCATTGTCTTCTTCTATGGCCTGATAATGCTGCTTCCCCCTCTGAGGGGGAGGTAATTAAAGAGCAGGCCAATCAGTTCATGTCAGAGACAGTCCCTGTAATATAAGTTTCTGTACCTACGGATCAGACCTGTCAGGCATGGTGTCGGAAGCCTTTAGTCCAAGCACTTGGGAGGCAGAGGCAGGGGAATGCCTGTGAGTTCAAGGTTCATTTGGACTGATCCCCGCCTATGACATCAATCTAACTAAAGCAGAAACTCACCTGTGCAATGATGGACAGAATGCCCAGGACCGCTATAAAGGCTGCCACACTTTCTGGGGAAAATTTCATTATCTAGAAAGTTTCCAAAACAAGTAAAATTAATAAAAAAGAGGCAAATATGTACTAGAATAACTAGTTGTATATTAACATTAAATGGCTAGAAAAATGTTTACCAACAATTTTAAAGTCTAATTTTAGTTTATACACAAAGGATTCATTAAAATGATTTATCATATGAAAAATGCCTTCTTATACAAAATAGGTCTCCTTTATTTGACCATACTAAGCTATCAAGCACCCAAAATCATTTTACAAATAATTGCAACATGAGTTCCTAGGTCTCAGTCCTAATACCAAGAATGAAGAGTAGAACAGGTACTCTAACAGAAGGCTAAGTTCTTGTTAGCTATTGTTTATAAAATAGTTTTGTAATTTTTTTTTTTGGGGGGGGGGTCAACTTGACACAACCTAGAGTCAACTGGGAAGAGAAAATCTTAATTGAGAAAATGTCATCAGATTGGCCTCTAGGCAAGTCTGTGGGGACACTTCCTTGATTAATGACTCATGTAGGAGGGTCCAGCACACTGTCGGTGATGACACCCTGGAGCAAGGTGGTCCTGGGAGGTGAAAAAGGTAGCTAGCTGAACATGAACCTGAGGAGAAGCCAGTAAGCAGCATTCCTCCACATTTTCTGCTTCAGTTCCTGCCCTGATTTCCTTCAATGACAGACTGTAACACGGAAATATAAGCCAAAAAAACCTTTTTCCCCCCAAGTCGCCTTTGGCAAGTGTTTTATCACAGCAAGAGAAAGCAATATAGGACAGTATTCATGTAAAGATGAGCACAGCTCTACGAAAAGGATACACTGTTTTAGGGAACTAGGAACTAAACATGACAGGTCTGCCTTGGTAAGATGGTCTTACCTGTCTGAGGTATAAGAAGAAGCTGGAGTACTGGCCTGCTTCTGGTAGGTAGGAGAGAAACACCGTGATACAGATCAGCAGCACTATGGAATCTTGGCCCACTTTTTTTAAAGACTGAAATAAGAGAAACACCAACACATGCTTAAATCAAAAACTCACACAATTAGTTTTCTTTTTATTTCATCCTCCTCAAACTAATCTGAAAAATGATAAAAAAAAAAAACCCAAAACCAGCTTGTATGGTGGTACATGCTTGTAACTGCACAATTCAGGAAGCTGATCCAGAATGATCTCAAATAACAGGTCAGCATGGGCTGCACAGTGAGAACTTGATTATAATAAATTATAAATAAACCTTAAGATGCTTTCCCCCAAAACAACCAGAGAGAAGTATTTGTATTCAATACTTCTACCAAATCAGGTACTCTTTTACCAAACAAAAACTTACTGCAAAGGGGTCAGCCTGTTCCCAGGAAATGGGAGCTCCCCATGATGCTGGCCGCATCTTCTCAGGCAATGACTCTGGCACAGCAACAAGGATAAAACAGATGTCTAGCAGAGCGATTGCTGTAGCAAGGACCACCACTAAGCTGTCCCCATATACTCGTCCAAGGTAAGCTCCAATTGCAGGACTGGTGACTAAGCTGGCAGCGAACGTTGCTGAAACCTGCAATCAAGAACAGAGTGGGAGATTATCTGGGACTCCCCTGTCAGCACCCATTCACCATCCTCCTTTACAAGCCAGCTGCAGCTGCACTGTTCTTGTGCTCGCCTGCAGAAAGATCGGCATATCAGATTCTTGCCTAAGGAGATGGACTAGCCTCTCAAACTTTCTTTTAAACTCTGGAGCCTTTTGTTCGAATACATCCTACAGACAAATTCACAAGAAAACAGACCTGTAAGCCAACAAGAAACAAACTAAAAGGTGATTTAGCTTAGGAAAAGAAAGCGCCCAGAACACTACACAAATGCCTTCTTCCTGTCAGTCATGCTAGTCCTCAGTATAGCACCAACCTGTTGCACTTTTCTACAAAGTCTAAAGTCACTCACTGCTGTAAGAAGATTCAGTTTCACTGTGATTCCTCATCAAAATTAAACATACAATCAAATGTTTACTACGATACACATTCAGGGCAAACTTAAAGAGACTTCGCACAGCAGGATTAGGAAGAACAAAAGTACCTGGCACTGAGACCCTCTCTCGACCACAGGAAGTGAGGAGACCAGCAGAGACAAAGATTAGAGCAAACCCAGTAACCCCAGACACAGCTGCCTCACCACACTGATGAACTGCAAATCAGCAGATGCGAAAGCAGATAATGCCTAATGAAAAACCATGCTCTTCAGAAAGAACTGGGAATTAAAGCTGGCCTGGTAGCTGACTACCTTCATGAGGCCCTATGTTCCTTCTCTAGCAATCAGAGGAGAATGTAGAGGAAGTCAAATTGGGAACTTTAATGTTTCTGTGCCATTCTGACTTTTGAATGTAGATAGTCAACACAAGAATGTTTATTTGCAACTCTATGAATAGTGATTAAAATGAATTCAGGCTTTTTCACGCATGATGTCTGTGCTTGTGCGTGTGAACACGTACAGAAGTCAGAGGACAATTGTCGCAGCTGGCTCTCTACTTTTTACTATGTAGAACACAGGAATGAAACTCAGATCATCAGCCATTCGAATCTTCACAGGCAAAACACTCATACTCATAAACACTAGAAAACACAATGAAATAAAATCTAAAGCTGCTGCTCATCAAGGGCCCTGTCTCTCATAATTAAAACTTTTAAAAGTTGTATCTCTTAATCCAAGCATCCTTCAAGAGGCATTCCCCTCTTGATGAACAAAATGTAATTTGTCTCAGACAAAAAAAAAACAGTACACAGCAACATGGATGGATCGGGTAAATCTCAAGAGTGCATTAAGCTTAAAGAGGCTAGACTTAAAGACTGTGTTACACTATGCAATTTGTATGAAATGCCTACCGAAGGCAAAAACACATAGACAGGAGTGCTGTCTGGCCTCAGGGTGCAGTGAGGATAGACGGTAAGAGGGTCTGAGAGTGTTCTTTGGGTCAATGGAGATGTTCCAGAACCAGACAGCAGTGGTCTCTCATCAGGGCACCGGAACACAGAGCAGGTGCAGAGTTCAGCACTTGTGTGGGGCAAAGGGTGCTTACTTTCACTGCCTCATCACATGAGCTCACAGTTGCAATGCAGTGAACAAAGGCCCAGTCTGGGGCTCTTTGTGTTTTACCCCTCTCAGTTCTACCAACCTGTGGCCATTTCTTTCTGGCAGAAAAAGAGAGGACCTTCTCCTTTTTCTATATCCACATTATCTCTATGTCAGTATCATTTGCTGGGTTATGACTTGAAAAGCTCTTCTTCACTTGACCTTAGCCAAAACTAAGAAGAGACCAGGCTAGAAAACTTTTGTTGTTGTTTTTCTTTTAAAGTAAGGGTCTCACTATGTATCTGGCTGACCTAGAAATTGTTAATAGACCAGACTGGCCTTAAATTAAGAGATATCTGTCTGCCTTTACCTCCTGGGATTAAAAGGGTATGCGATTACACCAGGCTTGGAAATTTCTTAATTAAAAGCTCTTCCTAACCTTGCATAGTGGTTTTTGTCTATAATCCAAGCACAGAGGCAGAATTAAGCCAGCCTAGGTATAGTAAGGGCCTATCTAAAATAGAAAAAGGCAGCCAGGTATGGTGGAACATACCTTTAATCCAAGCACTCCGAGGCAGAGGTAGGTGGATCTCTGACTTGGGCCAGTCTGGTCTACAAAGTGAGTTCCAAGAGAGCCAGAGCGGCACAGAAACTTTGTCTCAGAAAATAACACAAAACATGGCTTACAAAGCCTCAGAAAAGGTTGACTGACCCATGAACTAGATGTTAGCCTCTTATATTTTAGATTAATTCAATGAGCTAATGAGTTATAATCTTATTTCCTTAGTTTTAGGATTCCATTAAAAAAATACTGACAAGAAAAATACACAATCATTTAAATTCTGATACCACTTATAGTTCCTGAAAACTTACATGGTTCTAAGTTTTCATGACAGTCTTGTTTAATTAGCCTAGGTTAAATAATATGCATCAGCCTCCTTAATCCTGAGACTACAGGCACGCACCATCACTCTTTTAAAAAGACTTTTAAATGTGATGTAATGAGTGATTATAAGTCTGCACTTCTTGCAAAAAGGGGCACTTAATACAAGGCATTCTGCAGAAGGCACAAGAGATTGCTTGAAAGAGTAAGTATACATACCAGCCCATAAGCCATACTTCTTTCATGCTCTTGAGTTATATCTGCTACATATGCAAATACCACAGAGAATGTCACTGCAAAAACCCCAGAAACAGAGATAACAGCAAAGTACCACCTAAGAATGAAAGGCAAGCAAGAAAAAAAAATGGTTAGAACAAGCTCCATTACTTAAAATGCTTCTTCATGTCTCTTAGCTACAGTAAGAACAACTCATTTCAGCCAAGAGCTTTCTAGGACAATGCATGAATTAACACATCTATAAACCCTACACCAGTAACTATAAAAGCATATGTATGGCTAGAGATGACCCTTCATAGCAATCCAATCTCAATAGAGAATATAGCACTTAAAATTAGGCATTATGTTCTGATACTCTTTAATCTGAACCTTTGTAAAACTGCCAAAGGCTATTTCTATAAAAATAAAGCTAAAAAGTTGTATATTTCATTACTACTTCCCATCTAAGCACCATACATAAACAAAATTCATTTAAAAAAACAAAACAAAAAACTGACAAGTCACTGAATACTTGTGAGGCTATATACACAAGTCACGTATTCCTTCCTTCAGTTATTTTTAGCTCTTTAATTGCTGGCAAAACAAACTCTTTACTCTGCAGAAACCTGAATGGCAAAGACAGTTACTAGAGAATAAACCAGGGCTCGGGGGTGGCTTAGAAGTAGCTTGCTGCACAATTCAAAAAGCTGGGCACAGCGGGGAGGAGCATCTCCAAGCCCAGCACCAGAGCATAGAGACAGGAGCTCAGCAGCCAGTCAAGTCGGCACAAAGAGCATGCTCCCTAGGTTCAGTCAAAGACTCTTCCTTCAAAATCAGTGTGGAGAAATAACTGCCACTAATAGCCAATATTAATCTCTGGCTTCCACCTGAGGCCAGATGGGTGAGCATGTGCAAACACTCGCTCGCTCACTCACTCACTCACTCAAAAAGAAGGGGCAAAAGATAATTTGAGAAGTGTATTTTACTAAAAATGACTCCAAACTAGCTAGCTAAGAACAGTAAAAGCCTACTGTACTGGTGACATTTAGTTTCTTAAGTCAAGCTTAATCATTATTAATTTTCACATTATCATTCTATCAGGACTTTAGTGCTACTGAAAGTTTTCAAACATACTCCTTAACAAAATACATTTTTTGGGTTATCCCCTAGATTCCTTGGGTAAGATTTCATTTGCATCTTTAGTATACTCATTAAAGGCTTGGTTTTTAAAGCTTGCATCTAACATAAGAGAAAAGACCCTTCCACACATCCCCTAAATTTTTCTGGACACTCGTGAAATATCCATCTACACCATGGTACAGAAAGAACATTAGAGAATAAATGTACAGACACACAACTATTACCCCACTAGTTTTGGGCATTTGTTCTTTTGTATGTATGAACTTCACTTCCTTTTCTCTAAGTAAAAAGTAACACATACACCTTTTTTCTTTTTTTAAATATTTCAGAACAGAATCTGACTCTGTAGCCCTGTCCTGGAATCACTCAGTAGAAAAGGTGGTCCAGAACCCACTTGCCTCTGCCTCCTGATTGCTGGGACTACAGGAGCATATTGCCACCCTGCCTATAACCCCAATCTTTACCAGAGTAGCCAAGAATGCTCTTCTAGTAGAATCACAATGAAGTCTGACCAAAGGTCATATAGAAAGACATGGATTTAAAAGAAGGGGTCACTGGAGGCTGCATGTAAGCCAGCACTTTTAGGGAAGCTGGGCAGGTTGAGAGGTCAAAGTCTGTGCTACATAGCAGGATCTTGCTGCAAAAAAAGAGTAAAACAAACAAAACACCTCACACCCTAATGAATTTAGTAATCATACTTTTCATGGTGTCACCCAAGGCTGACATGATAGCTGGTGCTTCAGTAATACTAAGATAGCTGAGAATGGAAGAGAGGCAAAATGAAGTCTTGCTCACTGTATCCTATACAGTCAGGCTCTAGACTGTTTAACTCCAGAATCTTTTTGATATGAAAAGAAACAGATTTTGAGCAACAATCATTTTGGGCTTTATTAATAAATCGATTCCTAATGAATACAGATAGTGATGACTGCAAAATCCCCTATTTAGAAAATAGAAAGTTAGCACCTCTCTCCAATTTTTAAAATATTGTTTTCCAATTTGAGCTATGAAAAGCCTACAGTCTAGATGCTTCCAACAGCAGCATCTAATCCCAAACCCTCACAAACATTACTGTTTTCTTTTTTCCCTTGCGCCTTATCTGTGCCAAAAAATAAATATACTAAAGAATAAAATTAAAATCTATGCAGACAGTAAACTGCCCAAGCAAAAAAAGCATTAAGAAAGCAGTAACAGAAACAGTTACTTAGTTGCTATATAGAACTGAGCATATACATACCATGGGCTGATCTTCATTAGAGGAATGGGGGCACATGTGAAAAACACTGTTAGCAGCAAGAATGATTTCCGGCCCCAAACATCAGAAAGAGCACCAATAAGTGGGGCACTGAGGAATGACAACAAACCCTAGAAATTCAAATTTTTAAAAAAAGGATGGTATATATGCATGAGCCAACAATGAATCATTTTGCTGTAACAACAAAACTTTAAAGCAACTTTACTTCTAGGATAAAAAAAAATCATTTAGCTTTAAATAAACAGTAACTTATTTCCTTTCTTGTTGACATACTAGTTTAAAATTTCTTTAGGTTGGCTAGGGAAATCATCTGTTGGCCTGTCTGATTATTAAATACGAAATGCTTATGTACTTCTAACTTCAGGAACTAAACCAGCAATCCCGGAAGACCATCATAGGTTATGTTTACTGGTAAGTAGACCGTTTATAAAAAGACTGGGTTTGGGAATAAATGTTTTCCTTCTCAGCACTATCCTTATTGCTTAAATTTGTATAAAGTTCACTAAAACCTCTGGAACAAGAATTCTGATTAATGTAAGGGGCTAGAGAAATGGCTCAGTGGTTAAGAGCACTGGCTGCTCTTCCAGAGGACCAGCGTTCAATTCCTAGAACCTACATGGCAGCTCAGAATTGTCTAGGATCTGACACCCTCACACCAACATGAACACAGACAATACCAATGCACATAAAATAAAATTAAATAAATTATTTTAAAGAAGAATGATCATATAAAACAGAAAATATAAAATAATTAAACACAGTTGCCTGTATCCGAGTCAAATCTTATGTAAAAAAAGAATATCTTAAATTATACTCTAACTAGTTATAAAAACTTTACATCTCAGGGATTAGGCAATCAGCATACAAAACTATAAATACAAAAGTATGTATATATAGATATATATGTATATGTACACATATGTAGAATTGATCATACCTTTACTCCTTGAATTAAGCCATTCATCAGAAATGTATGTTTAGGGAAGGTTTCATGCAATACCTAAGACAATAAAAATGGCATATTTTAGTCTCAGTAAGATGTCTACATTAACATTTTCAACAATCCTCTCACACACACTCTCTGTTTTGTTTTTCTTTCTTTCTTTCGGTTTTTTTTTTGAGACAGAGTTTCTACGTGTAAGAGCCCTGGCTGACCTGGAACTTGTTTTGTAAACCAGGCTAGTCTTGAACTCACAGATATCCACCTGCTTCTGTCTACTAGGTGCTGGGATTAAAAGCATTTGCCTCTTCCACCCAGCTCAAACAGCCTTTCATAATACAATCTAGCTTTATTTCATGAGTTTCCAGATTAGCATGGTATAGTACAATGTTACAGATGGAACAGCTGAACTCTCGTTTGGCTCAGAAGCTGATGCCTCTTTCACTAAGAACTCTGCCTGTCTCTGTAAGGACAATGGGGAATGCCCATGAGGGGAAAAAATGCTGTTGAGTGTACTCCTGACACCTTGCAAGAACTAAATTGGCTTTCCTTTAGTTCTTCTTCCCAATAAGAAGAAACCTTAGACCGATATTCCAAACAAAGACCATGCATGTAGATAAACTAGAACCCCTGCAAAGAAGTAAAAATAACCCATGGCAGCTTAGTGTACAAGAGGGTTTCCCAATAAGAGGAACAAGGCCTGTCTCTGACATGAACTCATGGGCTCACTCTTTGATCACCTCCACCTGAGGGGGGGAACAGCCTTACCAGTCCAGGGAGGAAGACAAAGAAGCCAGTCCTGATGAGACCTGATAGACTAGGGTCAAATGGAAGGGGAGGAGGACCTCCCCTGTCATTGACTTGGGAAGGGGCATAGGAAAAGAGGGAGGGAGGGTGAGATTGGGAGGGGATGGAAGAGGGCACTACAGCTAGGATACAAAGTGAATAAACTGTAATTAATAAAAATAAAATTAAAACTTTAAAAAATAAAAAAAAGAAACCTCAGAAAACATACTCACTGTAAATAAAAATGAGAAACTTAGAAGACTGAGCTCTTCTAAGCTCTGTGATAAAACCTGTGCCTGGCATGGACAAGGAAGGTCCTGGGTGTGACACCCAGTAGAGAGATGAAAGGAAAGATGAAGGGAAAGATGAAAAATTGAAGTAAAGTATGAATTAAAGACGCTCATTCATGAGAAAAATCAAGCGTTTTCTTTGTTGTTGATGATGTTTGTTTTTAATACTCAAGATTTAAAATCAGTAGTTCCCAACCAAGGGGTCTTATTTTGTCATCACAACTTAAAGAGGAGTAGGAGGGAAGATACCACCAGCATCTAAGTCAGCAACACTGCTAAGCAACCTACTATGCACAAGGCAGCTCTCTGTACTTTGTTGGAGATAATAATAACCTGGCTTCTACATAGCAAAGTCATAGCTGGAGGATGCAGAGCACTTGCAAGCATGCAAGCAGCCCTACACCAAAGCACTGACAGCAAAGCAAAGCAAGCAGTCTAGATTGAGGTATCTGTTTCTCTCCTTTTTTAAAAAATGATTTTAATTTATGTGTTTCTCACATGCTTGTTGGTACCTATGGAGGCCAGAAGAGAATATTAGATCCCCTGAAGCTGGAATTGCAGATGGTTTTGAACTGTCCAACAGAAGCGCTGGGAAGCAAGGGAGGGTCCTCTGGATGAAGAGGATACTCTTAACCACTATAAGAGTGGTTATATCCAGCTTCTGAGACATTTGTCTATTAGTTATAATAAAGACCCAAGGAACTGAAGCAGGGATTCCACTCAAATCCTCAAGGTGTTGTACTTCAGCCCTTAAACTGCTTTATCAGTACTGGGAATACAGTTCAAAGGCAGAGAGAGCACTCACCTAGCTTGGGTGAAGAAGTCCTAGACTCATTTTTTCAATTTTACTAAAACAGGCTTTAATTTAAGGCCTAGAAATTTTGGAAACATCACTGAACAGATAACATATATTCTAACTAGCTGTCTCTATTTGACTTACTGTCTTAATGGCAGAGATAAAGGCCACCAAGAGGTTACACATTTCTATCATGCCTAGATGGGTGGGTAAGATATCAGGAGAACCTTTCCATCAGACTTAACACATTTCCATATAGTAACGTACTGTAATTCCAGCTCCTCTGTGAGCTGCGGTAGGAGGGTTACAGAGTTCCAGGTAAGCCTGGGCAACATAGTGATAATCCTTCAAGAGTAAGAGTGAGATACATATAAACTTATACTCTGAATAATTAATTATACACTTTAGATAAATTAGCTGTTGTTTTTAAAAAGGACCTCAATCAAAAAAGTATTCAAATTGGCATTCTTATAACTCATACTATTGAGAACTATTCTAACTAAATAAATGACAGTTTATTATAAACAAAACCCACTTATTTGAGGATGATTATGGTCTATGTATGCAGAGTAACGTTCTTAAACATAAATATTTTATATACAAAAAGCAATGGTTATATAGATGTAGATAAATCTGCTAAGCAATATGGATTATCAACATTTTTTGACTCTTGGGATATACTTATGTAGCCATTTAACTTTTTATGAACACACTTTCAAGTTTCATGAGTACAAAGTGATCAAGTGCATGACCATACATACAAGTAAGCAACTGTTTTCAAATTCTCTTCTCCAGGCTGGAGAGTGGCTAATGATTCAGAACACTCACTAGCTGCAATTCCAGAGGCTCACAACCATCTGTAAACCACTTCTAGGATCTCTAATCCCTCTGTGCGGGCACCAGGCAGGCAAATTATCCATACATATAATGTTTAAAATAAAAATTTTAGTCTGAGATTCTGTAACCTACACACTTTAAACTAACTAATTACTCCTTTCCAGATACAGACTCTTTCACAGATGGGAATCTCATTCTATTTCCTTTTTCTGCACTGACAGGAAGAAATTAACCATCACCCAAGCTGTAAACAGTCTTCTATGATTCCAAATCTAGGAAAATGTAGGTAGATCTTGAGCAAAAACAAAACAAACAAAAAAAAAAAAAACAAAAAACAAAAAAAATAAAAAAATAAAAAAACCAACCAAACAAACAAAAACCTTGTCTTAGGAAAACAGAGCTACACAATTTACTTCAAAATAATTATGTTGAGTAATACGGGCCCTACATTTCACCCTCCCTAACCCATCAGTATAAACCCTTCCTATCTACTTAAGAGCAGTGATTAAGTCTCTGCTTGGACACATCCAGTGAAATGACAGGTCCATACACACACCTGTATCCCCAGGTAAGGGGTACTTATGGGTTGGAAGAGGTAGCGAAAGCAATAAATACAGGTCACTTGACAAGTTAGTATTGGTTAACCATGGAAAGGAAAACAGGCCATCTTTTCTGGTATGTACATTAAGATTACTTACCACCAGTGTGGGTGCTGTCAGTAGTCCCCAAGCAAAAAACTCCAAAAAGATGACAATAACCGCATGATAAACACTAGGGGAGCCTATTCCTTGAGGCTGTAGAAAGACATATTTTCATAAGTTAAAAAAGTAGCAGTTCGCTCCTGAATAGCCCACAATGATGACAATATTCAACACTTACTGATTAAGAACTACAGGCACACACTATCTAACAATGGGTATAGTTAGTCTAAACTGCTGTTTGGACTGTTTAACTATTTTAATATTTCAGATGAGAATTTGTGTGCAAACAAATGTCTCAGGCATTTTGTCACAGGAGAGACAAGCTAACACACACACAGCTTATGAAGAAACTCCAGGGCCTGGAGAGACAGCTCAGGGATTAGCAGCACTTAGTAGTCTTCCTGGTGTCTGGGTTTGATTCCCAGCATCCACATGCTTGTTAACAACTACCTGTATCTCCAGTTCTAGGAGATCCCATGTCCTCTTCTGGCTCCTTCAGGCACCAGGCACACACGTGGTACAAACACACATACAGGCAAAACACCCATACATAAAATAAAAATAAATAAATCTTTAAAAAAGTAAATGGGTAGGGGGAAGCAACTCTTCCAGAGTCCAAGTGGACATACAATGAATGAATGCCACACCACAGTATATCATTTTAGGCATAGGAATTAAATACTGTTTTTTAATCCTAAGGCCTAACAGAGTGGCTGGGCTATAATATCTAACGCCTATAAACCTGATCTCTACTCACAATAGTCATGTGGTTGCTAGGTGACTTAAGGTAGCCTATACACAGTCCTAGACTAACAATGGCTCAACTTAACAGTTTTTAACTTCACAACAGAACAAAGGCAATACATACACAATTCAGAAGAAACCAGACTTCAATTTTTGATTTCTTTCCAGGGTTTGTGATATACAGCATGACACTGGGCAGTAGCTGCAAGCCACAGTTCCCCAGTCAGCAACGTAATCAAGTGCTAACAACAAAAGTTCAATAGTACACTAAGATGCTGGTACACTGGATGATACCGCCTCAAAGAGTTGGCTCCAGATCTCAACAGTGTGCTATGAACTGCAGGGCTTTCTCCTCTCAGAAAAGTAATGGTTTAATTATGAAAAAAAAAAACAAAAACAAAAAAAAACAAAACAAAACAACAACAACAAAAAAACCCAACTTGAGTAAGTGTCTGATTTGTATAGTTTATATACTTGTGTATCCATGGCTGCATTAAAATCCCCCACGAGAACAGAATTTCCACTGAAAAAGTTTAAGGAGCACTCATCCCATTCTTAGTGAGAAAGATGTGGCTATCGCACCACACAAAGCAGCAGTGTTACATTCTACTGATGGCCACAAACTGAATCCATTAAAAAACATAGAACTAAAATCTACCAACAGCTAACTAAATCCAAACTGTCAACAATACGGCACCTAACTTCAGGACTGGTCTTAGTGTCATAATGTCTAACTCATTATTTTAAAACAATCTCTAACAACCACAAAAACTTCACATAATGAATTTTCTAACTGCTTTTCTACCTTAAGAAAGGATAAGCAATGCCATCTGCTTTCAGAAAGACAAAACCAGCCCAGCATGTCTGCTCAAGCCTTTAAGCCCAGTTTTCAGGAAGGCAGAGGCAGGAGGATCACTGTGAGTTCTAGGCCAGCCTGCTCTACAAATCGAGTCCAGGACAGCCAAGACTACACAGAGGAAGCCTGCCTTGAAAAACAAAACAAAACAAAACAAACAAGAATCTCGATGTTCCCCAACTAAAACACCAACTCTTCAGTTCTGGAGGATGAGCATCAGTCCCAGGGACCTGCACGTGCTGGGCACACATGCTCTACCATCAACCCTTGAATCTCAGTCTTGCTGACAAACTAAAACAATGCTAGTGACAATTGGTGCTTTTAAATAACTGAAAAGTTTAAATCATATGTACTTGTCAGAATATTACTTCAGAAAAAAAAATATTTGTTGTATTTAAACTTCAAACTTCCGGCAACTCCAAACAAGTTACACTATAATAATCTGCAACTTTTGGCAGCCAGTTTGATTTAAATTGGTAAGCAGTCCTCCTGATTATATTTGTTTGAACAAAATCAGCATTTAAATTGCACAGTAACTTCATGCCTACAAAGTCTAAATAAATAAACGAGTACTTTAAAAATCTAACAAAAATTAAATTTCAGTAAAATATAACCCATGTGAATAGCTGTGTAGCCACACCCTTTAACCCTACTTTTATAGTTAATTTATATTACATGTGGTTGCTGAGAACTGAACTCAGGACCTCTTGAACAGCAGCAAGTACTCCTTAGCCATCTTATTTCTCCAGCCCCCAGTTTGACTTCCTAACCTTAGAAACTAACATGCTCACCATGTTTTCATATGAAATAAAACTGAAGAGCTAATTTTTTACTGCTACGTACAGATCCTTCAGAAGCAAATTCACCAATGCCATCACTACCTTCATAAATAAAATGGCAGACAGTAGATTACAGACAAAATAATTTAACATATAGTAACTTACTCTACCAGTTACTTATGCTGTTCTCAAACAGGCCCATTCTTAAATCTGAGAAAGAATAATAAATGGGGAAAAAAACTCAAAAACATTTCTACTAAAACTGGGAACAAGAAAAAGGTGTCTACTTCCTTCACTTATTCAAAATAGTACTTGAAGTCTTAGTTAGAGCATTAATATAAACAAAAGGGATATAAACAGGATAGGAAAACTCAAATATTTCTATTTGCAGATTATATGATTCTTTAAATTAGTGCCCAAAGACAAAACTCTCAGTGCCAATAAACACTTTCATTACCATATAAAAATTAGTAGCCTTCCTATCCATAAATAACAAATATTCTAAGAAAGAAGAAAAATAACCCCATTCACAATTGTCTCAAAATAGGTAAATAAATATCTAGGGGCCCGAGAGCTGACTCAGCAAGTTAAGACCACTAGCTGCTCTTGCAGGGGAGGGATCCCAGGGCCCACACAGTGGCTCACGCCACCTGGAGCTCCAATCTCAGGAGATCCCATGCTCTCTTCTGGTCTCCAAGGATACTAGGCACAAATGTGGTAAAATAGCCACACACACAAAAATAAACAAATGCCTCGGAATAAACATAACTAAAGAAGTAAAGGAAATCTATACTGAAACTGGAAAACTCTGAAGAAAGTAATCAGAAGACACTAGAAAACAGAATGATGCCTCATGTTCATGAATTGGAAGTTAATTAATATTGGGAAAACGACCATCCTACAAATTCAGTGAAATCCCCATTAAAATTCTAATGCCATTCCTTAAAGTAGAAAATGAAAGGAAAAAATAGATTAAAAAATATTAAAAGCAATCCTTAGCAGAAAGGCCAATGCTAGGGCATAACAATACCTGATCTTAAAATATATGACAGAGACACAGTAACAAAAACAGCACAGTACTGGCACAAAACAGTCATGAAGTTAAATAGAGAAAAAAAAAAAATTCCACAGAAAATAAACCCAAACAGTTACAGCCACCTAATTTTTGACAGACGCATAAAAACACGTATTTGAGAAAGGAGAGCCTGTTTTAACCTCTCTTTTGGTGTTGGATCGCCAAATCTAGAAGAATGAAATTAGATCACTGGTTTTCACCCTGCACAAAAATCTACTGAAAATGGATCAAAGACCTGAACCACTGAACCCGAGGTATAGGCAAAGATTTTCTTAAAAAGACACCAATAATAGCACAGGGGTAGAAAAATGTCAAGAATCGACATGTGGGATTACATGAAATTAAGAAGCTTCTGTATAGCAAGAGTGAACACAGCCTAGAGAATGGGAGAACATTTTTACTATCACCTGACAGATGAGTAATAGGTATAATATACAAAGAATTAAAAAAAAATAAACAGTAGATTAAACAGCCCAATCAATATATTACTGGGCAAATGAAATGAAGTCAATGTCAAAAGATGAAGTCCAGCAAACACATGAAAAATGTTCCATCTCACAAGAGAAATACAAATTTAAACTACAATGAAATTCACCTCACTTAAATAAAGGCGACAGTCATTAAATGGGAAAAAAAGGTAAGAATGCTGGCTAAGAAGCCACTAAAATAGAGTCCTTGTGAACAGGTGGGAATATAAGGTACTCCAACCACTATGGATATCATCAGTTTGGAGGTTTCTCAAAACACTAAAAATAGATCTGCCACAAGGCTAGGGTCTACCACTCCTTGGTACCACCCAAAGAAGCCCAAATGAACACATCACAGATACTTAGACATCAGCGCTTATTGCAACATTATTCACATTAGTTAACTTATGGGAGCCTAGATATCCCTTAACCGAAAAGTGAATGGAGATAACATTACAAAGCTAGGAGTAGTGCCACACTCCTTTAATCCTAGCACTTAGAAGGCAGTCAGGTGGATCTCTGAGTTTGAAGACACCCTAGTCTACCTAGGAAGTTCCAAAAAGACAGCCAGGGCTACACATGAGAAACTCTGTCTTAAAAAACTTGTAACAAAACAAAACAGAAACAACAAAGCAACTAATATGGTTTGTATAAAAAAAGGTACAACTGGAGCCATTAAGTAAATTAAATGAGCCTGAAAACCACCTTTTCTTTCATTAATTTTATAGATACACAAAAACATGGATGCGTGTATGACATGAATGTAGAATGAAACTGTCTAGTGGACCAAAGACTTGGGAGATGGCAAAAAAGGGAAGGTAGGGAGTATGGGGAACAATTTATCAAAAGCCTTTATGTAACACAGTACTATGTGTAATGCACACAAGGCAATAAATATTGTTAACAAGGTAAAGTCGTATGTCTAAATAAAAAATAACCAGTCTTAATGTATTCCACATAAACAAAAGAATGATTTATTTACTTCTGTATTTGTGTGATAATCTTTTGCTTTCTATTCATAGATTGACACATTGCATATTAATATATATTTCACACATATTTTATATACTTAAGAATGCTACATTTGTATAAATATATCCCTAATATAAGTACTATAAGTACTAAATAAATCTTCCCTTAGCCCTAAAAATCTTAAGTTAATGACTTAAAAAAATCAGGGAGGGCTATAAAATCTGCTAAGAAAAATACACCAAGAAATTTTACAAAAAAACTTCAGAGTAAACTGTTCCAGTTTAACTCCTGACAGACACTGGGGACTGTGACTTGACCACCAAGCACTTGCTTAGCATTTGTGAAAACTTGGGTTCATTTCCAGCAACCACAACAAAACTTCTCACACATACCATCACAGAATTTAATGTGATTTACCTTTGTTCTACACTGCTTAAAGTTGCAAGAAGTTAGTCTTATCCAGACCTCAGAGCATACTGAATACAATTTCAAGGGGAAGTAAATTAGTAACAGTCCATTAGGGTAGACTTAATGGGAGAGCACTTGTCTAGCATGTGTGAGGTCACCAGTTCAATACCCAGCACAAGTAAGTTGTGACTAACACTGTTCATTCAGAAGGTTCATTTTTCAACTGTTAACATCTACTCTAATTTCTGCCAAATCACTAGAAAATACTGGTTTCAGCAATATTAAAAATGGTTGAACAAACTTTGAACATTAACCCTAAAAAGAAAAGAGACTCAGATTAATCAATACTCAACTATGGCAAATACTGTTAAAAGACTGTCACAGACTGACCACTGTCTCAAAAACACCTGCCTCTGAATGACTCCAATGGCATAAGATCTTTAAAGGTTGAAACTGTAACCTCAATAGCCCTACAACAATCCACAAAACACACAGTAGGAAAACCAGTTAATTTTTCCCTTTAAAAAAGAGGTGGGTTGGAGAAATGGCCCAGTGGTTAAGATCACTGCTAGCAACTTTTTCAGAGAACCCTGGTTTGATTTCCAGCACCCACATGGTGGCTAACCACCAACTGTAACTCCAGTTTCAGGGATCTGATGTCCTCTTCTGGCCTCCAAAGTAACTGCACCCACACAGTGAGACATACATGCAGGCAAACCACATATACACGTAACAATCAGAATGTTCACTACGTAGCCTAATTTACATGTAGAGAGGCAGAAAAGCAATTCCATCTTTAAAACTAAACTCTTTCATACATACATACACACACACACAGTTATCCATCCATCCATCTACCTACATACTAGAGGCCCAGTGAGATTCAATGATGAAAACAAAGCTCTGATTTGTTAACTGGAGAGATGGCTTAGCTATTATAAGCACTTGCTGCTCTTGCAGAGGATTGTTGTGCAGTTCCCAGCACTCACATGGCAACTCATAACCATCTGTAACTCAATATCCAGAGGATGTGATCCCCTTCTTTTGATCTCCTCAGGCACCAG
This sequence comes from Psammomys obesus, assembly GCF_907164565.1. NCBI lineage: Eukaryota > Metazoa > Chordata > Mammalia > Rodentia > Muridae > Psammomys > Psammomys obesus. Next base: position 4,693,544 of record NW_026596095.1, read on the forward strand.
GCAAGCATGTTGAACACATACATACTTCAGGAAAAAAAACACTACTAATATAATATATACTTTAAAAATACATATTTAATATTAGTTATATATATCCTCTACATATAATATTATATATGCACACACATATATATATATCTGTACAGGATATATATATTGGTTTTTCGAGACAGGGTTTCTCCGTGTAGCTTTTCTGTCTCTGTAGATGAGACTGGCCTCGGACTCACAGAGATTCCCCGACTCTGCCTCCTCAGTAATGGGATTAATACTCAGCTCATAAATAATCTTAGAAAAAAAAAAAAAAGGGGGAAGGGAAAGGAAAACAAGGTATAGTAAGAAGGGAAAGGACTATACTCTAAGCCCTCAGCCCCCATGAAAAATTTTCATTGATTTAGTATACCATAAAGGCATTTTTACTATTAAAAAGCTACAAATTGGCTGTATCTTTATAAATAGCAGAAAGACAAATAAACCTCTTCCTGGCAAGTGAAGGAGCACACCCCTATAATCCCAGCACTTGGATCGAAGAAGTGGCAAGCTCTAAGTTTGAAGTCATTCTGGGCTACATGAGACCTTTTCTCAATAAAATCCAAGTATCTCTTCTAAAAGTCAGAATTTGGAATGAATCTTCTGTAGGGCTGACACAGGCTGTAAATGTGATCCCCATTATCTCATTAAAAAAAAAAAAAATCTCCGACAAAACAAACCAAACAAAAATCCAAGAGGGCGTAAAACTACAATTTAAAAGGTGCATTTAAAAATCAGTTTTAATTCTTGTCTATTGCAGAGAATACTTATCTTAAATATCACCTGGTTGTAAAGTATGTTGTCTTTTCATACCTGACAATATCCTTTCCTCCCAATATGGTTCCTACCAACTTGGTCAAAACAGCTGATGTGAATTCATCAGATCAAAGTGATACTTCAATCAGGCACAGTGGAAAAAAAACAAAGACATGGAGACTTTCTTTTTTTCAATAAATGTTAAAGCTATGATAACTAATAAATCTGGCAGTTAACTGAACATATTCTGAAGTCGTTCCATATGTCCCAAGTTTTCTAAATTCTGGCAGTTGGAGTAGGCCATGTTCTGAGATGTCAAAAGAAAGTTGTCATTTATTTCAAACTAAACTCAGCAAATGCACTGTGGTAGCCTAGTTACAGATTTAGTGCTTTGCTAGCATTGATCAAGACTCTACTAACTTACAAACAAATGAAAAGGAACTATGTATGCAACTTCACGGCAAAGAGACACCTCTTACTTTTTTTTATTCCATTTCCGAACGTGATACCAAAGGATTCAGCGAAGATCAGAGTGTAACAGTAGGAAAATCTCAGCACAAGAAAAAGCGTCCGTTCCTCCCCTGACAAATCCTCTGTCCACTTCTGGTAACCCAATGCACACTGCATAAAGTTTACTGCGAATAACGATGGTCTAAAAGGCACATTTTTTAGGCTCAGCCCCCTTGCTAGGGTCTTTTCCTCATCCTCCCGCCATGGCCAATTCTAATGATTGTTATTTTGAGGCACAAGGTGGTGGTTTTTCTAAAGAAGATGTGTAGGCCCCAGGTAGTAAGCTCAGGCTTCCGAAGCCGGAAGGGGTTTGGCGAGCACAAACCCCCAGAGGATGACCGAGCCCCGAGCGGCTCAGACCGCCGCGGACAACGCACGTACCCTGGCCCAGCGGGCCGCGGCGGCGAGCCCAAGGCTGCCCGGCCTCCCCGCGCGCCGCGCTGGGCCTGGCGAGGCTGCCGAGGGGCCGGCGCCTCTTCCCCGCGGCCGGGAGCACGTGGGCCGAGGCCGCAGGCTCCCGGGACGCAGCACCCGGCGGTGGGTGCGGGCGGCTTCCGCGGGAGCCAGGCCGCGGAGGCCGCAGGCCGAGGCTGCCGCAGCGCCGGCAGTGCGGGAGGGCAGGGCACTCCCCGCCCGGGCGGAGGCGGAAGCGGAGGGAAGAGCGAGCTGGGCCCGCTCCGGGGCCGCTCTGCGGCGCGGAACCGGGACTCACCGTGCCTCCGTCCTTAATGATGATCTTCTTGGCCAGCATGATACTGCGGTTCGCGGCCCGTTTCTTTTTCTTCCCCTGGGTCATTTTACCATCCTCGACTCCCGGCGCTGCAGCAGCCACTCAAGGGGCGGGCGGCCCCAGCGGCGAGTGCGGTCCCGCCACTACTGCCGGGCCGAGCCGCTCCGGGCGCACGCCGCCATCTTGAGGGCCCGGCCTGCCTCCGGCGGCGCGTCACATCGTGTGATCGGCTGAGTCGCCTGCCACGCCCCCACGACGCAGCCACACCCCCTCGGTGCGGCCACGCCCCTTGAGGTCTGCACTAGCCCAGGGAAGGGAGGTGCCCCGGGACTGGGTGGAGCCACGTGCCTGGGCCGTGGGTATAACTGTTTCTCCTTGTTAGATGAAGTAAAGTTTCAAAAAGTTATTACCTACTCAAACCTGACAAATACTTTCTCAGACGCTCTAACCAAACGTTCCAAGGTACCAGCATCTACGTCAACCGCGTTCCCACCAAAACACAACCGAACGGGCAACCGTTTTCCAGGAATGGTCAGTAGAAGGTAGAGATTTTTTAGCTGTTGACCTGATCCTCAGCTAGTTCATGCTGGCTTAGATACCTCCTGGTTCCAGGACATTTTATTCTCTGCCAGTCTAAACGAGATATGTCACACTTCATAGACTTTTAAAAAATGTTTGACTAGAAGACTGCTAGAAAGAGCAGACACAAGTAGACTATAAATTATGAAGTATTACCACAGCGCTGATATTTATTTTGAGGCAGGAGCGCATTATGCAGATCAGGCTGGCCTCAAACCCAGAGATCTGCTTGACTGCCTTCCATGCTGCGATCAAAGGCATGTGCCATCATGCCCTGCAAAATTTTTATAACAAATTTTTGGTAACAAATTGTGTTGAAAACCTTTCTGTTAAACATACCTTCAGTGTTAGGTAGTTAAAGAGCACAACACATGCTATCTACTCTCATACTTTGATGCTTTGAAGCTAGTGACAAACCAAAATGTACAGTGGGCCTGAATGTGGTGGTTCTAAGTAAGGTATGGTCACAAACTCAGCGATATTCCTCCCTGGAAGAAGTGGATTGGGCTCTCTCTCCTGGCTTGTGGCCTGGCTACTGATGCCCTTCTGTTTTAACAGGGAAAAGCAGAAGTGACAGCACTGACTTCAGAGGCTAGGTCATAAAAGACACTGCATGGTTTTGCTAGGCTTTTCCTTCACTCCAGTCCGGGTGTCACTTGTTTTGCCATGATCCTAGAGGAACTAAGGAGAGGTCCAGCTGTTGAGGAGCTGAAACTTCCTACAAAGCTTGTGGATGATCTTGGAAGTAGAGCCTCTAGGCCTGCTCAAGCCTGCAGACAGCCTGACTACAAAACTTCAAGACCTTTAGTTAGGACTACCCAGCTTAGCCACAGTGCAGGGCTGGGAAGGTAGTCTGTGGAGGAATTTTAATTCAGAACATGCCTGCTCTGGCAAAAGATCACATCCAAAGACCTAGTCTGTGTGATCCGGCTAGAATACAAACACACCTTTAATCCAGGAGACAGAGGCAAGCAGATCTGAGTTCAAGGCCAGCCTGGTAAAGAGCAACTATCAGGTAAAGAAAAGTTTAGGTCCAGGCGTGGTGGTACATGCCTTTAATCTCAAACAATGAAGGTAAAGTTAGTTTATAGAAGCAAGCACCCAAGTTTGAAAGTGTTGCCTGAGTGGCAGAAAAAATGATGAATCAGAGAAAGATATGAAAGAACAGTAGATGCCCGACTCTCACACGAACAGAGAGGAAAGGGAAGCTACTTAAGGGGCTATGCAGAGAGGCGGGGCAGTTTTATGGAAAAGTTTTACAAAGAGGTTGAATGAGAAAACAAGCTAGACACACATGAACACAGAACAAGTCAGACAATGCAGAGAACGATGAGCTAGAAAATTAGAAAAGATTGCTGAAGTTAATTTGAGGCCAAGCAGAGTAATTCAGATGCCAAGGGAAAAGCCACACTGAATAAGTCAGCTGGGAGAGGAGTTTGAGCTACAACAGCTGAATTGAACCAGTCAGCTATGAGCTCAGAACAAGAAAGGATGAACTTATTAAGCAGTAAGTCTCAGAGGCTGGAAACATCTGGGCCTAGATTAGATTATACAGAGGCCAGATGCTTCCTGGACTAGGCCCTAGGTTAACAGGAGGAGGCAGTAAGCCTCTAAGATGCAATTGACAAAGGCGAATAAACATTCCTTTTACAGTACTCTTTTGGAGTGCTTGTCATTATAGGCACTGAGCTGCAGATTTTATCTCCAACAACAAATAAACCCAGCATAGAAGTGTATGCCCAAGTCCTGGCACTCAGGAGAATAAAAAATTCAAGGACAAATCTGAGAACAGACTGAGATATGAACTCCTGTCTTAAAAATGCTCAAGGGGGTAGATTTCTCAGGCCTCCAAACATTGGGGTTATTTGTTACATGGCTTAAATAACTAATAGACAAGGTAAAGGAGAAAGTCTGGGGAGTACATGAGTGTATGAATTATTGCAGCTTTTCTGTAAATTTCAAGTTTCAAAATAAAATGTTAAAAATAAACCTGGTTGGATGTTCTGTTCCTTCTACTTCCATACTGACAAGAAATGAAAAATAAACTGATTTTTATGGCTGGGAGAAGAAAAGCATCTTGGCTGATAAATAAGATTTTTCATCATACTTACTTTAAAGATAAAATTCTCATATAGAAACTTCCTTGAAGTCCAACTTGCAGCTGTTGAGAGTGGAATAGACTTCATAACTAAATCACAGGAATTTCTTTTGAGTGGGTTGAGAAGATCATTTGCTGTAAGCTAGATGTGGTGGTGCACACCTGTGATCTGGCATTTGTGATGTAGAAACAAACTGATCAGGAGCTCAAGGCCAGCTTCTAGAGCAAGTTCAATGGTAGCCATGAGCTACATGAGAGCCAGACTGAAAAAAAAAAGATTACTCTAACTTTTCATAACCTCTTAAATTCATACTTCAGCTACACCAAAGTTACTTTTAAGACATGATTTTTGGTCAGTTATTCAAAGCTATTTGACTACATATAACATTGCTTGTCATTTTTTTTTTAAAGACTAGGGTTGCAAAACAGTGTATGTTTATGTTCCTATCCTATAACACAAGTAAAAATAACACAAAAGAAAATCTGACAAGATAGAAGGGGAATGAAAGTATTCACTGAATGTAGGCACATGGACAATCAGGTAAGAGTCAAAGCTGAGAGAAGCTGAAGTTTAAACAAACAACAACAAAAAGAATCCTGTAAGCAAAGCAAATTAAGTATAGAGGTAATCACTAAGATCAAACAGACCTCAGAAAAGAAAGCCTTGTAGAACAGAGAACATGAGAGACAGGGCAGGAAAAGAACCACAGTAAACATAGTGACACATATGTCTGCCTTTCAGAAGGAAACAACCATAGCTTATGGAAATCCTTCCCCACAGAAGGCGCTTTAGGATGAAGCGGGGCAGACAATGGAGACTAAGCAGACTCCTCTGTGAACAATGGTTTCAACTTTTCAATCAGGTAAAAAGTGGCTTATAGAGTCAATAATAAAAGCTTAAATTTACAAAACTGGATACAAATAAAAACTAGTGAACCTATTTCTGTTACACTAATAACCATGGGGAGAAGACCTGAATTCTATTAACTCCCCCCCCACACACACTAACCCCGACTGGGTTACACTGTGTAGGTCTACCTGGACTGGAATTCAAGAAGATCCTCCTGCCTGTCTACTGAGTCCTGGGATCAAAAGTGTGTGCCACCATGCCTACCCTTACCATAACTTTTAAATATATGCTTTAAATATACACCTTTAGTGTGCAGGCTTATTTTGATAATAAGCAAAAATACAAATAATTTTTTAACTTTACACTGTATGTTTGTCATTAGAATATTGGTATTGTAGCATTTAAATTCATAATAAAACACAAGTTAATATTAGGAGCCAAATTGTTTGACTGTAAAAGGACAGTCAGATATAACAAAAACCATGATATTAAACTTTACTACTACTTGTAGAGGAAAAGCTCTTCTGTCTGTATGGAAGCATCATCTAATGACCTATAGCTGAGGCGGGAAATAGGAGGTGGGACATCCCACAGGCAGAAAGAAACGGTTCTGGTTAGAGCCAGGTGCAGGAGATTCACCCCAGGAAGATGTTGAGGACAGACACATGGAACCTGAGCAGAAGTAACCAGCCACATGGCAGAATGTAGATCAGAATAAATGGGTTATTTTATGTTATGAGCTAGTCAGAGAAGAGTCTAGCTATATGGCCAAGGTATTTGCAAAAATGTTTTGAGTTTCATGAGCCATTATTCTGGGAGATTGTGGCTAGGAGAAAAAAGCACACCAATAGCCTGTAATCCCAGCATTCAGGAGGCTGAGGCAGGACTAAAGCCTATATAGGTTCCTCTGAGAGTGCTAGGCTAGCCTAGGCTACAATGTATCTTTTCTAAAAATAAAAGCAAAGAAACTCCACCCCACACATTGAACTAGAAATACTGATTTGTAGAGGAATTTTAATCCAGCAACATGGCTACTCTGGCTGAAATACAGGCGTCTTTAATCCCATAGACAGAGGCAAGCAGATCGCTGAGTTCAAGGCCAGCCTGGTATAGAGCAAGTTTCAGGTAAAGAAAAGCTTAGGTTCATGAATTTTAATCCCAGCCCTAATGAGACAGATACATGCAGATCTCTGAGTTCTAGGCAGTTCAGTTCAGGAGTTCTGTTGAGTCAGTGAGTTGGGAGGTAGTGCAGTGGAGTTGAGTTTGTGGCAGTTTGAGTCATGGGATTCAGAGGCAGTTTTTAGTTTTTTTTCTGGGGGAGTTTTACAGAGACAGGTTACAGACAGAAAGAGGGAAAAGGAAAGGGACAGGAAGAGAAAGGGAAGGAGGGAGGAAAGGAGGAGAAACAAACTACACACAGGTGAAGACAGAATAAGCCAGAGAATGAGGAGCTAGAAGATGAAAATAGATTGCTAGGAATTACCTTGAGGCCAACCAGAGCAATTCAGTCAGAAGCTCAGAGAAGGCAGATCGAATCAGTCATCTTCAAGAGGAGTTTGAGCCAGAACAACTGAGTTGAAATAGCCATCCAGAGTTCAGAAAGAACAAGAGCTGATTTGGCAGTAAATCCCAGAGGCTGCAAACATCCTAGGCCTAGATTAGAATGTATGGAGGCTAAAAGCTTCCAGGACTGGGCCTAGGTTAGATGGGGGCAGTAAGCCTCTGAGATGTCAATTAAAGCAGGAGAATAAAGGATACTTTAACGCTGACTGAAATTCATAGTCTTAAAAAAAAGATGGTAGGGGACTGCAGAAATGGCTTAACAGTTAAGAGCACTGATACTTGCTGCCAAAGCTGATGAACTGAATTTGATACTAGAACCCAAATTTAGACCCACAAATTGTCCTCTGACATTCACATGGCCATCACAGTACCTCCAACACCACACACACACATACAGACACAAACACAATATGTTTTAAGGGGCTGAAGAGATGGCTCAGTGGCTAAGAGCACTGGATGTTCTTCTAAATTCCAAGAAATCACATTATAGCTCACAACTATCTCTAACTTCAGTTCCACAAGGTCCAATACCTTCTTTTGGCCACCTTGCACATGAGGTATGAAAGTAGTGCACAGATATACAGGCAGGCATACAGATAAAATAAAACTTAAAATGTAATTTTAAAAATTCTTTAAATGTTCTGCCAGGTGTGGTGGGAAAAGCCCAGTGCCTTGGAGATTAAGGGAATAAGAAACATTTGAAGTCAGCCTTAGCCTTATACCAAGCTTTAAAACAATCCAGACTAGATCACGATTCACTATCTCAAAACTAAAATCAACAACCAAAGGAATTCTTTAACAATACCATCTTTGTGAGTTCAGACACTGGCACAGTCCATCATAGCACAATTAAAACTACTGAAGTGGCAAATGTCACATAAAATCAAAATATCTAACACAAAATCAAATTTAGCTGATAAGAAAAATGGAAACAACATAAATATATAGAAAATGAAACTTTCAAAGAGATAAAAAGGGAGGGAAGAAAAGAAAAAAGAGGGAAATAGAAGAAAAGGGGAGGGAGATGAGACAGGGTGTCATTGTGAAATGCAGGGTCACTCTCAGACTTGCTTGTAGCCTATACTGGCCTCAAATAAGCCCATTGCCTTGGCCTCTGGAGAACTTGAATACAGTGCTGTGGCAGCACATCTAGCTTGTGATCTGCTTATAGCAAAAAAAGACTTTTTTTTTTTATCTTAAAGAGTTCTTATTATTATTTTGTTGTTGTTGTTTCAAGACAGGGTTTCTCTGTGTAGTCTGGGCTGTCCTGGACTTGCTTTGTTGACTAGGCTGGCTTCAAACTCACAGAAATCCACCTGCCTCTGCCTCCTTGAGTGCTGGGATTACAGGCATGCACCCCTGTGTGGCTCTCTCTCTCTCTTTTTATTTTTTGATAGGGTCTCACTATATAGCCCTGGTTGTGCTATAACTCCCTAGGTAGACCAGCAAGGTCTCAAACCCAAGAGATCTGCCTGCGACTCCCAAGTGCTAGGATTAAAAGTGTGCCACCATGCCTGGCAAACTTCTATTTTTATTTATCCCTTTTTAAAAATTTACTTATTTGAGCCAGGGTTGCACTACGTAAAGCAGGCTGCCCTCAAACTCACTGAGCTCCACTTGCCTCTCAAGTCCTGGAAATGAAGGCCTGTCACCACACTTGGCTTTTATTACTGTAAATTATATGTAGGCATGTGTGCCTGCATGTGGGTACCCGCACATAAGTACAAGGGCTGGTAGAGAACATGGTCGTAAGCCACCTAATGAGGGTGCTGGGAACAAAAGGTGGGTCCTCTGTGAGAGCATAAGTGCTCCTAACCATTGAGCTATTTCTCTAGTTTAGAAAGAAGTATGTGAACACAGAAAGTAACAGTCAAGATTTTCACTTAGCACTTTTCATGAGAACTTACCAAACAAAACAAAACAAAAGAACAAACACACTTGGTTTTTTAAAATACTGAGATTTTTATCCTGTCTGGACTCTGAAAGCATCTGTGCAGCTACATCAGAGTGGAAGTGGGATAATGTGCACGCTGCTACTTAACGTAGCCTCCTACCGCACGGTGTCACACAGAAGCAATTCCACAGGCAGTGACGGAAAGATCCTGAGTAATACTGAACCTGCCAGCAGCAAACAAATATTTTATTTCAAACAAAATATTTTCGGGCTGTGATCACTATATAGGCAGAGAAATTCTAACCACTTGAAATAAAAGCTTGTCTCTAGCTAAAACAAAGAAAAGTTACCAAGAGATGAAGATGAGCAATTCATTCCTGAAATATAAAAATAAGAAACACAATACCCAGATTAAATCAGACACAGGTAAAAAGAGAAAGTAGAAATATAAGAAAAGTTATTTATGAAAATAAGCTATTTCCCTTATCTATTAAATAGAGATAATAATGGATACCAAAAAAAGACATGAAAAATTTATCGTTTAAAAAGCCACTTAATAATGACAGTTTATACATTCCTTTGAATTACATATTCATAAAAATTTAAACATACAAATCATATTCCCAAGCCCCAAAGAATCACTTTATGTAAATGAAATACAGACATATCAATTTAGGGTCAAAATCATTTAAAAATATTGTTTTAAATCACAACAAATTGTGTCTTACAAAAGAAAAAACATTTATATACAGATGTTAAAGTCTCAAACCTGAATCATGGTGCAGGTGCCACAAGTTACTTAAGCAAGTGCTGTTCATAGATGCTTTGATAGCATCTTCGATACTTAGTATCAGGGTGTTAGACAGTAGATTGAAAAAGCAAATGTTGAAACAACCAAAAGCTAGTTACTCTTGAAAAAAAAAAAAATCCCAATTTCAAGTATGTGGCTAAAGTTGTAAATACTATTCTCCAAAAAAGTCAGGTATTTATTTGGTAAAGCAAGGCACATAGGACCAGATTTTAATAAAGGTGCATTTTCTTTGGCCCTGTAACTACTTTAAATATCTTGGAGCTTCTTGAGATGACTTTCAATATAATATAAATACTTTTTATAAATCCCATGTAAAGATATATCTATAGTAATCAAATATTTTTACAATGAATGTTTAAATAGAATGAGTGATGCTAAAGCCTATCTTTTAAAACAAAACAAAACTCAGATAGCAATGGTAGCACACACCTTTAATCCCAGCACTCAGAAGACAGAGGCAGGCAGATCTCTGTGAGTTCTAGGCCAGTCTAGTCTACACAGCAAGTTCCACGACAACCAGAGGGTCATAGTAAGACCCTGACCCAAAAAAAAACAACAAATCAAAAACATCTCAGTTGAATGAAGGTATTGAATGACATTTTAAAAGTCTAGTATTTGATTTATAAGAATAGTATTCTACTTTAGGTTTCAGAGCAGGATGTCAATTTCCTTTTGAAATTTTTAATAGATTCTGGTTTAAATATCTAACTGCCTTTTCTTTATATGAAATTATGAGGCATTCCATAGAAATCGGTGTAAACATTTAAAGTCTGCCTCTTTAAACTACATATTCTATTACAGAAGTACCTTACAACTTGAGAACCACGCAGGAAAGAGCTGCTGTTGCTGCAATGGCGAGCCTGTCTGTGGTGTAGAGCTTCCGCCCAGTGTGTTGTGCCTAACTTTAACATAGCTCTCATTCAGCTGGCACTCTTCCCCATGAATTCACACATTCTTTTAGAGATAGTAGCTGAGAAATAACAAATATACTTTTAAAAGCATAAAATTTAAATAATCGAAGAGTTAATATAAACGTATGACACAATAACACCTTTGAATGTCATCAAAACACAAACTACATTATACAAAATTTCAGTATCAATATGCATGACAAAATCTAGGCTACAAGCCCATTTTTCCCCAAACGTGATTATTTCCTCATAAAATTTTAGACTATACATTCAGCTCAATTAAAGTTTTAAATTGACTAGAAAAGAAAAATATAAATGACTTGGGGAGGCAGATGCAGGCAGATCTCTGTGAGTTTGAGGCCAGCCTGGTCTACAAAGGAAATCCAGGACACCAAGGTTACACAGAGAAACCCTGTCCTGAAGAAAAAAAGAAGAAGAAAGAAAAAAGCAAACCAAAACGAAAACAAACAACAAAAAGAAAAATATGATGCCTAATAGATTTTCAGACACCTAAAATGTGTTATTACTTTAACAACCTTAATGTCCAATAACTTATTCATATTATTTCTGTATCGTTAAGAAAGGGGTTACTAATCTAAGTAACCATTAATTGTGAATCCACACTATATTAAAACACTTGCCCACACAATGCTTTTATGTGACTGGAACATGAATCTGCCCTCAAGAGTTTAGCCTATTTGCAAGTTCTAGGGTACACTTAGTCATAGGTCCTAGGACATAAGATTGAATGCTGTGGTGGCCGTACACCATACTCAAAATGGAGTTATTCAATTGCTAAAAGATGGTCACTAAAACCCATAAACCTGGCATTCAGAAAATGTGGTATCACTTTATCATTGCTGGTGCAATGACTTTAAACATTCTGTAATTTGAAGCTTGGAATGGAATTAGTTAGGCATGTTCACTGTTGGGAGATTATCTGCACTAGCAAGATCAAATAGCCAGTCCAAGTTATTCAAAGGGACCTTATAGTTCTTAACAATAGTGCTTTTGAGTCAAACTCTATTTAACAAAAATCCATTAGAACTACATAAAAAAGTTACCTTTTTATAGTTTTGTATCTATTAGAACAAACTTTTAAAATATATACAATATAAATGAAAAAATAAAGTAAAATACATCTCATATTCAATAGGTAATCTGCACATAGTCAATAAATAACATATTCCAAATATAGAATTCATCTTCGCCTCCCAGTTCATTTTACTATTTCTAATATAGTCTCTCACCTTTGAATCAGCTTACTAAATAACTCATAATTTGTGTCAATTCCAGTGCTAACAAGAAAGAAAATCTATTTTAAAGCAAATGGTTGCTCCTTCCCAGCAGCACATAAAGGGAACCCCGAATGCAGCCACCTCTCCCAGATACATGACCAGAGTGTGCCTGGGGATAGTGCGCTTTTAAGACCAAAAAGCTTCTAAACAGCCTTAGGAATTAAATTATAGTGCCCTTTAAAATAATGTATTATTTTAAAAATATTATTGTATTTAAAAATACAATATATGTATTAAAATAAAATAAAAAATGCTGGGCAGGGTTGCCCACACCCTTAAACCCAGCACTCAGAAGGAAAGGCTGGTAGATAGAGCTCTATGAGTTTGAGCCAGCTTGGTCTACATAATGAGACCCTGCCTTAAGAAAACAAAACAACCAATATGCAGTAAGGAAGGTCTACAAAGAAAATCAGCTTGTTCGTGGTCCACTGATATGACTAATACCATTTTTTGCTTGTTGTTTCTGTCAAAAGTTGTGGATTAAGAGAAATTCCTACTGCGGATTAAAAAGAAAGTTCTCCATTTCAAAATTATATACAATATATGCTTCATAATTCAGATTTCTCCATATGGAGACTGGACAGTAATTATTATTTTATTTTCAATTACTAAATGAGTACTTAATCCCTTTAAATTCAGTTAAAATTTTTAATGACAAAACAAACAAATTCAATTTAAGGTAATAATAAAAATTTCTCTTATATATGGAAAAGAAATACAGCTGGAAAATGATTAAAACTTCATTAGTGTCATAGTTGTTGGCTACTCTAGCATTTGAAAAACCAAATTGCATTCAGCTGCCTCAAAGCAGTAAATGGTCAGAAGACATACACAAAGAAGTAGATTCTCTCTACACTAAATTTAAACATGATTCAAACCCAGACTACTACTTCATCAAGTTATATGTAATTAAACAAATAACATTTAGCAATCCTTTGCTTAGTAATCTTCTGTATGAATATAAAAATCCCAGATACATGAAAATGGTTTTAAATTATATTTTTTGTTCACAGCTTTATAGGCAAATTATAATTTTCAAACTTTGAACAATTGATGTAATTTGATATCTGTACAGAAAGAGTAAGATTAGGAACATGTGACAAAAGTAGCTCTACCTTGCAAACATTGGTTGCATTTGTGTGCTCTTGCAAAGGCTGCACTGGACAGTTCCACAGCAACAAAAAAGGCTTCTCCCAGTATCCCTCTAATCCTACTCCCTGGACACACTTCTAAGCGTGGGTTCCAGATGACGTACACATATCATCATGAAGCCTATACATTTTCAAACCATTTGAATAGTATGATCAGATTTAGCATGATGATTTCTTCACAGAATCTGCAGAAGTCCTCTGGGCAAGATTAGTGTTGAGATTCCTAGGGCACCATCATGAAAAAGCAGTTAAAGACAGTACTTGACTATGCTTTAGTGGGATTTCCTGCAGGTTTGGGATCATACCCATACAAGAAAGTAGCTGCTATTACAAGGATGGCTCCAAGGAAAAAGACACTAAATAGGATGAAGAAAAAGAAAAAGAGAAAGTCAGATTAAAAGCAAATTAAGTTCTTTACTGTAGTGTCTCTGTACTATAAAAACAGTTACAATTTGAGAAAGAAATATTCCAGTAACAGTAATAAATGTTAAGTACTTTCTATGTTCCAGGTGCCTGGCTAAGTACGTTGCATGCATACCTCATTTAGTTATTGAATGACTTGAAGCAGAGGAAGAATTAGTTGCATTCTGCACCTTTGGGGAAAAGCTTTCAAAGGGCTTTAAAAACTTGCCCTGACATCCAAATAAGTAGAACACAGGGGAGACCCTGGCTTTCAGCCTGCACTCCATCTACTGTTTTAAGAACAGTACCTCAGCTAACTGCATTTTGTCTGGGATTCGTTCTATAATTAAAAAGTTTTTTTTTTAATGTAAAAGAAAAAGTTCATTCCTTCATGCTAAACTTAGGTGAATTTAATTAGAAATCCAATGTAATAATAACTAAAACTCAGGACCAATGTTAAACAGGATGTTTAACAGACAGAAATGCTATCACACACTTTCCTCTTGAGTATATGTATGTAGAGGTACAATCTACTTCATAGAAACTGGACATAAACCAAACTACCAATTGTAGCTTGTTATATACACAGTTTTTAAATGAAGCTAAAGTCATGGATTAATTTTTGGTTTTAAGATTTCTACCAATGCTTCAAAGTCATTACCTTCAACTTAAAAAAAAAAAAAAAAGGAATCGAAAAGGGCAGGAATCACAGGTCTTTCCCTTCCTGTGACAACACAGGCTTCTGCTTTGCTTTGCTTTATTTGTTACAGGGTGTCACCTTGTAGCCCAAGCTGGCCTCAGCCTTACACAGCTCCTACCAGGACCTCAAGAGTAAGGCTATGCCAAGGTGCTCCATCCAACATCACCCTCAACACTCTTCCCCGCCCCCATTCTATAAATTCAGCCATTTGACTACACATATTTTTTCACGACACTGCCATAATAGATTCTAGTCCCTCAGCCACAATTCCCTTTCTATCAATAAGTGTTTATTGATAATGATTTAGGTCTACAGTCTAAGACTCACTCCCCTAGAGCAAGTTACTCTAACGCTTATCACACTAAGATTGACTAATATATTATCTGCATATTTGTCATCCTGTTTGGCTATATACTCTTCATTCATTATAAACAGAAAATCTATCATATCATGATTATTTCAATGATTTGAGCCCCTCTTTAATGAGCTGTACATATACTTTCATTGACACACTGCTCATGTTATAACTTATCTTGTGCCTGGTTTTCCAGTCACTGTGACTTTCTTGAACATAACCATCTCATTCATAGTTTTTCTCCCTCCCACCCCCAAGAATCCAGTAGAGTGACGGCAGGCAGAGTGGCCACTTAATAAACTTTTGGAAAATGAATAAGCAAACCTAAATGGAATCATAGAAATACTAACAACTAAGTAAGACATACAAGGAAAAATGTAGAATGGAAAGAAAAAGAAACGTAAATATAAAGGTGTATTTTACCTGGTTGGCACAAAATCTTGCAACCAAAAATAGGATATGACTGTTGACAATATTATGGATAAGGAGGTTGCAAATCCTTTTAAAATATTATCTGCATACTTAATGACAGCAGCTATTACAAGGCCTCCAAGTGCCTGTAAAAGTTTTAAGAGAGTATTTTTTAAATGAACATAAAATTGCTTTTCAAAACAATATCATTTCTCAGGGAAGATTTAAGGCTCCTGTTCTATAAATGTAATTACATCCCAGCAAATGATTTATATAAACATTAAAAACAACAGACTTCCAATTTTGTTTCATATCCCTCAATGTAATTATCAAAGCAATCTAAGGTTTGCTGTAATAGAATTTAATCAGACTACAGCAGGGTCTATCTTCACCAAACGAAAAAAATAAATGCCACTCGTTCGGACGCTGAAGGAACAAATGCATATGAGGTTTAAGTTGGAATAAAACCCCCTTTTTACTACCTTTCTACCAGTCTTCTCATTTAGCCTTCTTTAATTTTCTCTCCATTCTTATCTACTTCTTAAGGCTGAAAGGGTGTACTATCTGGTTTGGTTTTGAGGTGACTTTGCAGTGCTAGAGATTGAACCCCAAATTTACCACACAGTAGGTAAGTTCTCTACCACTGAGCTCTCACCACAGCATATAAAGAACCTTCTACCAAATCATCCTCAAACTCTATTGTGACTACTTACAAATGGCAGATGGGTTAAGGGTGCTTACTGCTCTTGCAGAAGACCTGGATATAGTTCCCAGCACCAATGTCAGGCAGCTCACAACCACCTGTAACTCTAGTTCCAGGGGTTCTGATGTTTCTTCTGCCCTCTGCAGACATTGCATATACACATACACTCAGGCACACACACGTACACATAAAATTAAATAAGTAAAAAAACAAAATTAAAAAAACCTTAATGAGTGATGGGTAGTAAAGTACTTGCCTAGTAGGTATGAGGGCACTGGGTTCAACCCAAACAACACACACACACACACACACACATACTCCTATACTTCTTTGAGCATGACATGATGCACAGATGGGAAAGCCTACACCTGCTTGTCGTCAGTCATACAATGCATACAATGCAGTTGCATTTTAAACTGTATTAATATTACTTCCAGGCTATGTGTATGTACATACATTAAAAAATTAGACTTGAGTCACAGTCACAAGACTTATCATTATGTATATTCAAATATTCCAAATCTCAGCCCTTAATTAAAGTCCAAAACATTGCTCAAAGATAAAAAACAATCTGGGTTGCCTAGCTTTGTTTTCTACCAAACCCTACATAACTGCTGCCAAGCCAAGGGTATCCACTCTGCCTTTGTATAATGATGGAAGTTTTAATTTATAAGAAGTAATGAGTTATGCCCATTAGGCTTACTATAAATTATATTTAAATCAATATTTCAGAGAAATACTGTCATTCATCTATTTATTCCCTGTTTAATCCTTCATACCGATTATAACAACTTTAAAAAAATGTTGCTCCTAGGCCAGATATGGTGGTTCAAGCCTTTAACTCAGCAGTTAGGAGGCAGAAGCAGGCAGATCTCTGTGACCTTGAGGCCGGCCTGGTCTACATGCTTAGTTCCATCCAGAGATATGAGGAGAGACACTGTCTAAAAAACAAACAAACAAAAACATTTTTCTCTTCTCTTTTGACCCTCTTTTTAAGGACAGTTTTCCTGTAACTAGGTCAAATATGTCACATAAGTTCTCTACGTTTACCATACCTCCACTTTAAATTTTTTCTGAATTCCCCCATGTCCTTTCCTCCTTTTACAAGGATGGAAATAACCTTCCCACTTTTGAAGCACCACTATCCTTTGACACTTCTCTACTATCCAGGTCCTGGAGCCTTATGACTTCAAATACCTTTAGGAAAGTAGGCTTTAAAAACAGCAACTCCATTTTTCTTCATTTTTATATTTTCCAGAATAGCAAGATGTATTTTTGGAGATGAAATTATTCAACTCTTAAACAATTAAAGCCATATTCATACTGAAGAAATTTGACAGAAACATTTAACATGTAAATATGAAATAAAGCTTGCATAATTATCTAGTGGCTCCTTCTATCTTTAAAGGGCTGACCACAGCCTTTCTTTTTAAAATTAATTTACTTTTTATTAATTACAGTTTATTCACTTTGTATCCCAGCTGTAGCCCCTCCTTTATCCCCTCCCAATCCCACCCACCCTCCCTCCCTCATCTCCATTTATGCCCCTTTCCCAGGTCCACTAATAGGGGAGGTTCTTTTCCCCTTCCCCCTGACCCTAGCCTATCAGGTCTCATCAGGCAGGACTGGTTGCACTGTCTTCCTCCGTGGCCTGGCAAGGCTGTTACCCCCCTCGGGGGGGGGGGGGGGCGTCAAAGAGCCAGCCACAGAGTTCCTGTCAGAAACAGCCCCCATTCCCCTTACTAGGGCCCCACTTGGACATTGAGCTGCCATGAGCTACATCTGAACAGGGGTTCTAGGTTATCTCCATGCATTGACCACAGCTTTTCTAATTGCAGAAAAAAATCAAAAGGTATATTTACTCTTACCTTTAACTATTAAATGTTTTTGGGTTTTGGGGGGGTTGTTTGTTTGTTTGTTCATAATGGACCTCTTTATGTAGTCCTGGCTGTCCTGGAGCTAACTATGTAGAGCAGCCTGGCCTCAAACTCAGAGATCCTCCTGCCTCTTCTTCTGGAGGGCTGGGATTAAAGGTGTGCACCACCACTGTTCAGCTTGACATTATTATTGTTCTTGTTATTGTTATTATTATTACTTTATTATGTGTATGGGTATTTTGCCTGTGTGCATGTCTCTTCATATAAAATATATACATATATAGGAATATATATATATTCTTTTAACTTTATGTTCATTGGTGTTTTACCTACATGTATGTCTACATGAGGGTATCAGAAGTCCTGAAACTGGAGTTACACACAGGTATGAGCTGCCATATGGGTGCTGGGAATTGAACCCAGGTCCTTTGGAAGAGTAGTCAGTGCTCTCAACCAATGAGCCATCTTTCTAGCCCAACTATTTAATTCTTAAACTTACATTTTCACATAGCTTGAAAGGAAACTCAGTAGCAAAGAACACTGGCTGCTCTTCCAGAGGACCCAGTTTTGTGGCATACAAACCATCTGTAACTCTAGTTCTAGGGGATATGGCTCCTCTTTTGACCTCCATGGGTTCCAAGCACATATTTGGTGTATATACATACATGCAGACAAAACACTCATACATATATAAGTAAATAAATCTAAAAGTAACAACAACAATAATAAAACATCAGCATTTTTGTGGCATTTAAATTTAAATACCATGGAGTTTTATCCATGACCCTTATTCAAAATTAGTTTTAATTAGGGCATTAAGAACAGTTGTATTTTAATTTCCCTGAATAAACCAATCAGAAAATAGGAAGACCCCACCACCTTAAGTACCAGCACATCAGTAGCCACTTTAATCCTCTGTATTGAAGCAATACTAGTAGTATTAAATAAAAGACTTATATGCTTTACCTGCAGAACAACAACTGTCCATGTCAGTTGATTATATCCCTGAAAAAATCCGTTCTTTGATACCAATTCTCCATCATAAACATATACACCCATTAATCCAAATATACTCCCAAAGAAACCTAAAAGAAAGTAAAACCTAGGTCATATGGCAGTTCTTCTGAGGAGATATTTTTCCACTGACAATCCTGACTCCTTCCTGGCTCCAACTGGCAGGGTCCTGCTTTGTGTCAGAGGCTAACCTGGGAATCAGCATGTAGCACTAGCTGGACTGGAACTCTTGTTCCTTTTGCCTTGTATCCCAAGACCTACACCACCCTGCACAACTTAATTATTTCTTTTTGATGAAATCTGAATACTTTAAAAAATATTTCACTTAAGCTAGGTGGTGGTGATGGCACACACCTTTAATCTCCATGCTAAGGAGGCAAAGGCAGGTGGATTTCTGAGTTTGAGGCCAGCTGGGAGAGTTCTGGGCCTACACAGAGAAACCCTGTCTCAGAGGAAAAAATTCACTTGATTTACATATAAACAACAAAATATACACAATACTATGATGACTACATAAGCAGGCAAGCACAAGAGTATTTTAAAAAATAATTTACCAACTTTCAAGCACTATAATAATGTTTAAATTACAGGATTTGAATTATTAGATTGCTGATCCACTCAAGCATTAGTAAAATGCTTGCTTGTAGCAGTTCACTGTATCTTGAATTTTCCTATTGCTATGACCACATTTTTATGACTAACGTTTATAAATACATACATGAAAGCTCACATATATGACATAGAATTTCCTTTGTATTACAAGTTTTAATGAATGTAGGCAATGAATACAAGTTACGAAAGAGAATATAAAGCTAATTGTGTTAATAGTGCTATTTCTGTCATGAATTTTGTTTGTTTGGTTGGTTAGTTTTGGTAGTGGAGAAGGGGATAAAAATATACTTGTCAGTTTAAGTGTAAAATCCAATGTGAAGAGCCTCAGCTTCTGGCCCAAATGCCTACTCTATCTGTGTATTAGTTCACTGAACTGTATAGTCTATGGCTGACTTCTTTCTGTGTATGTTCTTTATATATAACTTTTTTGTATCTTTTTTATAATTTTTATTTTTTAATATTAATTACAGTTTATTTACTTTGTACCTCAGCTGTAGCCCCCTCCTTCATTCCCTCCTAATCCCACCCTCCTTCCCTCATCTCCTCCCTGCCCCTCTCTAAGTCCACTGATAGGGGAGGTCCTTCTTCCCTTCCATCTGACCCTAGTTTATCAGATCTCATCAGGACTGGCTGCATTGTCCTCCTCTGTGGCCTAGCAAGGCTGTTCCTCCCTCCGGGGGGGGGGGGGGGAGGTGTCAAAGAACCAGCCACTGAGTTCAAGTCAGAGATAGTCTATATCTAACTTTTTTAAAAAGAATAAACTTGTTTTTATGATTTTTTTTTAAAGTGAAATACTTGATAACCAAAACTCCAGGCTAAGAACTGGTTAAAGCTAGCATCAGATTCTGTACTTATTACTGAAATCTCATTGTTAGAGAAAATTGGCTCAGTGAACTTCACTGCTGACTTCCATGTGTCAACACAGCCTCCAGACCTCTGGAGCTAAGAGTTCCTGGAGCGCTGTTAGACTATGGAAACCAACAGTGTCACATCTCATGGTAGAGCTTTAGAATTATGCTGAAAATTGGGTATGCATGATGGATTTTAAACAAAGCCATAGGTTAGTAGAGTGTGAGGACTACGTAAAATTCATTTGTACAAGCCCTAACCTTTTAATGTATCTTATTTTTCTTATTTTTAGTATGAAACTGAGGCATGTGACTTTTAAAAAATGTTCAAAGGCACACATTTTTAAATTTAACTTACAAAATTAAAAGTTGACAATTACTAAAACACATAGGTCGCACATGTTGGAGCTAGAAAAGTCTTTCAAGTCACAACTGTTAAAGAATTGTTCTTTCTGGCTCTACTAGGATGGGCTTAGAGGGTAGTTGTAGGCCACTGGAGATATGCCCATGATCAGGACTGTGGGTCCCTAGTCTCTTCCTCTCTATCTCTGTCTCTTGGCCACTATGAAATAAACAGCTTTCTCTGCCATGTACATTCTGATATAAGGTGCTGCCTTGCCACAGGCTAAAAATCAATGGCCCATTAGCTGGAAGGCCCAAACTTTTAAGACAAAGCAAATTTTCTCTCTTCATATGCTGATTTATCTTAGGTGTTTGTTACAGTAACAGAAGGCTGTCTAAGAGCATACAGCATATATATGCACTATATCAGTGTATACAGATAGACCTACTACATTCTAATACTGGCCAGATAGTCCACTGACTAAATGACAATATCAGATATGTACATAATACTTGTTCCAAATGCTTTATGGATGCTAACATACTGCAAGCCTCTCAGGTTGACACTTATATGCTTGTTTCTGTGATGACCAAACTTCCCCAGATTCACACAATGAAACGGACTCAATCGTTGAGTCTAGGCAGTGTGGTTGTAGGCACTTTTTAATTTTACATATTCTATCTTCTGAAGCACAATCTTAATTATACTACATAATCAAAATGACAATTCATTAGGCCAGTCTTATTTTCTGGTTTTGGGTTTGTTTTTTAACACTTATAACCAATGATTAAAGTAGTACTTTGGCATCTATGTTTCATTCCTATAGGAAAATTTTTACCCAGACCTGCAATTATTGTTTCAAAGCATACAGATATTTAAACATCTTTTAGGTGTTACCAAATTGAGATCCAAGAAGGTTCTAGCAATCTGTTCTCTTAGCAACCACAGGTAAGAAGGTTTTTGTTTTCTGCTTACTGGTTGACATTTGCTAGTCTTTGATTATTAAAATATTGCAGTTTTAAATTTTTATTTATGATCTTGAATTATCTATAACTTATAAGTATTCTTTCAAAACTCAGTTTAACTTACCCCTTCTTCCCATGAGTTCATATCAAACTAAAGAAAAAGAAATTCAAAAACACCCAAAAAGTATAAATTCTGACTTGTCTTCCACTTTCATCATACAATTCAATGAATTTTTATGAGGCCGCCCAAAGACCTTGACTATTCCTTCTTTTCTGTTTGCGACATGAATAGCTTCCGATGTGTACATAAGGGACTTTACTCTAAATAAACGAATACTCTCATTTAACCCTCATAGCAATGTATGAGGTAGGTGCAATAACTAGGAACTACATTATACAGATAAGAAAAAGCACAAAGAGTTGAGTAACTTTTCAGAGGTCACATAGATGAAAACTGGTGAACTCAAGACTTGAGCAGTATGACTTCAGAACCACTCTTTATGACTTCAGATGCACTCTTTATGAAATGGCAGATTAAAGTGCTTAACGTTTTCAAGCCTGTGAATTTGTCTTTTGGACAAACAGAACAATTAAATATTGCTTCAAAAATATTTACATTCAATATGTTTAGAGGAATGACAGGTTTCTACAAATTTTGTGGAAAATGTGACAAAAATCAAGTTTTAGATGTTAGTCAAACTTGGAAGTGCTGACATGAACCACTAGGCCATTAAAAGTACAACTTACTGTGTAGGACTATATGTGTGATGATCAAGAGAGACATAGTCTATCTGTTAAGCTGATGTCAACTGTGAAGGAAAACAAAGCACCAAGGAAAGAGGCTTACAACAGAACATTCTACTTAGAAATAAACCACTCTTGTGGAATTTTATACACAGTACTATCCAAGAAATAAGCCAGGATAATAAATAATGTCCAAATCCTTACTCAAGAACTTACCCACAGTATCCTAAATAATTGAAGTATTTGTTCAAATAGAATGCTACAATAAAAGAGGTAGTTTTGATTGGCTATTTTCTTCTAACCTATTTACTACCAGTTAAGAAAGGGTATAATACAAAACCAAAACATTACACTGAAATAAAACAGCATGTTACAACTATAAAAGAAACGAAAATTGATTAATTTCCAATTTCTTCCATTTTAGGAGTAAAATATGTAAATTAGTTGCAGCATCCTCACAAAAGAGGCAATAAGGATAAACATGCTGAGAATACATAATTGAGAGCAGGAGCAGGGTACACTCCTGGACCGTCGGCTTAATTTTTCATATCATGAGCCAAGGCAATCATTTCAAATACAGTTTTCTAAGGGCAAGATCACTACCAGTTCTTTATATCAATAGTACATTTGCATTCAAGGCTTATGTACTTAAAGATATAGGGAAATCTACAAATGTAAGAACATAAATCTTTGTCTGGGTTCTTTTTAAGATGGGGTCTCCCTATGTGACCTGGTTGACTTCAAACTCATGTTACTGCCTCAGAATCCTGAGTGCTGGGATTAGAGGTGTACACCATCATACAGGACTGGTATAGTTATTTAGAAATATATATTAGAAAGCCTTTACAACTTACCAAGCTGAATGTTTCGTATCCATACTGATTGTTTTGTTTCTTTTAAGATTTTCTCAAAATAAACTCCAGCAAAGCCACTTGAAAAACATGCTGTGAGAACTGCCATGAGGCCTACAAACTGTGAGCCTGTTGAAAGTTCCTTAGAATTCAGCTCTTGAGAATCTGAAGGCCACTGAATAAAAATAAAAATAAACACTGAAGAAGGCAGTGAGATGGCTTAGTGAGTAGGAATACTTGCAGCCAAGACTGACAACCTGGGTTTGATCCCTGGGATTCACATGGTAGATGGAGAGGATCAACTCTTACAAGTTGTCTCCTGACCTCTGCAAGTAAAAAGCACATACAAATGGAAGAAGATAAACTAACTCAAGCATAGTATAAAGAAACTGGTGAAAAGGGAACCACTAACACTGCAAGGAAAATACAGGGCATCAGAAAGACTGAAGTCTTTGATAGGGGTACCAAGCATGGTACCCATGTGATTTAGATGTTACTGACCACGGTTTATCAACTATTGTTAAATATTCCTTCACATCTATTTCTCACTCTTCTGATGTTCTGAGAACATCACAGTTTCTAATGAAACTATGCTTTTTAATCTATGTTTTAAACTAGTATGTATTCATGTAAACATTGGGTTTCATTATTTTCATACATAATGTTTCATGCACTTTGATCATACCCCAATGACTGTGGTCCCCTTCTTTTCCAAATTAGCCCCTTTCTATCTTCATATATTTTCTTTTAATCTACATTTTCCTTACTCCCCCCCTCCCCACCCCTTTTTGACTTTTCAAGACTAGGTTTCTCTGTACAGCCCTAGTTGTCCTCTGCAGACCAGGCTGGCCTCAAACAGGAATCCATCTTCCTGCCTCTGCCTCCTAAGGCTTAAAGGTGTGAGCCACCAGGCATGGCCCTTAATCTTCAGTTTTCAAATGTGAAAATCTAGTTCACTTACTATAATGATCTCTACATTTTCTGGAAAATGACATAAGTCCATTTTTTATGAATAAGTGTCACATTTACATTATCCACTGATACACTGAAAGGCATCTAAGCTGATTCCATAACTTAATTATTGTACAATAATATCTTAACAATCCCACAATAAGTATTAATATCTCTGTAGTACATTCAACTATATATTTAAAATGGTATAGCTGAATCACATGGTAGCATTTTTACTTGTAAAAGAGACTTTTGCTTGTTTGAATTGCTGTCTCAGAAGATTACTGTCTCCAGCCGCTAACCTAGGCTTAGAATATTTGTAGCCTCTGAGACTTACTGCTGAATTAAGCTCACCCATTCTTGTTCTTTTGGACCTCATAGCTGGCTGGTTCAACTCAGCTGTTCTGGCTCAAACTCCTCCACCAGCTGACTTATTCAATCTGGCTTGTCTCTCACCCTCTGAATTGTTCTGCTTGGCCTCTAACGCTAGCAATCTTTTCTAATCTTCTGGCTCCTCTCATTCAACCTCTCTATGTAAAACTTTGCTGGTAAAAGTGCCTCCTCTCTCTCTGTTGCTCCCTTAAGTAGCTTCTCTGGGCATATACTATTCTGTAAAATCTTTCTCTGATTCATCACCTTTTCTGCCACTCAATTAGGCATCAATTTCAAACATAGGCACTTCCTTCTACAAACTATCTTTACCCTCATTGTTTGAGATTAAAGGTATGTACCATCACACCTCCTGGATTTAAGCTTTACCTGAAAGTTGCTCTATACCAGGCTGGCCTTGAACGCAGACCTGCTTGCCTTTGTCTCCTGGATTAAAGGTGTGTTTGTATTCTAGGCAGATCACACAGGCCTAGAAGGTTTTTGAATGTGATCTCTTGCCAGAGTAGCCATGTTCTGAATTAAAATTCCTCTATATTTACTTACTGAGCAAGATGGTTCAGTAGAGAAAGTGCTTGCTATGTAAGCCTGACAATCAAATCCCTATAACCAACATAAAGGTGGACAGAGAGAACTGACTAAAACTGTCCTTTGACCTCCACATGTACTCTGTGATATGCATGGATCCACATCTCTCTCTCTCTTACACACAGGAAAAATTAAAAATTTCCTATGGAGAAGGCCCCATACTATTTTCCAACCGGCTGCTTCCAATTACAATCCAACCAGAGGAACATAAAGGGTGATTTCCTCACCATGATCCTCGCCAACATTTGTTTGTTTTCCTGATAATAGCTATTTGGATTAGGGTGAAATGGAATCTCAGTGTAGTTTTGATTTACATTTCCCTAGTGGCTAAAAAATAGTGAACATTTTAGGTATGTTTATTAGCTATTTGCATTTCTTCTTTTGAAAACGATCTGTTCAGTTCATTTGCCTGATTATTGATAGTCTTGGGACTTCTGGATGTTTGGTTGCTGTTTTTTTTTTTTTTTTTAATTCTTTATATAACTGGATGTTAATCATGCCTGATGAGGAACTAGTGAACATCCACCCCCCACCCTGCTCCAAAGGTTGTTTTCATTGTCATGCAGCTTTTACATCTCATGCAATCATATTTGTCAATTGTAGCTACTGTTCCCTGATGATGGAATCTATCAAAGACTCCATGCTGTTAGCTATCTCTTAAGTGCTATCCCTGTTCCCTGTCATAGTCTCCAAATTTCAGGGTTTACATTAAAATCTTCAAACCATTTAGAACTGAGTTCTGTGCTGGGTGGGGCAGTGAGCTAGCTTTAGCCTTGTACTGTGGATGTATAAACATAGCTTCTGAGCACCATTTGTTGAAGAGGCTCTGTTCTCCAATGCATGCTGAACTAGCTGGTTCTGTGTCAAGTTAGAGTCATCAGAAAGGAAGGAGCCTCAGTTGAGGAAATGCCCTCATGAGTAATGCATTTTCTCAATTAGTGATCAATGGAGGAGGGCCCAACCCTTTGTGGGTGGTGGCATCCTTGGCTGTTGGTCCTGGGTCCAGTAAGAAAGCAGGCCGAGTAAGCCAGTAAGCAGCACCCTTCCAGGGCCTCTGCATCAGCTCCTGCCTTGAGGCTCCTGTCCGGTTTTGAGTTTCTGCCTGACTTCCTTGCTGAACAGCAATACAGAAGTGTAAGCCAAATAAATCCCTTTTTTTCCCCCAACTTGTTTTTTGATCATGGTGTTTCATTGCAGCAAGACATATAACTAAGACATGTGCATTAATCACCTGTATCAGCAATCAGGTGGCTGTAGCTGCATAAGTTTATTTCTGAGACCTCTCTTCTCTTCGATTGGCCTAAATGTCTGTTTTTGTGCTAGTACCATGCTGTTTTTATTATGACAGCTCTAAAGCATAGTTTGAAATCAGGTACCATCATACCTTCAGCATTGCTTTGTGGATGGGGTAGAGCACAGGCAGAGGCAGGATCTCACACTGTAGACTCACTAGCCTAGAATTCACTAGGTAGCCCAAGATGGCCTCAAACTCATGGCAATTCTCCTGCCTCAGAGGGGCAAGTGCTAGGATTATAAGTGTAAGCCACCATGCATGGCTACTATTTTTGCTCAAAATTGATTTGGCTATGCAGGGTGTTTTGTGCTTTCACATAAATTATATAATTTTTTAAATAGCAGTAACAAAAACATTCCTCAGCTATAGCACTCACATATTAATAAGTTTTTCTTTTGAAGTTTTTTGTTTGTTTGTTTGTTTGTTTGATTCTTTGTTTTTTAGTTTTTAACATTTGTTTTATAATCTAAACTGCAATCTATTTTGGAAAAAGAATTCCATGATATCTATGAATTCCTTACCTTTAGATAGACTATTTTGTCTCTATCAGATAAGTACGTTTGGTCTATTGTATGGTATAATTCTCAAGTCTGTTGATTGCTTTTGTTAACGATCTACCTATTGATAAAAGCTAGGCAATGAAGTCATCTACCTACTCTTACTATATCTGAATGTATTTCTCTTTATGTCCAGCAGTATTAAAATCATTCTTTTCATAGTTACTGGAGACTTTTCAATGTTAGTGTTTTTGTTTTGTTTTTGTTTTGGGGAGGATATTACATAGTCCAGACTACCTTCAACTCACAACAATCCTTTTGCCTTAGTCTCCCAAGTGTGTGTTTTATAGGTGTGTACTACCACAAGCTTAAACACCTTTTAACAATGAAAAGTATTCACTTCCTATTCAACTTGCCTTCACTGCAGAAACATGATACTGAACACCAATTTTTTGACTCTTGAAACTGTACCCCTTCTCCCTTGGCCCTCTATGTAACTACTCAGTATGCTTTCTGTGAGGATGGAAATGTTCTGTCTCTGCTAATAGTGTAGCCGCTATCTTACGTGGCTACCAAGCATACATACATACACACATATCACATACATAAACATACACAAAAAAGAAATGCAAAAGTGGGAGACAATGACTCCATGAAGAATAAAAATAAGGAATCACTAGAAAGCTCTGAGAGTTAGGGGGGAAAAAAAAAACAGTATCAATAAAAACAATAGATGTTAAGGGGACCAGAGGATCACTAATGATCTCAGAAGTTCCATGGTTCTCACAAAACTTAAGCTTCTTTCTTTTATATGCTGATTTTTTTTGTTTGTTTTGTTTTAGTTTGGTTTTAAGACAGAGTTTCACTGTGCCACGTCTTATTTTGTTGGACTGTTCCTTCCTTTTTTTTTTCTCTCTTTCTCTCTTGCCAAGAGTACTGGTTTATACGTACAATCCCAGCACTCTCAAGACTGAAGCAGAAGGTGGTGAGATCAAGGCTCCAGGTAAGGTCTCCTTTAAGAAAATAAAATATAAGGGCTGGAGAGAGAGCACAGCTGTTTAAAACACCTGCTGCTCTTTCGAAGAACCTGAGCTTGGTTCCCACACTTTAGCTCACAACTATCTGTAACTCTAGTTCCAGAGATCTGATACTTTCTTCTGGCTTCTATGAGATCCTACATTTATATAGTATAAACCCATGCAGCTTACACATATACATATAATGTTAAAAAAAAATCTAAAGTCTAAAAAAATGGATATTGGTAGATAGATAGGTAGGTAGGTAGGTAGGTAGGTAGATAGATAGATAGATAGATAGATAGATAGATAGATAGATAGATATCTGTAGAGATAGCTCAGCAGTTGAGAGTGTGTGCTTTGCAATAATGAGAACCACAGTTTGGGTCTGAAAACTCAGTAAGAGGTATGTACACCTGTAACCCCAGTGCAGAAGAAGGCAGAAATAGCAAGATCTTTGGGGCTTCCCAGCTTCAACCCTACTCAACAAAATACAAACTCCAGGATCAGGGAAACACCCTTAAGTAATTGGCAGAGAGTGACAGAGTTCTGGCCTCTACGCATATGTGCATAGACCCATAGTGGCTCTTGCCTGTAATCTCAGCCCTCAGAAGACAGTCAGGAGAGTCATCAGAAAAACACAACTGTGTGTGTATATGTGTGTGCACACACATGTGGTACTGAGGACCAAAGCAAGCCTCTGCCAGTAAGCTACGCCACAGTCCAACTGTTCAGTTCTTTACTATAAAGATTTATTCACATATTCATTTATTTATATCATACCACATACTCTCAATGCAGTATTAGCTTTACATGTGGAGCCATAAAAAATATCTATCAGCATTTACTTGCTTGAACAAGTAGCGGAACCATATTCTTTATGCAGAATATGTCAGGATTTTAAACTGACAGAAATGAAAGGAAATGCATACTTATCTTGAATAGTTACCTGTACAAAAGCAACTCCTGCCATCAGAATTACTAGAGAGAGCCACTGGAACACACCTAATTTTTTACCAAGCATAGACACAGAAAATAATGCTGTTGTAAGTATTTTCAACTGGTATGTAACCTAAAAGAGAAATCAGCAGTATTATTAATGTTCAGATTTTTGTTTGTTTCTAAAATGACTATTACAAATGTATTTCAGATACCTGGTAAGTGGCTGCATCTAGGTTTGACAGTGCCACATAGAGTAGATTGTTCTGAAGAGTGTATATCCCTGATGGAATAGCAAGCTTAAGTGTTTCCATGGGTTTATTGAGAATTTCATCATGTAGTACTCGATTCAGTGTTCTCACACTACACTCTAGAATAAACAAGATGGGGGAAAAATCAGTCATTAACATATCTCTGAAGAAGAAGTAAGCTTTTTTTTTTTTTTTTTTTTAATCGGCCTCAGTTATCTCACTTTAAAAACAGTAAAGTAGGGGCAGGAGAGATGCCTCGGCAATTAAGAGAAACCACTGATCTCACAAAAGACCAGAGTTCAATTTCCAGCACCCACAATGAGTGGCTCAAAACTGCTTGTAACTCCAACTTCAAGTGGATCCCATATATCTGACCTCTGTGAACACCAGCACTTAGATGCAGAGACAAAGGAAAACACACACACACAATTAAAATTTTTAAGTAAATCTTTTTTTTTTTAAGACAGGGTTTCTCTGTGTAGCCCTGACTGTCTTAAAACTCACTCTGTAGACCAGGCTGGCCTCAAACTCAATCTTTGCCTCCCAAGCGCTGGGATTAAAGGAGTGCACCACCTAATGTTGCTCAAATTATTAATCAGTAAAAAGTATTCTCTTATCACAGTAACTTTATAAACTCTGTATTTTACTAATTCCTCATCTACCCCTGCCAATTAATTATGAAGACATTAGTCATTAAAAAAAAGGCAAACTAACTCGGGAGTAAGAGTGCTACAAACAACAGAAAAACTGAACTACTAGCTCCGCTTGTCTCATGTAGCATGAGTCCAGATCTAAAATTTTTATAGTAGGCCGAGGACACAAGCTTCAGTATGTAAACACACTGGCTTGTTGCAGTTACACGTTTTATCTACCACTAAGCTGTACACCCTTAGATCAGACACTTAGGGTTCCTCCTCTTAGAATTACCCATCTACATCTTTTCTAATGACTCACTGTCTCTTTCTTACTGTGCTGTAGTTCTCTGTAATTCTAGGTACTTACTACTGGTTATTTGTGTGGCAAGCTTGTCTCCTCACTTGGTTTGATACTTTTTTTTTTTTCAGTTTACAATATGTCTCCCAAAAAGCATTTTTGCTCCCCTAAACCACACTCCTCTGATATCTTTGTTTGCTTTTGTAGTTGTTGGAGATCATTCACAGTACAAGTTCACACAGATCTTCATGTGTTTCTAACACAATCCATGCTAGTTTAGCATTGTGTTTAACATTTAGATTGTGTTTCTAACACAATCCATGCTAGTTAACAGCTCAGGCTCTAAAATCTACAATTGATAAGTGGGACCTCATGAAACTGAAAAGCTTCTGTAAAGAAAAGGAGAGTCAATAGAACAAAACAACAGCCTACAGACTGGGAAAAGATCTTCACCAAACCTATATCCAATAATATCCAGAATATATAAAGGGCTAATATCCAGAATATATAAATAACTCAAGAAATTAGGCAACAAACCAAATAATACAATTTAAAAATGGGGTACAGAGTTAAACAGAGAATTCTCAATAGTGGAATATAGAATGGCAGAGAAACACTTAAAGAAATTAAGAGAAATTCAAATCAAAACAATTCTGAAATTCCATCTTACACCTATCAGAATGGCTAAGATCAAAAACTCAAGTGACAATACAGCTAGAGAGGATGGGGAGAAAGGGGGAGCCCTCCTCCATTGCTGGTGGGAATGAAAACTTGTACAATCACTTTGGAAATCAATCTGGTACTTTCTCAGAAAAATGGGAATAGTGCTACCTCAAGATCCAGCTATAACACTCCTGGACATATACCCAAAAGATGCCCCACCATTCAGTAAGGACATTTGCTCAACTATGTTCCTAGCAGCTTTATTTGTAATAGCCAGAAGCTGGAAACAACCCAGATGTCCCCCAGCTGAGGAATAGATACAGAAAATGTGGTACATTTACACAATGGAATACTACTCAGCAATTAAAAACAAGGAAATCATGAAATCTCCAGGCAAATGGATGGAACTAGAAGAGATCAACCTGAGTGAGATAACCCAGAAACAGAAAGACAGGCATGGTGTGTATTCACTTATAAGCAGATATTAGCTGTATAATATAGGATAGCCATTTACAGACCTAAAGAAGCTAAACAACAAGGAGGACCCTAGGGAGGATGTGTAAATCTCATTCAGAAAGGCAAACAGGAGACACCAGAAGTGGAAGAGAAGAAACTGGATGGGAGCCTACAATAGAGGGTCCTCTGAAATGATTCATCCAAAAGGGAATGTAAGCAGATGCTGAGACTCACAGTCAATCTTTGGGCAGAGCGCAGGGAGTCTATGGAGGAAGAAAGGGGTGGGAATAGAGGGACATGGAGGACAGGAGCCCCAAAAGGAGACCAACAAAACTAAAATATCTGAGCCCAGGGGTTCCTGCAGAGACTGATGCACCAAGAGAAGACCATGCATGGAGAGGACCTAGACCCACTGCTCAGATGGGCCAATGTGGATCTGTGCAGTGGCTGCCTATATCATGAACTCAGTTGACTGACTCACTTGCTCCTGATGATGCAGCCTTGCTAGGCCACCGAGGAAGAGGATCTAGGCAGTCCTGATGAGACTTAGCAAACATGGGCAGATAGCAATAGTGGAGAACTCCCCCTTTCAGTGGATTAGAAGAAGGGGATGGGAGAAGAGGGAAGAAGGGTGGAACTGAGGGGAGTTGAGGGAGGGGGCTTCAATCCAAATATATAATGAATAAATTGTGAAAAAAAATAAAAATAAACACAATAAATAAATAAATAAATAGAACTAAAGAACTCATTTTTTTCTCAAATTAATAAACTATGACTGCAACTAGAAATCATAATATTAACTAGCATGGATCGTGTTACAAACTGAATATAACAGCTTTAGTACTAAAACTGGTACTAACACAAATGCGTGTGTGTACATGAGTTGACTTTGGCTATTTTCCTCAGTGGCTCTTTACCTTATTTTACGCAAAGTCTCTAACTAAACCTCAAGCTTGTCAAGTAGGTCAGGCCAGCAGGCCAGCAGGCTCTGGTGTCATCCTACGTCCTCCTAGGGCTGAAATTACAAGCTCATGCTGCCACATCCAGCCATTTATGTAGGTGCTGATGATCCAAACTCAGGTCCTGTCACTTGCATGGTAAGCATTTTACCAACTGAGCCATCCCCTTGGGCCCTGTCTTACTAATTCTTAAAAAATATTGAAACGTTAAGTCTAGGCAAATTAAATAATGCAAGATAAAATAAATAAATCCATTAAATGTATACTTAAAAATATGTTTACATATATAAAAATTCAACTAATCACATAAAAAAGGAAAAAAAAAAAACCCTAGATACCTACTACTGTCTTTGTAGACTAAAAAGATGCAGGCCATTATCTTCAAAAATTCAGCCACAACCACTGCTGTAGAAGATAAATAACGAGGACCTTCTTCTTTTAAAGTCCTAGAATAACGCATCGTTAGAACCAAACTGGTAGTCTGAAATACCAAAATTCCCAAGGAAAGATACTTTAGGTTGGCAGACATTGTTTTCTCTTCATTTGTCTGAAAAACAAAATACACAGGACAAGTTAATCAAACTAAAAAATACAGAAATGAATATCCAAGAAGAGACAGAAGTTCCAAACAAGAGAAGCGTCCTCTTTCTAATTGCAACAGCAACAAAAAAGCCTGGACCAAAGAGAAAGGCACCTGCCAAGAAACTTAAGCTGAAGAAAAGAAGGCAAACTGATTAAGGTCTGAGGGATGAGCAAGCATTGTTTTTGAAGATTTATGGCTACCTCTATACTCTACCAAGTGCTACAATACCATATAATTTGGAATTGCCACAAGTGCAGAACAACAAAACAGACAATGAAAACTCAGTTTCTCTAAACGACTAAAGACAGTTGTCCTAAAAACTATTGCAGCTGGGTATAAACTGTGGGGAAAGCATTGTTAATTCTCAGCACCTGAAGTAATGAAAGTAGCTGTGATGACCCATCCCTCTCCCACCAGGGTCTGCAAAGAGAAGCGTTGGAGTGGAGCACTGTTAGCAATTCCTGCAATATAGAAAGTGAGTATCTGCAAACAGAATTCCCACTCTTCCCCACCTGGCTATGAATAAAAGAGATTTAAGTAGGAACCAGAGTTTCATAATACACAAATGTTCAAGATACAACTCAAAATGAGTAGAGTCATCAAAAAGCAAAAAGGTTTAATTTGGTTGAATTGCAACAATCAACAGACAATACAAAAAAATAATAATAATAACCCAGATGTTGGTGTTACAAGAATTTCAAGGAAGCTACCATAAAAATGCAGCAGCAGCAACAACAACAACAACAACAAAAAAAATCATTAAACTTCTTAAAAATAATTTTGAACTCATAAAGACAAAACAGGTACAATAGTTCTTACGCACTTTTATCCAGCTTCCTTAATAACAGCGGCCACAAAGTCCTTTTAGTTCAATAAACTATTTCAACATTGCTCGGAGAGACTTTTATTACTATTATTATTTCAATTATTATGATTCGGGTGATGCCAGGGACTGACCCCACACCTTCACACATAGTAAGCTTGCTGTCTTCCTCTAAGCAACCCAGTCCCAACAGACTTGCCTTAAATATATAGCCAGAGATGTGATGAAAAGTCAAAGGACTGGGCCATCTTAGGAGTTTGAGAGAGTAAAGCCAGGAAAATCACTTAAACCCTGGAATTCAAGGCCAACCTGGGCAACTTAGTGAATGAATCCCAGGCTCACAAAAAAAGGAGGAAGGGAGCAACTCCTTGAAGAGAAGGAGAAAGATTAAGACAGGGAGATGGGCAGGAAGGATAAAGATATCACATGAAAATTATGAAAAAAAAAAAAAAAACAACTAGAGGTCTTATATTAATGTCAGGCAAAAGGCTTACCTAAAATTACTTGTAGACTTGAAGGATATTTCATAGTAATAAAAGGATCAATACACCAGGAACCTATAGCCATTATAAATGCATGTGTACCTTATTAAGGTAGTTTCAAAACAAATGAACAGAAATAAAAGAAAAATATTTAACCTACTTTTCTTAAAAATTACAATAGAATGAGGAAAAAAACTGAAAAGATCTAGAAGCTTTCAACAATTCTATCAACCACCATAACTGCAGTAGACATGGAGACAGTCCACTCAGATCTTATGCATGCTTAAGCATAGTTGCCAC
The DNA here is from genome assembly GCF_907164565.1 of Psammomys obesus. Taxonomy (NCBI): domain Eukaryota; kingdom Metazoa; phylum Chordata; class Mammalia; order Rodentia; family Muridae; genus Psammomys; species Psammomys obesus. The sequence goes on from NW_026596095.1 coordinate 4,727,669, forward strand.
TGCAGCTCCTGTCCAAGATCATACGGACTGCTCTAAAGATACAATCACAAACACAATCCCCTCTGCTGTCTGTCATGGACTGAGTAAGAATGGTCCCCAGAGGCTCTTATGTTTGAATGCTTAGTTAACAGAGAGTGGCACTATTTGACAAGGATTAGGAGGTTTAGCCTTGTTGATGTAAGTCACTGGGGGTGGACATTGAGGTTTCAAAAGGCCAAGTGTCACTCTTTCTTCCTGTGGATTAGGGTGTGGCTCTCAAGTACTTCTCTAGCACCAGAGCCACCTGCTTCCATGTTCCCCAAAATAATAATGGGCTACACCTCTGAAACTGTAAGTAATCCCCCAATTAAATGCTTTCGCTGATAAGAATTATCTTGGTCATGGAGTCTCTTTACAGCAATAAAATACCAACTAAGACACCTTTTTTTTGGTAGAAACTAGAAGGATGAGTTGGGTGTTTTTTTTTTTCCTCTCTCTCTTTTGGTAGTATTTTTTGGATTGTTTGTTTTAGGATCTCCCTTTTTCGCCCAAACAGGTCTTAAACTCTTGTGCTTATGCCCCTCCTGCCTTGGCCTTTGGAGTAACTGAAGCCATAAGCTTTATGCTGCCAAGCTGATTTTAAGACTCACATGAGAATATGAAGGATCTAGGGAATGAAAACAATCTGGAAAGCTGGGTGATGGTGATGGCCACATTCCTTTCATCCCAGCACTCAGGAAGCAAAGACAGGCAACCTGGTCTATGTAACAAGTTCCAGGACAACCAGGATTACACAGATAAACCCTATCTTCAAACAACAAACAAACAAAACCCAAAAAACAAACAAACAAAAAAATACAAAACTATTTGGAAAGAGCAAATTGAATACTAAATAAAATGCTAAACTTCCAGATTCACTAGAAAATTACATAAGATGCCCATCATAAGCACAGAGGTATAGAGCAATGGAATACAGTCCAGAATTGGATCCATATATCCCATTTTGTTCAGGCAGCTATCAGTGTAGAGGAATCTTAATCTAGCAACATGGCTGTTGTGGCAAGGGAATACATCCAAATACCTTCTAGGTCTATGTAATCCAGCTGGAATGCAGACAAACTACGGATTACAGTATGATCTGGCAGGAATACAGACACACCCTTAGTACACACATTTAATCCCAAACAATGAAGGTAAGGTTAGTTTATAGAAGGAAAGCAGCCATGTTTAAAGTAGGCAGGCAAAGTGAAGAATGAGAGAAAGACATGACAGAATGAGTCAGAGATAGGATACACCCAACTCATAAGAACAGGATAGGAAAGAGAAGCAGGGAGAGAGCAGTGTGGAGATGGAAAGAGGTGGGTTTTTTGTTTTTGTTTTTTTAACCCTACAGAGAGAGGTTGCAGAGAGGAAAAAGCTAGACATAGGTGAAGACAGAATGAACCAGAGCATGAGAAGGAGCCAGAAGATTAAAACATATTGCCAAATTAATCTGAAGCCAAGAAGGGACATTCAGTCAGAAGCCAAAAGAAGCCAGTTTGAATCAGTCAGCTTGGAGAGGAGTTTAGAACAGAGCAGCTGAGTTAAACCAGCCAGTGAGAGTTCAGAAAGAGCTAGAAAGGCTTGGGAATGATCTTCATCTCATCCCCTCATTTGAGGAAATAAAAATAACATTTATAATCTGTTATAATCATTTATAATCTGTACCTGTTCCTGGGTAGCTTATAAACAACAGGAATTTATTTCTCACAGTTCTAGAGACTTAGAGATCCAGGTGACTATGGCAGCATTGTCAGGTTTTGGTAAGGTCTTTTTTCTAGGATTGCAGATGACTGTTAGCATTATACCCTCACATAGTAGACCATTAAGAGTTCCTTGGGGACCTTAATCTTGCCTGGGAGTGTTCCAGTCTCATATAAGTATCCCAAAGGTTACATTATCCCCAATCCCATCACATTGAGAAATGGCACATTGGTTGAGTGCACAGTGCTCTTGCAGAGGACCTGAATTCAGTTCCCAGTACATTTCAGGCAGTTCATAACCACCTGTAACTCCAGCTCTAAGGAGGCTGACACCTTCATCTGGACCTTGTAGGCACCTGCATTCACACACACATAAACACACACACACACAAATAAGTCAAAAAATTTCTTTAAAATATCACCTACGGGCCAGAGAGAAGGCTCAGGAAATAAATAAGCCATATGGGTAAGACTAATGACCCAAGTTCAATCCTGAGATTCAAAGTATCCATTGACTCACATCTGTAATTCCCATGGCCAGATGGGATGCAAACACAAGAAAATCACCCAGAAGCTCACTGGCTAGCTATGATAACAGCAGAAATAAGAAAGATCTTTCCTTAACAAAGGACAGAATCAACTCTAAAAGTTGGTCTCCAACACCCACATGTCCACCATAGCACATATGCCCACAAATACACATATACACATGCCTGCACACACACAATAATTATATAGAAACACACTGAAACATAATTTTTAATATGTTATTTAATACTCAAAAAAAAAAAAAAAAAGCAAAAGCAAACTGTATCGATAGATACTAACATACAACTGCCTGCAGTGAAAAGTTAGGATTGAGGGCTGACTACAAAGGCATTAACAGGGAATTCTGCTGCTGATTAAAATATTTTGGGTAGTAATTATATAATAATATTGAATTATCAGAAATCACAGGACTGCAGTTAAAGTCCTTTCACTACAAGTAAATTCAACCTCAATTAAGTCCACTTTAAAACTTAGTTGTCGGGGCTAGAGAGATGGCTCAGAGGCCAAGAGCAATAGCTGCTTTTCCAAAGGTCCTGAGTTCAATTCCCAGCAACCACATGGAGGCTCACAACCATCTAAATGAAATCTGGTGCCTCTTCTGGCCTGTAGGTGTACATGCAGGCAGAGCACTGTATATATAATAAATAAATAAAATCTTAAAACAACAACAACAACAACTCACTGGTCAAAGCCACACTTGACCATGAAGCACTCTCCATTGGGGTTTCCTGTTATCTTTAGGTTAATGCCAGGCATAATATGTTACCATGGTTTTCACTCAACTCTCTTTTCCATGAATCCCATCTTCCACTCAGATTCTCCCAATCTGTATGACCTTTTTGTAGTATATTTCCTTTGAACTCTCACAGCTAAGCTATTTAGGGTACTAGATAAGTGACTGCCCCACAACCACTAAGTACTCAAATAGTACATAATCAAGCAGATTCAGCAACCATTAGTCCCGAAATCGTGCCAAGTACCTTGTTTCAGAGACTATCCACCCCACCCCTTCCTTTCTCTGAAACAGGGCCCTGGCTGGCCTGGAATTTGATATGTGGAGCAAGATGATTTGCTTGCCTCGGCCTCCAGTGCTGGGATTAAAGGCATGTCCCACCATGCCAGACAGAAACCTACTCTTAAAAAATTAACATTTATTTTTATTTTATATGCATGAGTGTTTTGCCTGCATATATGTATGTGCACCATGTGTGTGCCTGGTGCCCATAGAGATCAGAAAAGGATGTGGAATCCCTTGCAACTGCAGTTAGGTTGGTTGTGAGCCACCATGTGCATGCTCGGAACTGAACCCAGGTCTTCTATAAGAGCAGTAAGTATTCTTGACAACTGAGCCATCTTTCTATTTCTAGTCCCTTAAAATTGTCGTCAATAGTATTTTAATATTTTGTTTATGGGTGTTTTGCCTGCATGTATGTCTGTGTACGATGTTTGTGCAGTGTCTGCAGAGGCCAGAAGACATCATTGGATCCTCTGGAATTGAAGTAACAAACTGTTGTGAGCTACCATACAGATGCTTGAAATAGAACCCAGGTACTCTCAAGAGCAGTCAGTGCCCTAAACTGATGAGCCATCTCTCTAGCCCTGAGAAAACTATTCTTGAGGATGAAAGTGCTATTTACAAAATTTGGCAATCCTTATGCACATCTAAATATATTCTAAATATGAACAATTATGAAAATAAAAATTTTAATGATGGAAAACATATGTTCACCACTAAATACTGCAGAAGTGACCTTCATTCACATTGTATTAAGGTGTGCCTCTGTATATTCAATTATTAATTGCTGAACCCCCAGTGAGCTAAATGCTAACAGACTGTCATTGCTAGTGAGGAATCTCCTGTCTCAATGCTGTGTACAAATTACTCCCCAATTATCTCTGACTGGTTAACAAGGAAGCTGAAGAACCTATGACTGGGCAGAAGAGACAGTAGGTGGGATTTCCATTCCCAGTCTGAGGAGTAGGGAAGAAGGTCTCAGGGCCATGAGAATTAATGGGTCATGAGGAGTCACCATGAAGACAAATGGAGCAGGAGCTGCCAGAGCTAGACAAGATGGCAAGTAGTATGGGGCACATGGCTGGGAAGCAGCCAGGATAGTATAGACAGACAGATCAATATCTGCCCAGCTTAGTGCTCTAAGGATTATTAATAAATGTAAATGGGTCTCTGTCTCATTATTTGGGAGCTAGAGAGCGTATAGAAAAAAACCTTTAATTCAACAAAATACATATATATAAGCCATTGGAGATAGGGGCTGGAAAGATGGCTCAGTGGTTAAGAGTACTGGCTGCTCTACCACAGGTCCCAGGTTCAATTCCCAGCACCAACACAGCAGCTGACAACTGTGTGTGACTCCAGCTCTAGAAGATTTGATGCCTTCACATATACATATATCCAGGCAAAACACCAATACACATGAAACAAAAATAAATAATTTTAAAACTCACTGGAGATATTATCATAAGCATTTTACTTGAATTTCAGAGACAGAAGTTAAGTATATACTTCTTTGCCACTCAAATTAATCACCTAACAGGAATGAACACAGAGACTTCTTCATTAGCCATCTGACTCAGGAAATCAGTTGTGTGCTTATTCTGTGCTACCAAGATCATTAATACACCTATTTTAACAACAATGTTCTAATTTATTAGCAAATGAAAAGTTAAAGGTCAGTTTCTTTGCACAGTGGTGCATGCATGTAATCCCAGCACTTGGGGTCAGCTGCGGGAATCGCCACAAATTCAAGAACAGCTGGTTTACATAGCTGAGTTCCAGCACATCCAGGGCTACAAAGTCAGACTCTGTCTCAATAAATAAACAAGTAAGTTTCTAAGTCAGCATATATTTTCATAATTTTGCTTTTCCATTACCAAACATACACACATCTGTGTACACATTCTCAATACAGGGCTCCTTAGTGCTTCAGTCTCTCCCTTTTAAGCGACACTGATGTGACAGCAGTCACGCAGCTCCTACCTCTGAGAGCCCTTTATGTCCTCTGGGGAGAAACCGACTTTAGGTTTGGTTAGGCTATCTTACAGATGCCTTCCTTTTTTTTTTTTCCAATTTTTACTGAGCATCTAACTAAGATCTCAACACTAAGTTGTTTATCACTCCCAGCCTCATCAATAAATCTTGTACTTGCTTACTAATTGCCATATTTCATCTGAATTGCTGCATACATTTAATATTTATAAAGTTGAATTTTTTATTTTTAAATCTCCATAAGGGAAAATATACAAATATACAACAAAAATTCATAGATCTAAATTCCATTCATTTAGATTCAATGAGCTCAGATGACGCTTGATCAGAATTTACTTTTACATTTTTAAATGCTAATAAACTTATTTTTATGTAATTTTTTATTTATTACAATTTATTCACTTTGTATCCCAGATGTAGCCCCACCTTCATCCCCTCCCAATTCCTCCCTCTTTCTGTCTTCTCCTCCCAAGCCACTTCCCCAGTCCACTGATAATGGAGGACCTCCTCCCCTTACATCTGACACTAGCCTATCAGGTCTCATCAGGAGTGGTTTTCATAGTCTTCCTCTGTGGCCTGTTAAGGCTACTCTCCCCTCAGGGGGAGGTGATCAAAGAGCCAGCCACTGAGTTCATGTCAGAGACAGCCCGTTTCCTTTACTAGGGAACCCACTTGGACATTGAGCTCCCATGGGCTACGTCTGAGCAGGGGTTCTAGGTTATCTCCATGAATGGTATTTGATTGGAGTATCAGTCTTAGAAAAGACCCATAGGCTCAGGTTTTTTGATTCTGTTGCTCTCTTTGTGGAGCTCCAGACCCTTCCAGGTCTTTCTGTCTCCCCCTTTCATAACATTCCCTGCACTCTGCCTAAAGTTTGGCTATGAGTCTCAGCATCTGCTTTAATATCCTGCTGGGTAGAGACTTTCAGAGACCCTCTGTGGTAGGCTCCTGTCTTGTTCCTTGTTTTCACCTTTTTCCAATGTCTATCCCATTTGCCATACTGAATATAGATTGAGCATCTGACCCAGGGTCCTGATAGGACTACCTCAAGATCCAGATATACCACTCCTAGGCATATATCCAAAAGATGCTCAAGTATACAAGGACATTTGCTCAACCATATTTGTTGCAGCTTTATTCACAATAGCTAGAAGCTGGAAACAACCCAGATGTCCCTCAATTGAGGAATGGATACAGAAATTGTGGCACTTTTACACAATGGAATACTACTCAGCAATTAAAAACAAGGAAATCATGAAATTTGCAGGCAAATGGTTAGAAAAGATCATTCTGAGTGAGGTATCTCAGAAGCAGAAAGATACATAAGGTATACACTCACTTATAAGTGGATATTAGACATATAATATAGGATGATCATACTAAAATCTGTATTTTTTACATTTTGAACAAAATAAAAATGACTACTCTTAGGCCAGGCACGGTGGCACACATTTGTAATCCCAGCACTCAGGAGTCAGAGGCAGGCAGATCTCTGTGAGTTTGAGGGCAGCTTGGTCTACAGAGTAAGTCCAGGACAGCTAAATCTACACATAGAAACACTGTCTCAAAAAAAAAAAAAAAAAAAAAAAAAAAAAAAAAAAAAAAGACTATTCTTATTCCAAATTCCAAGAGAATCTCAGTATTTAATAGTCTTCAGAAACAAAACAAAACAGAGGGCTAGACATATGGCTAAGTGGTACAGAACTTGCCTAGTATATTTTTATGAGGCTCTGGGTTTGATCCATAGAAATGCAAAGAAGAGGGGGAAAAAAGTTTTCCAAAAAGACTGAAGGCCAGGCATAATGATACATGCCTTTAATCCCAGTACTCTGAAGGAAGACAAGCAGATCACTATGAGTTCAAAGCTAGCCTGATCTACATAGCTACATAGTCAGCTTCAGGCCAGCCATGGCTACATAGTGAGACCCTGTCTCAAAAAAAAAAAAAAACAAAAACAAAAAAAAAAAAAACCCTACAAATATGCTAGAATACACAATTTAAATATATTTAAATGGAATTTATGTCCTCCAATTTTTATTAAAGTGGTTCCTTTAGGATCCAAAGATCCTTGTATTTTAAAGAATGACAAGCAATTCTAAGTTACTTTATGTATTAACTAATAAATTATAGAGCTGGTAGTATACTTCAGTGGTAGAGCCCCTGCCTGGCCTGCATGAAGCTGTGGGTTTAATCCCTAGCACTGCAAACACTTATGCACGCAAATATACACTCATGCACTCCACAATGCATATATACCATTAATGTACATATTACTGATGACCACCTTCCCCCAAATCAATCAGGATTACTGTGAACTCACTCTGTAGACAAGGCTGGCGTGGAATTCTAGGATTAAAGGCATGTGCCATCACTGCCTGATTATGGTTCTTACACTGAAGGATTATATTGAACTTGCTTTTCATTTACTTGATATTTCCTCTTACTTATTCAAACCATAAGGTTTGAATAAGAATGGCCCCTATGGACTAGTGTGTTTGAATGTTTGGTCCATAGGGCATAGCACTATTAGAAATATGGCCTTGTTGGATTAAGTGTCACTGTTGGGCAGGCTCTGAGGTTAAGCCATGCCAAGTGTGGCTCACAGTCTCCTACTGCTTGTGGATGAAGATGTAGAATTCTCAGCTCCTTTTCCAGCACCATGTCTGCCTGCACGCTGCCATGCTTCCTGCCATGACGATAATGGACTAAACCTCTGAACCTGTAAATTAGCCCTAATTGAATGTTGTGCTTTATAAGAGTTGCCATGGTCATGGTGTCTCTTCACAGCAATAGAAACCCTAAATAAGACAATAATGTATAGTCACTATAATATTTAAGTCCATGTATGAAGCCAGTTATACAAAGACAATATCTGTTTTACTATACATGTCATGCTATCAATCAATAGGTTATATGATTACACAAT
>NW_026596095.1:4735881-4773835 GCF_907164565.1 Psammomys obesus
ATAGGTTATATGATTACACAATGTTCTTAAAATGTAATAAAGTCCTGACCTAGTGCCATACACCTATAATCTCAACATTCAGGACACTGGGGCAGGAAGAGAAATATGAAAGGTTGTCTGAACTCCACTGCAAAGTGCTATAATATCAAGAAAAAAAAGAGTAGCAACAACAAAACATCCACACATATTTTAAAAGAATAAGTATTTTAAAATATTCTGAAATATTTCTTCTACTGTAAAAACAAAACTTAACTTTAGAGTGAGCTATATTTATATTTTCTTAACACTAATGATGAAATACACACCCTTAATAAGACATAATAGTCCATTAAAACTCAGTAACATTAACAAAGTAGACATGAAGACACAAGCTGGGTGAGTGGCACATGCCTGTAATCTCAGCATTCAGGAGGTTAAGGAAGGAGAATTACTATACAATGAGCTGGAGGCCAGGGTGTGATAGAAATCATGCCTCATTACATGTACATATAAGTGTTATGCAAACATAAGTTCTATTAGCTACTAGCCCCAAACAACTACTGATGTAAAAGCAGCCCTCTTAAGGTTTTTCTAAATAAATGAACTAAAAAGAAACACTCAGAAATGTTAAGCTCAGTTGTTATTTTTTGTTCACCATCTCCCAGGTTTGAAAACCTCACTAACTTGTATCTATATACTACTGGCAAAGTTCATCACAGCCGATTTGCTTTCTGAAACTGGGATATTTATCTCTTCTAGCTAACTAAAAAGATAAATGGGGGTAGGGGTCTGCAGAGATAGGGGTGAGGACAACCTGCTGCTCTTAGAGAAGAATTGGATTCCGTTTCCACATCGACGTGGCAGTTCGGGGGATTTGCTGCCCTCTTTTGGCATCCTCAAGTACCATAGGCATGTACATAGTGCACACATACACATGCATGCAACACATACACATTGAGAAATTTTAATTCAAAACATAGCTGTTCTGGCAAGAGGTCACATCCAAACACCTTCTAGGTCTGTATGATTCGGCTGGAATATAAACATGCTTTTAATCTAGGAGACAGAGGCAAGCAGATCTGATTTCAAGGCCAGCCTGGTATACAGCAGTTTCAGGTAAAGAAAAGCTTAGGTCTAGGCATGGTTGTACATGCCTTTAATCCCAAACAATGAAAGTAAAGTTAGTTTGTAGAAGGAAGCACCCATGTTTGAAAGGGATGTTTAATTGAATGGCAGAAAAAGTGATAAATCAGAGAAAGATTTGACAGAATAGGATACACCCAACTCTCATGAGAACAGACAGGAAAGGGAAGCCACTTACGGGAGCAGCACAGAGAACAGGAGACAGGATACATTTTTACCAGGACAGTAATAGAGAGACAGGTTGCAGAGGGAGAATTCAGGTGAAGACTGGACAAGCCAGAGAATGAGAGATCAGAGCAGATTGCTGGAGTTAGTTTGAGGCCAAGCAGAGCAATTCAGGACCGAGAGAAAAACCAGATTGAATAAGTCAGCTGGGTAGAACAAGAAAGGATGAATTTATTAAGCAGTAAGTCTCAAAGGCTGAACATTGTAGACATAGGTAACATTGTACAGAGGCTAGAAGCTTCCAGGACTAGACCTAGGTTAGCAGCCTGAGGCATTAATCCTCCAAGATGACAATTACATCAGGTGAATAAAAATTCCTTTTACACATACATATAAAAATGAACATATGTTTGGCTGTGAGCCTAGCCTTCAACGGCTGAGCCATCTGTAAACTAGAAAAGATCATCCTGAGTGAGGTATCCCAGAAGCAGAAAGGCACACATGACATATACTCACTTATAAGTGGATATTAGACATATAATATAGGATAAACATACTGTACATATAAATCTGTACATCTAAAGAAGCTAAGCAAGAAGAAGGATCCTGGGTAAGATGCTCAATCCTCATTCAGAAAGGCAAATGGGAAAGATATCAGAAGAGGGTAAAAACTAGGAACAAGACAGGAGCCTACCACAGAGGGCCTCTGAAAGACTTTATCCAGCAGGGTATTAAAGCAGATGCTGAGACTCATACCCAAACTTTGAGCAGAGTGCAGGGAATCTTATGAAAGTAGGGGGAGATAGAAAGACCTGGACCCCTCCACAAGGAGAGCAACAGAACCAAAAAATCTGAGCCTATGGGTCTTTTCTGAGACTGATACTCCAACCAAGTACCATTCATGGAGATAACCTAGAACCCCTGCACAGATGTAGCCCATGGCAACTCAGTATCCAAGTGGGTGCCCTAGTAATGGGAGCAGGGGCTGTCTCTGACATGAACTCAGTGGCTGGCTCTTTGATCACCTCCCCCATGGGGGTTGGGGGCAGTGTTACCAGGCCACAGAGGAAGACAATGCAGCCAGTCCTGATGAGACCTGATAGGCTTAAGTCAGGGAGAAGGACCTCCCCTCTCAGTGGACTGGGGAAGGAACATGGGAGGAGTAGAGGGAGAGAGGGTGGGATTGGGAGGGCATGAGGGAGGAGTCTGCAGCTGGGAGGGTATGAGGGAGGAGTCTATAGCTGGGATACAAAGTGAATAAATTGTAATAAACAAATAAATAACTTAAATTAATAATAATAATAAAGAAATACAGAAAAAAACACACAAAATAAACATATTTTAAGAATATATGGTATGCAAATCAACCAAACAGTATACTGCTCTTGCTATATATACTAATCTTGTAGGGAAAACAAAAAAAATTTTTATAAACAAAAGACATAACTCACAATACTGATCTGATCAGTTTTAATCTATAACTGAAACAGTATGTTATAGCTCAATTTCAGGGGTAATAGTTTTGTGATTTTGTTTTTTTATTATTAATATTTGTTTTTTAAATATTATTATTATTTGTTTGTTTTTTAAGACAGGTTTTTGTGTAGCCATGGTTGTCCTAGAACTCACTATGTAGGCCAGGCTGGCTTCCAAGTCAAGAGATCCAACTCCCTCTGCCTCCCAAGTGCTGGGATTAAAGGAGCACACCACCACACCTGGGTTTTTATTATTTTTAACTATATATGTGTATTTATAAGTAGTGTAGGAGCCACAGAGGCTAGAGATGACAACTCCCCCGAGATTGTGGTTACAAGTAGTTTGTGAGCTACCTAATGTGGGTCCTGGGAAACGAACTCTGGTCCTCTGGAAGAACAGTCTATGTTCTTAAAGGCTGAACATTCTCTCTGGCCCCTGTGGTTTTGAGACAGGTCTCACCATATAGTGTAGGCTGGCCTCTAATTTGTAGCAGTCCATTGCTTCAGCAGTGATTATAGATGTGTATCACTGTTCTGAGTGTTGAGTTATTTTTAGATACATAAGAAAAAGTCAATGACTCTTTAAAGAGAATAACTTAAGTTTTGTTATGCTGTGGCTAGACCCTGAGGCCTTGGAAATGCTAGGTAAGAACTCTTCCACTAAGCCACATCCTCAACTGACATTTTGGTGCCTACAAGCTCCTAGTATATTCCAAGTTAAATATCTTTTCACTGTCTCTCACTGCCCTTTCTTCCTCAAGGTGTTCCATGACTGTTTAAACAAAACACTATCACTGGTGTAAGTAACAGCTCTGTCAATTTTTAACTTGTTCTTTCATAGACTACAGAATTTCAATTATTACAATCAAGCAAAATCAAGTGTTCAAATATTTCTTCAACTATACAAATATAAAACCTATTTTATGCCAATTTATAGATAAAAGTTGTTCAGTATTCAGCAATAGGGAAAGTAATGATATGGCTCAGTAAGAAAAGCTTTACCCTTCCACTGTGTGGTCACACAGCAGTGAAATGCACACGCCCCATTTCCTGCCGTGAACTATTCTACACTGTCATCCCCCCACCACCACCCACAGCCATTTCCTACCACTAAAGGCAAGAGTTAAAGGCATTCTCCAAAGAACAGAGAATAATTTGAAAACGAGGTTAACCACTATAAAAACTTCAAAATGAAGGAAACAACAGGTTAAAAATATAAACAACACTCCACTGTCCAGATTGGAACAAGCCACCAAATATGTAAGTCACACTAATATGGCCAATGTTGTCATTAGCATTTGGGTACTCAGTAAAAATCAAAACAATCTAAACCATCTTGTTTCTGCATGGCCTTATTCCTCAGCAAGGAAGATACATTCAAACAATTCAAGATGAGGGGTAGGGAGAAATGAAGTGAAAAATATATATGAACTTTTCTTTTTTTATGGATAACTATATGTGAACTTCTATGACAGGAAAAAAAACAAAGGGTAAAAAGGAAAAGAGAAACTATGTCAGCTTAGACAAGCTGCAAAGCCTTTCTGTACATAGTTCTGTGTTATCATCAGGTAAACACTAAGCATGCACAATATTTAGAGGACAGATGCAAATTAAGAGACATTAACTGAAGACTCAGGGTTAAATGTAGGAAGGGAGGTAGTGAGATGGCTCAGTGGGTAGTGTTTGCCACTAAGCCCGACAACCTGAGTTCAATCCGTGGAACCTCACATTGTGGAAAGAGAGAACCAACTCCCGCAAGCTGTACTGACTTTCACATAGGTGCCACAGCATGCACCCCAGACACACTAAATAAATAGAGGAAAAAAAAATGTAATGTAACGTTGTTTGACAGAGTGAGAGCAATACACCCTCACTCTCCTTGCTGACCTAGAAATCAGCCCTTCTTCCCAACTAGGTAGCAGAGGCCTCAGCCCCGATCAGACTCTTAACTGTGAACGCAGACTCAGTTTCTTTTCAGAGGTGACAGTGCTCCATAAATTTCCCACCAACTTTATTCCACAGTCCTGCTCTGGTAGCAGGATGTGGGCAGGGCTGACTTCCTGGACTTCTTTGGAAGCCCTGAGTTGTTCAACCTACATGTGTGCTACTTAGCAGGTGAACCTAATTCCCCAATGCCCTCTTTTACCTTTACTTCACTTGTTGCTATTCCAAATGCCTTATGCATAACACTGGAGGATTCTGCTTTCCTAACTGAGCCCTTACTGGTACAGTTATTGAGACCAAATGTGGTCTTACCTCTTATCCAGAGGTAAGAGAATCATAATGACAAAAATCTGGAATTAATTCTCCAATCTGACCACATTAATGGTGAAGGAGATACTGATAGCTCATCCTACAGAAGTAACAGTTTCCTGCATCCTCCTCTACAGTCACCTACAGCACTGCACTTCACAAACTTAGCACTTCTGAAAAATCAATCTAGTCTGATCCTATGGGAAGCTGAAATAAAAGGCAGACTAAATTTAGAAAATTACAGGATCTCAGGATCCTATATTCCGCACTTTTGTACTATGTCTCTCAATACATCAAAACTCCTTAAAAGTTGTACTAGGTTAAATGTCCCCCAAAATACCACATTCTGGTTACTAAAGCCTGTACCTGTTTTGTTCCTTGGAGAGGGTTATGGAAAGAGTACCCTTTCTATGTTCAAATGCAGGTGAAATTAAGAATCTTGAAGCTGGGACTAATGGTACAAGCCTATAACCACACTACTTGGGAAGTGGACAGAGAAGGGTCAGAAAGTGTTCAAGGTCTTCTATGCTATGGAGTGAACTGGAGGCCAGCCTGGGCTACATGAGATACTGTCTCAAAAAACAAGCAAAAGATAAAGAAATCAACAACATGGAGATGGGCCAAATGTGCACACCTATACCCCAGCATTTGACAAAAGAGGCAGGAGCTTAGGTTCAAGGCCAGCCTGGTCTATGTAGCTAATTTCAGGCCTCCCGGAGCTTTGTAGTGAGACCTCAACTCATGAAAGAGGGGTCATATAAGAAAACATGAGGATCTGGAGTAAAACACAATAAAAAATACTGTATCTTTTTGTTTTGTTTTTGTTTTTTGAGACAGGGTTTCTCTGTGTAGCTGTCTGTCCTGGAACTAGCTCTAGAGACCAGGTCTGCCCCAATCAAGCAGAGATCCACTTGCCTCTGTTTCACAGCGACTGGATTAAAGGTGTGTGCCACCACTGCCCAACTACTGTGCCTTCTTCTTAAATGTTTAAAAATATATTATTCTACACAGAGTAACACCTACAATGTTTATAGTACCCACCAAATACTCAGTATTGTACTCTTTTTCTTTCACAGTTAAGAGACTGAGAGAAAAATGGCCAACAAAATGATTTTAGGTGACAAAGGCTGCTTCATTCTTTCTCTACAAGCCCAAGGTCAGGGAAACCCAACAGAGCAGTCTGAAGAGAAAGCACAAGAAGAAATGGAAGGTGTCAGTAAAGTGCAAGGCCTGCTACCAGCAGTGCCCTGTGCTGTGCTATGAATCTAACAAGGTCCCAGACACAGAAGACAGCCGAACCCAAGAAAACACAGTTCTTTCTTACACTTTTTCTTTGAAATTTGCTGAGAATAACTTTCAAGAGTAGCACCCCTTCAAATGTATACAAATAACCATGTACAACGATAGACATGTTAAGGAAATTATCCCTGGTTTACATAAGATTACATTATATTCCTTGTATATACAATTCATATTTGTTAATATACCTCAATAAACAAAAAGCATTTTTAGATGAAGAAAATAACCGGGAACAGTGATACATGCCTATAATTTCACTTACTCAGGAAACTGAGGCAGGACGTTTGAAAGGTCAAGAACAGAATGCACCATGATCTTGGGGTGGGATGACAGGAGAAATTTGAAGGTGCTAGTCTTCAGAATTGGGAGTCTTACAGGCACAAGCCAAGAAATGCAGGCGGCCACCAGCAACTGGAATTGGGAATACATACTTGCCTAGAACTACTAGAGGGAGTAAAGCCCTGATGACATTGATTTTTGGATTTCTTGCTTTTGGTAAGAGAATGAGCTGTTGTCTTAGGTTACCAAACTGTGGTGTTAATTTTTACACCACAAAAAAACTAATGTAGGGATTTAAACCTGCTATATTTAAAAAGCAAATAAACTTTTCTCTATATCTAATTAGGAAGAAAGTGCTTAATGTTAGGAAAGAAAGCTGGCAAGAATTAAGCTTGGGTATGTGTGTGTGCAGTACAGTTTAATTGTAAAGTATGTGTTTACCATGCAAAAGGTGCTGGGATTGATATGTATCACAAAAATGCATATATACATGCATGCAGATGTACAGAAGACAAGTAAATTTCAGTACTTAAAAAGAACTGGTCAGGCCAGGGTGTTCGTATACCCGTGCCTTTAATCCGCTCACTCAGGGCACAGGGGCAGGAGGATCTCTTTGAGTTTGAGGACAGCCTACTCTACATTAGCAACTTTCACAACAGCCAAGACTGAGAGATCCAGCCTGAAAAATAAACACAACAAAAATCAGAAAAACAAACAAACAAATACACACACACACACACACAAAAAGTGGGGGGATGGGAAGAAAAGGCAGAGGCAGGAGGACCTCTGTGAATCTGACACCTGTCTGATCTACATATGGAGTTCCAGGACAGCCAGAACTAAAAAAGACCCTGCCTCAAAACATAAAATAAAATAAAGTATCAATCAGTTATCAGGAAAATTGGGACATAAATTAATTCCTTGCATATAATACTTGTTCAATAAATGCTTTATAGAAATATAGACTCAGTAATGAAATAAAAACATCATATAAATGAAAAATTACTTCAACCTCTTGTGGAAACCTCAAAGCCCATTCAGTTCCTTCACAAAAAGTATTAATTTCCACAGGATCAGAGGGACTTTGCTAATGTTACAAAGTGATTCTTTACTATTTATTCTAGATTTTTTTTAGCTATGCTAGAGATAGGAGCCTGAGCCTCACTATGCTAGGCAAGCACTTTAACACCGAGCTATACCAATACACTATCCTTTTTACTGCCACTATCAAAACATAAGAGTGTAGTGCCACCTCCCCCACCACAACCATACTCTTCTAGCCTCAGACATTTAGATATTGTGCTTATTCAAGTCCTTCACACTGCCTGCTGACTGATGTGGACAGGCTCAGGCTCTTCCAACCCTAACTTACTCTCCACACTGCAGGTGTCTTAGGAATATATGCATTTAATCACATCCTTTTCTTGTTTGTAAAGTTCAGCTGACACCTTATCAAACAGAGGACACACAGCTGCTCATAATCTGGCCTTAGCCTAAATTTCCTGTCATAAACCACTGCCTATCTCAAATCATTCATTGTTTTATGTATGTATTTTTGAACGAGTATTTGTCTCTTTTAAAAACCCCTTCCTACAGGGCTCAGAAAACTCCACTAAAGGAGGATAGTATGCCGGTCAGTGGTGGTTGCAAACCTTTAGTCTCAGCATTTGGGAGGCAAAGGCACGTGGATCTCTATGAGTTCAAGGTCAGTCTGGTCTACAGATTGAGTTCTAGGACAGACAGGGCTACAAAGAGAAACCCTGTCCCGAGAAAGGAAGAAAAAAAAAAACCAGAGAGATGATAGTATTCTGAGCCCTGGGAGTGTTTTTCTCTCCCCACTCCCTGGCCAGTTCTGGGCCTTGCTGCATGCCAGGCACACGTGCTACCACTCAACTACCCCTGCCATACTCTAGCGACTTAGCCCCTCCCCCTACTTTGTAAGAGTGCTCACGAATTTATCAGAGGCACATTATGACACTGACTTTTGAAGCTAGAATGTTAATCAGCTTCTCTAGTTCTCTGCCAGCAACTGTTTATCAACCACACAGATGATATCATTTCAAATGAAAACAAACCACCCCTAACCCCCAAAAAAGATAGATAAGTGACTGAAACACACAAAAAAAGGTAAGTGACTGTGCATCCTAGGTTAGGCAACATGGCCGAGATTTTCTTCTTTTCAGTGTTGTACTCCCTTTGTTGCTCACCAGCAACATCTGTCACATTAGGTATTTGCTCTGTGTTGGAGTAACAAAAGGCTACATAAAATCCTTAGTATTTAAATCCTCAGGAAGAATGATCTCTTTGTGAATTAAGTCATTCCCAGGAACTCTAGAGCTTTCAGGGGTCAGGGTGGTACAGCTTTGACAAGTCTTTCCGTACATCTGTCAGACAAGGGACAAAACTGGTTCTCAATGTATTCTAATAAATACAACTTTATAAGTTAAGTAAGAACCTTGAACATCTCTAATATGCCCTGTTTCTTGCTAGTCATCACACACAGATTATCTCATATAAATATAACCTGAAAAGAAGATATCACTTCTTTTCCAGATTAAGCTTCTGGGGCTGGAGAGAGGTCTCAGTGACTAAGACACTGGCTGCTCTTCCAAGGGACCCAATTCCAATTCCTAGATGTCGGGTTTCATCTGGAGCTGCTATGTGTTCAAGTGTTGATTGCTTGCCCCCCAGGATTCTTGTTGTCCTATGGGCAGATTCTCACCTATTCCCGTTGACATTGTGTGACCATAGCCTCCTAAATTGTCCCTGATTGGATAATATAAGTTGCTGGCAGCCTATAGTTGGGCAGAGAGAGAAGTGGGAGGCGGGACTTCCTGGGAAAGAGAAAGAAACTCTGGGAAGCAAACAGGAAAACTTTTGCAAAAAGACAGGAGCAGGCCTGGAAGGTATACCAGCAATAAGACTGGATGGGGCTAAGTGGTCTGGTTAAGTTAGATGAGCTAGTTGAGAGTCTGCCCAACTAAGGTCTTTATTTTTATGGAGGAAGGGCCACCAGGATCTTACAATACTCTTGGTCTTCCATGACAGCTCATATCTGTCAGTCACTCTGGTTGCAAGTGATCCAATGCCCTCTTCTGGCCTCTGAGGGCACTGTATGCTTGTGCTGCAAGAACATAACATGCAAGCAAAACACTCAGCCACATAAAATGCTAAAATAATTACAACTAAGTTCCAGGGGATCTGACGTCCTTTTCTGGCCTCTGCATACAAGTGATGCAGATGTACATTTAGGCAAAACACCCATACGCATAAAATAAAAATGCCCACTGAGACATCTCGCTGGCTCCAGAAAAAATACCCAACTTTTAAGGAGGAGAAAACAAAAACTCAGAGTAGGTATAAAGTTATACGTGAATCTTTCTTTGTGGAGTGAACTTGTTTCTTAGCATTTCACCTAATGTAACCTAAAGCTTCAACTTTGGATTAACTCTAATTTCTACCATGCTGCCCAACCTAGGATACACAGTCGAATAACTTAGTCATTCTGTTGTTATTGGAATGGTTTCATTTAAGATGGTACCTTCAATGTAGTTTATAAACAGTTTTGGGCAGACAACTGGTTAACCTTCTAGCGTCAAAAGTCATTGCCAAAAATAAATACCAACAACAAAACATATCTTTAAAGATGACTAAAAATATAATACAGGGCTGGAAAGCTGGCCCCAGGATTACGAGCATTGTGTTCTTGCAGAGGACCAGAGTTCAACTCCTAGCACTGGGGTATGAAACACGTGAAACTCCAGTTCCAGAGACTCCAGAACCACCTTCTGGCCTCTTGAATGCACTGCATGCATGTGTTACACATACATATAGGCAGGCAAAATACACAGAAAATAAATGTTAAAAGAAGATCTTTCAAAAATTAAAATAAATTTGAATGCATACATATATAAACACGATAGGCGTAGTGGCACAAGACTGTAGTGCTAAAGGGACCCAACCCTACACCCATCCCCAACAAATCTCAGCAAAACAAAAAAGGAGCAAGAGAGAGAGAGAGAAAGAACACACATCACAGCACTATACTTTTTCATTCATGGAGACAATTAGGCTAAATAGATTTAACATACACTTGCTGGTTTTTAAATTGAAAATCTAATATTAAGCATCAATTCACACTGATCTAAACTTAAAATTATTTAACCTCAAATAGAAACTCTAAATTTTTCAAGAAAAGAAGTTACTGAATCATAATTCTCATTAGCCCTAGTTGCTGAATCATAAAATAAGGCTTTTAACTGAGAAATTGTTTCCAATGATTCTAAAACCTTGCCACATTCATTCGGGATATTAAATTCCTCAAAAGGCACATGCTTGAGTACATATTATATCCATTTCAAACTCAAGTGATATAGAACTGAGGGCAAATTATTCGACCTGTGTGATCTTCAATAGTCATCTAAAAAATGGAACCAATAATAATTGTCCTACTTGAGGCTATCCTGGGGTACTTATTAAGCTCCAAGCCAGCCTGGAGGTCTATGATATGAAACCCTATCTCAAATGAAACAAACAAATAAAACATAAATATAAAAAGCCTATGGTTGTCTAAAAACATACAATATGTTGGATAAAGTAACTTTTTAAAAAGATTGAAAGGATTACATTAATTTGAGTCATGGATGAGTTTAAATTTTGAAGGGTTTTTAATGTCTGCCTAAATTATTTAAAATTATTCTTGGTTAGAGCAAAGCACTTACCTAGCATTCAGTATGCCCTATGTTCCACCCCCAGAACCATTAAAAATCTCCGCCTTTAAGAAAGCGATTACAAAGAACTGAAGTCACAAAGACATGCCAACAGCTCAGTGATATAATGCTCCATCAATATTCCCACAGGGTTCATTCCACGGGTCCCCCCCCCCCCCCCCCCCCCCCCCCCCCCCCGCCTACCTCCCTAAGCACAGAAGATAGGAAGAGAAGAGAGGGCGCCTGTGACCGTGCTTGCTATCAGAACAGGAGTAGTTGAAAGGCAGCCCGACTAAAAGCGGCGAGTTCGGTTTGGAATTTATTGGTATAGTGCATCAGGAAGGAGCCAGAAAGAAACAGAAGACTCAGTAGAAAAAAATTTAAAGGGAGGAAAGTTAGTAAAAAATGTAAACGTAGAAGCCATTCTTCGAAAGGAAACAACTTTTGAGTCAGTAGCAATGGAATTAAACCGTGAGAAACAACCAAACGTCATCTGTAACTACCAAAGCAAGTGCCTATACTCAACTCTGATGCCATATTCAAATATTGCACTTAAGAGAATAAAGGACACGCTTCTCAAAAGGAAGTTTAAGTGCCTTGCTACAGTAAGGCCCATTACTATACTTAATATCCCTTAATTCATTTGAACTAGCAGAAACTTTAGTTGACTTAAATAAAAATACTCACTGAACTCCTCCACTCTTCAATACTCAGAACCCCCGCACCACTCGCCACACACACACTCTCTGATGGGCACCTCGCATGGTCTCAGACACCCATCGCCTTTGGTCTAGCCTTACCACGGGCACCCTTTCCATCTCTTGAAGTCCCTGCAGCTTCTTGAGCGAGCACACAGTCCTTTCCCGGCAGACCTGTCCCTACTCTAGAGTTCCAGGATGGACGGGAGCTCCAGGGAAGACTGGCCGCCAGCCTGGCCCCCTGGGCACTCGGCCCGCCAGTCTGGAACTTGCAGGCAAACTGTCTGCCACACCCCTCCCCTCAGGACCTTTTCCTTCTCCACCCAGAACGTTCAAGCACGTCCGGGCCGGAGGGACAAGGCGCCCATTCATCTGCTCGCTCTGAACGTGAGCTGCAGCCCTCCCCTGCAGTCTGGGTGGCCCAAGCATCCCGTACCTCAACCGCCCCACGCCAGCCCAGCCCACAGTCTCCGGCCTCGGCGCCCGCCGCTCCCCGCCAGCGCACTCCGCTCACCCGCCGTGCGGCTCGACCAGCTACCCGCACCGAAGCTCCGGGCTCCGAGACGCCCGGCGCCCCAGGCTGCCGAGCCCGTCGGCTCCGCCGCGACCGCTGACCCGCAGCGCCGCCGGCTCCAGCCGTTCCGGTACCCCGGACCGCCTCGACGCGGCCCAGGCGTTTCCGGGTTCCCGCGGTCCCGTCCGCCAAAGGCTCCGGCTTCCGCCTCGGCCCAGGCAAACGCCGTTCCTTGTTCGGCTCCGTCGGACCCAGCTTCGCGCTTGTGGGCCGCGTCTTTGAGGTGATCGCACCGGGGCTGCTCCTTGTGCAGCTCCCGTGTCGGCCTCACGGTTGCGGGACAGTGATAGGAAGGGTGTTTCTGCCAGACACTCCAGCAGCACAGTGGCAGGATAACCCGAAACTTCAGGAAGGGCGAAGTCCTTTGGGCCAAAGAACCCTGACCGAGAACCGGGAGGCGGATCTTGGCTCCTGAAAATGACCAGCAATTAGTTGAAAACGAGATTATCCCTGGTGCAGGTTACCAACCTTAGTCTAGGAGCCAACTTTTTCCTTTGGAAATGACCGCTGCCCCCACCGTGACAGACCTGGAGAGTCTTGGGAATCCAAAATAGGCTTAGTGTCATTAAACAGGGGAAAGGTAAAGAGAGAGATACCGCGGTATAGGAGAGCGATTTACCTCTTCCTGTCTGAGAGGATCTCATACATACTACGTTTTAAAGCCTTCTAAAATATTTCGCAAATCTTCCAACCACTGTAGCCAATGCTACCGGGAGACATGCTGAAAGGTAATATTTTGGGTTTGGGTTGTTCGTTCCATACAGCTGATTCATCCCTTCCCCGTTAACACTGTGCTAGAATTCAGCTTATGCCTCTTCGTGTTGTGAATGATTAAAACCATGTCTTAGGGAAGCAAAGTTAGGAAACCACAAAGAAAAATAAAATCAGGTGATTGTTAGCACAGGATGCCTCACTTTAAAGCTTTTTTGTAATCTATTCTTCATTGAATGTAAAGTAGATCTAGATATTTGCTGAGGTCTGAATCTAAAATGTTCCCCATCTGCCCATATATGGTACCCCATCATATGGTAAAGATTTGGTTACTAGCTAATGGGCTTTGGAGTTGGGGGAATTGAGTAGATAAGTGAAGGCTCTGACCTAGACCACTGATATATTAAACTTTTGAAGGTATTATTGTGAGATGGTGTAAATTGTGGAACAGGCCTATTTGTAAGAAGTGGGTCACGGGCTTTTAAGGGTGTGTCTTACCCTGGCCTCTCCTCTGGTGTTCTGTGCAGCCTGTAAGGTTCTTTGTACTGTTAGGCCCAGCAAGAGCCTAAATATAAGAAGGTATGAAGAGAACTCAGGAAACTAATCATCCATCGATGCAAAAACACAAGAGACTCTTCTTGACCATTGTACAATGGGGTCACCCCTGCTGGTCAGCAAGGAGTGGCACCGGAGACAAAGACCTTAGGTTTTTAAAAGACACAAGGCGGGAATCTCCTGGGGTTGACTTCTTGGCAATTTAGGATTGGATGAAATGTTTAACTTTTAAAATAATTGGTTAGTTCTGGTCACCCTTAGGTCCAGTCAGCCCTGTCGTAAATATCTGATCGTCAAGTCAGTTTGGAATTTCCTGCCATCCACAGTTAAATGTGGGAGGGTGATTAACTCATCCCATGTCTGTTCTGAGGAGTGGGGGTTACAGGTTTTGGATCAAAGGTCAGGAGAAGGATTGGGGCCATTTGGCCCAGTTTCCAAACGAAGCCCATCTCACCGACACCAGCCGGTGATTTTTTTTTCTCCATTTAGTAGAGATCTCTGCTTGTTCTCTTCCTTATCTCTGCCCTCACAGATGGCTAATGTCAGGAACTTTTACATTCCTCGGTTCTCTGGAGAAGCACTAAGAGGCTTTAATTAACATGGGCCTAAAACTTGCAAATATAAGTTATAAGGCAATTAAAAGAAACATAGGTTACAAAGTTAGTCTGATACTTTCAGTACATAACTGCCCCACTACATAAATCACAACCAGAGGCCCAGAAGCAACGAAACCACGTGACCTCCGAAACCGTGAACCCATATAAATTCTTCCTAAGTTTTTTGGTCAGGCATTTTTGTCAAAGCAGCGAAGAAAGTAACTAATACAAATCTTACTTAAAAAAACCAAAACAAAAAAAGGGGGGGTCAGGATCCCACATTGTGGCTCAGGCTAGCTAGGCTAGTCTTGAAGGCCTCTATCTATTGGCAACCATTCTGTCTCAGCCTTTCTGTGCCAAGCAATTACATCTGCTTTCTTTCCTTTACCTTTCTCTTCCCCACTCCCACCTCCCAAAATTATTGGAAATTGAACCCAAGCTGTTGTACCTCATGTACTTTTCCACTGAGCCCTTTCTCCATTAGAGAGAGAGAGAGAGAGAGAAAGAAAGAAAGAAAGAAAGAAAGAAAGAAAGAAAGAAAGAAAGAAAGAAAGAAAAAGAAAAACTTAAAATGCCTAATACATGATAATTACAGCTTGGCACTATTCTGAGGTGTATTTTGGGGGAACCTGCTCATGTGTCTACCGATACCCAGAAAATAATTGGTAGCATAAATGTGTGATTGTAAAGGAAAAGGAAGATTTACAATATATTAGCGAGAAAAATATACCTTACAACATAAATTCTTTTCTGTTGTTATTTTATTATGGTTTTGAGACAAGGTCTCCTTATTTAGCCCAGGCTGCCCTGAAACTTTCTATATAGCTCAGGCTGGCTACAAACTTATAATTCATCTTTGTCTTGGCCTCTTGAGTGCAGAAATCACAGGAGATACCACCATGTTCAGTGTCACAAATACATAGGTTGGAGAAAGGGACTTTTTTTTTTTTTCAGGAAATTTTAAAATGAATTTTTAAAGATAGAGAAGTAGAAGCATTTATAATAATGAAGTAGTGACATGCTTTGCTGTCTTGGAGGGCAGAGAACTGAAAAATAACCTAAAACTGTGAAAATAGAGGGCCAGTTTGCAACACTCTTCAGGTAAGGTGTGAAGTCAAGACATGAGCCTTGTGTGGTATAGAAATGCAACTGAAGTCCTCGCTGCTTGAGAAGCTGAGGCAGGGGGATAACTTAGGAGTCAATCTGGGCAACTTAGTGAAATTCTCTCTTGCCTTTTAAGTTTGCTTTAAAGATGTGGGAGAGGACAAGACTAACTGAAAAAATGCCCTAGGTCCAATCACCAGGACTGAACAAAAAGAAAAGAAAAATGATGTGATAGGAGGCCAAAGATCTGTTTAAGTTTTCATCTCTTCTTGCTTTAACTTTGGTAGTTTGGATAAATCCAGAAATTCATCCATTTCACTTAGCTTTTCCAACTAAATGGAACATTTTTTTTAAGTATGCCCTTATAGTATTTTGAATTTCTTTCATGTTTGTTATGATGTTTCTGTTCTGATGTGTTCCTTCCTGATTCTGTTAATTGGGCACATTTGTTTCTTTCCAATTAAAAAAATAACAATACTTTTCACTGACCTTTCCTGGCTTCACAATTTATGCTCCAGTACATAACTTCTTCCCTGTATACAAAATGCTTGACCAGGACCATATCTCTCTTTGGTTCTTCACTAACTTTAAATTGTTTTCTATTCAGTCATTGTTTTTATAGTTGGCCACCCACCAGCTCAGATACCATCATCCTCAAATTTGAAGAATTTTTTTTTTTTTTGCTCCCTTTCTCCTAAGGGCCTAAATCCCCTTTCACTGGCCCCATTGGCATCTCAAATCATCCTGTGTATATCTATATAATTTCACTTCCTTGTCCAGTTTTATATTCCTTGAGGTCAGTGCTTTCCTAATTATTTTTTGATTTCCAGCCTCTTAGCAAAGTACCTACGGCATAAAATTGTATGGTAGGCACACACCTGTAGTCCCACAACCATCCTGGCATGAGTGAAGATATTCTAAAGAAACACTTGTGCTCCTCCCTTTAGTTATCAGACTCCTCAAACAACGGTTCCTAAGATATTGTAATTTCCACAGGAATCTCAAACTGGGAGAAGGAAGACAATGAAGCCTGGGGTCAGCCAGAGGAAGAACTTATCTCCAGAAAAGAGATCTTACACAGTCCAAACAACTTGTCAAAACACCTTGCAGGAGACACTTAAGCCAAGAGAATGATGGATCAGTGATGGGTGTGGCCATACCTTGACCAGAACTACTTATTTATATATACTTCTTGTCTTCTATTTAAACTTAAATTTCATGTTAGACCCTGAAGACTTTGGGGGTATCCACTGGACCCCTTCCCTTGTTCTTCTCCCTGATGTGGTTACACTGAATAAAACCTCGAAGGGCATTATGGCACATGCCTGTAATCCCAGTACGTAGGAGGCAGAGGCAGGCAGATCTCTCAGTTTGAGGCTACCCTGTCTACAGAGAGCCAGGGCTACATATATATATGTATATATATATACATATATACATATATATGTGTATATAAATATGTATGTATATATTGTCTGTTTAACTGACCTAATGAGGACTTGATAGGAGTTCTAGGGTCCAGGCTCTGAACCTCTTAACAACTTCATTATGATTCCCGCACTTGTGGGGCTACAGCAGGAATATTCTTGTGAAATCAAGACCATCCTGGGCTACAGAGTGAGTTGCAAAGGGCTGTGCTATTGAGTGAGACCCCCGACTGAAACGACCAGAAACTAAGTATGTATTTCCTGAACTGAGAGGAACAGAACTCAACTGGTTGGGTTCAGGATGATAGGAGATGAAGTTTACCAGAGCAAGTGTTAGCACAAGTCTGGACATAAAGTAGCTCAAGTGAATAGTCAAGCCTGAAGCTCTTCTGACAACAAGAATCCTATCACCCTTAAGTGGTTTGCTCATCTCCTTTAGCTCCCACAGCAGCCTGACAAAGTGAGCATCAGGGCTTGGCATTTCACAGAAAGTGAAACTGGAGCCTACACACAGGAAATAATTTTACAATCCTATATACACTAAAGGGATAGGATGGGATTTGAATCCTTATTTGTCCCAAGAAACCCATCCTTTTTTGTTTTTTTTTTTTTTTGTTTTGTTTTGGTTTTTTTTTTTTGTTTTTTTTTTTTTTTAATGCTAAGAATCAAACCCAGGCCTCCTGCATGCTGTCAATCAAGTGCCCTCCCACTGAGCTAGAGCCCAACACCCCTATGTATAAGAAAATTACATATAACTACATGAATTTCGAAATGGGGCAGGAGAGAAATGAGCACAGAAGAAAGAGGAGATGGCGGAAGCAAAAGTAGTGACAGAGGTGAGAAGTGTTAGTGAATTGTGCGGAAGATCACAGGTGAAGACAGAGAAAACAGCAGTCAGTACACTATGCAAGGAGACTGGTTTATCAGCTGATCTTTGTATGTGTGTGTGTGTGCTTCTCTGTGTGTATGTGTATTTTGCCCACATGTTTGTCTGTGCATGGTGTATATGCAATGCTCAACGAGGCCAGAAAACAGTATCAGATTCCCTGAGAGTGGGATGGCAGACACGTATGAGCTGCTGGGAACTGAACGTGGGACCTCTGGAAGAGCAGCCAGTGCTCTTAACCAGCCTCCTATCATCTAACCTTGACAGCAAAATTTCACAACATTTAAGACACAATGATAACAAGAAATCAGTTTAAAGGTAGCTAGGGCCAAATAAATTATTTCTGAAATATTTGTTTAGAAATGCCAGAAAAAAAAATAGATGATCTGCTTATATTTAAATTTCAAATAAACAATAATTGTTTGGTTATACAATATTTGGGATATACTCATACTAAAAAATTCATTATCAGACATTCTAATTTAAGTTGGCCATAGAGCCAACCTGAAGACTTGCTACATACTGAGTTTAGGCCAGCCTGAGCTACATGAAACCATGTCTCAAAAAACAAAAATATGGCTTGGGCATGATAGTATATACCTTTTTAATATAATTTTTATTTATTACATTTATTCAAGTTGTATCCCAGCTGTAGCCTCATCCGCTCCCTCCCTCCCTTCCTTCCTCCCTCCCTCCCTTTCTCCCTTCCTCCCTCCTTCCCTCCCTCCCTCCCTCATCTCCTCTCATGCCCCTTCCCCAATCCACTGATAGTGGAGGAACTCCTCCCCTTCCATTTGACCCTAGCCTATCAGGTCTCATCAGGACTGTCTTTCATAGTCTTCCTCTGTGGCCTGGTAAGGCTGCTCCCCACACAGGGGGAGGTGATCAAAGAGCCAGCCACTGAGTTCATGTCAGAGACAGCTCCTGCTCACCTTACTAGGAAGCCCATTTGGAATCTGAGCTGCCACAAGCTATCTCTGTACAGGGGTTCTAGGTTATCTCCATGAATGGTCCTTAGTTGGAGTATCAGTCTCAGAAAAGACCCATAGGCCCAGATATTTTGGTTTTGTTGTTCTTGTGGAGCTCCAGACCCTTCCAGTCTTTCTATCTCCCTTTTCTTTCATAACATTCCCTGCACTCTGCCTAAAGTTTGGCTAAGAGTCTCAGCATCTGCTTTAATACCCTGCTGGGTAGTCTTTCAGAGGCCCTCTGTGGTAGAGATCCTGTCCTTTCCCTCTTTTTTTCTCCCTTTTCTGATGTCCATCCCATTTGCCTTTCTGAATGAGGATTGATCATCTTACCCAGGGTCCTCCTTTTTGCTTAGCTTCTTTAAGTGTATAGATTTTACTATGATTATCCTATATTATATGTCTAATATCCACTCATAAGTGAGTATATACCCTGTGTGTCTTTCTGCTTCTGGGATACCTCACTCAGGATGATCTTTTAGAGTTCCTGCCATTTGCCTGCAAATTTCATGATTTCCTTGTTTTTAATTGCTGAGTAGTATTCCATTGTATAAATGTACCACAATTTCTGTATCCATTCCTCAACTGAGGGACATCAGGGTTGTTTCCAGCTTCTGGCTATTACAAATAAAGCTGCTACGAACATGGTTGAGCAAACGTCCTTTTTGTATACTTGAGCCTTTTTTGGATATATGCCTAGGAGTGGTATACCTGGATCTTGAGGTAGCACTATTCCTAATTGTATGAGAAAGCACCAAATTGATTTCCAAAGTGGTTGTACAAGTTTACATTCCCACCAGCAATGGAAGAGGGTTCCCCTTTCTCCACATCCTCTCTAGCATGTGTTGTCACTTGAGTTTTTGATCTTAGCCATTCTGATGGGTGTAAGGTGAAATCTCAGGGTTGTTTTGATCTACATTTCCCTGATGAGTAAGGATGGTGAGCATTTCTTTAAGTGTTTCTCTGTCATTCGATATTCCTCTATTGATAATTCTCTGTTTAGCTTTGTATCCCATTTTTTAATTGGATTACTTGATTTGTTGCTGTTTAACTTCTTAAGTTTTTTATATATTCTAGATATTAGCCCTCTGTCAGACATAGGGTTGGTGAAGATCCTTGCCCAATCCGTAGGTTGTCATTGTGTTCTGATGACAGTGTCCTTTGCTTTACGGAAGCTTTTCAGTTTCATGAGGTCCCATTTATTGATTGTTGATCTAAGAGCCTGCGCCATTGGCGTTCTGTTCAGGAAGTTGTCTGCTGTGCCAATGAGCTCAAGGCTCTTCCGCACTTTTTCTTCTAAGAGGGTTAGTGTGTCTGGTTTTATGTTGAGGTCTTTGATCCACTTGGACTTTAGTTTTGTGCAGGGTGATAAGTATGGATCTATTTCTATTTTCTACATGTAGATATCCAGTTAGACCAGCACCATTTGTTGAAGATGCTATCTTTTTTTTTCCATTGTATGGTTTTGGCATCTTTGTTAAAAATCAGGTGTCCATAAGTATGTGGATTTATTTCAGGGTCTTCTATTTGATTCCATTGATCCACCATTCTGTTTCTATGCCAGTACCATGCAGTTTTTATTACTATTGCTGTATAGTACAGCTTGAGACCAGGGATGGAGATACCTCCAGAAGATCTTTTATTGTAGAGGATTGTTTTAGCAATTCTGGGTTTCTTGTTATTCCAGATGAAGTTGAGAATTTTTCTTTTAAGGTCTGTAAAGAATTGTGTTGGTAATTTGTTGGGAATTGCATTGAATCTGTAGATTGTCTTTGGTAAAATGGCCATTTTTACTCTGTTAATCCTGCCAAGCCATGAGTATGGGAGATCTTTCTATTTTCTAATATTTTCTTCTATTTCTTTGTTCAGAGACTGGAAGTTTTTTTCATACAAGTCTTTGATTTGCTTGGTTAGAGTTACACCAAGGTACTTTATGTCCTTTGTGGCTATTGTGAAGAGTGTTATTTCCCTCATTTCTTTCTCAGTCCATTTGTCTTCTGGATAAGCCACTTTGCTGAAGTTGTTTATCAGCTGTAGGAGTTCCCTAGTAGAATTTTTGGAGTCACTCATATATACCATCATATCATCTGCAAATAGTGATATTTTGACTTCTTTCTTTCCAAACTGAATTCCCTTGATCTCCTTTATTTGTCTTATTGATGGCATATATCTTTTATCCCAGTACTTACTCAGAAGAAAAAAGTCTGTGGATCTCTGTGAGTTCTAGACTAGCCTAGTGTATGTAGAGTTCTAGGCCAGCCAGGACTAGCCACTGAGATACTGTCTCAATACAAAATTAAATAAATAGCCATGCAGGGCTTCAGTCCTAGCACTGTAGAGGTAGAGGCAGGTGGATCTCTGTGAGTTTGAGGTCAGCCTGATCTACAGGGTGAGTTCCAGAACAACCAGAGCTACACACAGAAACCTTGTCTTGAAAAACCAAAATAAATTTAAAATTTAAATAAATTTAAAAAAACTTTAAAACTACATATATATGAAAACTCCATATAAAACTCACCACTTTGTACACTTGCTTAAAAAAAATTAATATCCTCATTTAACTGGCCAAGTGAACCATGGACACATTCTTTAGCGCAGGATCTAAGTCCAGATCAAATAACAGTTGTATAGTTGACACTGCAAGCATTATGTACACAAAGAATTCAGTCTTTTCAGGCATAGCCACTGCTGGCGCCTTATAGATCTCAATGACTTGATGTCAGTGGTTGGAAAACACAGTAGGAGGAAAAGAAAGGAGAGCACTGTGATGGCATCTACCTTTTAAAGGATCTTTAGTCAAAATATATAAAGAAGGTGGGGTGAGAGAAAGAGAGAGAACACAATTCAGTGCTTAGAGAATTAGGCCACAGCTGGCCAGGTATTACTTTACCACATATTTTGTCCCTATACTATTATAATTCTTAAAGCTCTTGAATGGAAATTACAGAGCAAGAAAAACTAGTTTTGTCTTTTTTTTTTTTTTTTTTTTTTCACTTCAAGGTACCAAGTGAGTTGAACCTGGATTGTTCTGGGTAGTTCTTCAAGGTAAAGAACCAGTTCCTGAGGAAAGCTTCAGAGAGCTGAGCTATTGTCTTCTGGCCCACTGGTTTTCTTTAAAGGAATTTTAATTAGGTCACCTGCATATCAACGCACAACAGGTAGTCATGGGAGCCTTCAACTTTTCAGTAGGCTCGGTTGACATTTTGTAATGAGTTTGCTTCTTATTTCTTCCTTTGCCAGAGAGGTTTTCCTGGTGGCTTCTGCTTGTTTGGGTCCCGCTGTCCTTGAAGCTGCTCTTCTCGGTTTTTGTATTACCATACAAAAGTTCCAAGGGGCATCTCCTGAAAGAAGGTCGTTTGGGGGTGGGGGGGTGCATCTTCAGAACCTGAGGACCACAGGGCTGGTTGACTCTGACTAAAACTTCGGGTACCACCTGATACATACTCTAAAGTACTTTGGGAGTCAAGAAAACATTTTTTTTTTTTAATATCAGAGTCAAAATCAAATAGAGATCAAAAACTAGGAAAATTTAAAGCATTTCCCTTTATGTAGATTTCCCTCCACAAAGTGTCCACCAGCGCGGCCAGCACTGAGGGACAGGTGCAATAAACTTGTTCTGTTAAAGCTTGTCAGGGGCTTCTTAAGCCTCTGAACAGGCTGTGAGCCTTGACTCTGGCCAGGCTGCTCTTCAGTTCAACTAATGCTAAAATACATTTGCAGATGAAGTTCTTTTGCCAACTCCATTATGCTGTTTGGCAAATATTCCCACTGGACCCTTGGCTTTCTTCTGAATGACTGGGGCTGTTGCTAATGCGCAGAGGCTGAAGAGATCTCTACTGAAACTTGTCACCACCAAGCAAAGACTTCAGAGATGAGACACCAGAAGGAAGTGGGAGGAAACTGATTTCAGAGTGCAAGTACATACTTCCTGGACGGCATCTTCCAGAGAGTAGCTTTTTCTAGGATTTCTGGGCAGAATTTCCCAGGAGAAGAGACTGTTTGTGAGTTAGTGGGGGTAAATTAGGACATTTCAAGAATAAGTCTGCCCTCACCAGGCGTTTTCAAAATGTAGCTGATAAGGTGGGATGCATTCTGGGAGCAGGAAATTGTGTGAGGAAAATAGCAGAGACATACCTTTAAAATGAGTGAAAGGGTAGTTATCAGTCATCTCAGTAGCTGTTTTGGAGAGGTCATGCTTGTTTTGAGATGTCCTCCTGGAGCCAGTTGGAGACACAATACAGTTTGTACTCCTCCTGTGCCCGCCTAGAACCACATGACTTATTCTGGAGTGTGTCGCCTCAGAGCTGAGCATGAAATTGCACATTTCTGACCCTCCAGAATTTTCTCCCTGCTTTGGAGTCTGACTCTGTATGACTATGGTCCTTTAGGCTACAGCTGACCCTCTTTACCGACCACATCTCTGACCCTTTCCCTTAGGGGAAGCTTCGTTTTTTAGCTCAGTTTTTCCTGTTGGCTTCATTTGAAAGCAGGCTAGTGCACATAAGCACAGGTGTTGGAGGCATCGGAGCTTCTGGAGCCAGAGTTACATGTTACTGAACTGCCCTAATAGGTGCTGGGAACTGAACTTGAGTGTTCTACCAGAGCAGTACACACTCTTACCTACTAAGCCACCTCTGCAAACCCCTCCTCTGGTTTCTTACATAGGTGCTGGGATCTGCACTTTACTGAGCCATCTCTGTAGTCCTACACAATCATCCCCTCCCCCTTCCTCAGTCCCAAAGGTTGAACACAGGGCCCTACCCAGGACAGGTATGTACCCTATCACTGAGCTACAATCCCATCCCTTTCTGTCTTATAGTGGCAACAAGTGAGACAAATGAGTTCACGGTAGCTGATGTTACACAATATGTGTGGTGTTAAATGAGGTCAAACTAAAATGTAGATAAATCTTTTATTTACTATACTTCCTTAAATCAGCTAGAGAAATATCTTACAAAACATGTTCTGTGACTCACAGGGTGGCAGCAATAAAGGATCTAAGAGAGCAAAGTGTGGTAACATTCACCTTTAGTCTGAGAATGAAAAGCTGAATCCTGAGCACAAGGACCCTGTCTTTATTATTTATTTGTTTGTTTGTGGTTTTTTTATACTATTTTTTTTAATAAGGTTCCACTGTGTAGCTCTGGCTGGCCTGGAAGTTGCTATGGAGACCTGGCTAGACTTGCACTCTGCCTCCAGAGTGCTGGGACTAAAGGTGTGCACTACCGTGCTCAGCTTAGTGGTCAAAATAGTGATGTCTTCCACTTCATAGCAACTTAAAGCAATAGTCCTCCACCAGTCTCAACTGTGAGGCAATATGGCTAAAAAATAATTCCACAGCAAAACAGCTCTTGTATACTTAAGGTTAACATATTTTGAATAGGACAATGCTTTGAAGCACAAGTTCAATTATATGGTATAAATCAGACAAGACATCCATCATGTGACTCCAAGCATTGCCATAGTTTGTGAAAATATAAGCCAGTTTGAATGAAAGTCCCTGTTAGCTCAGAATATTCACTTTTAAGTCAGTGAATTCTGACTCAGATATGCATAAGGCAATGCATCCTACGTGACATAAAACTGACAGGCATATGATTTAATAGGTCACATCTGTGAGAAAGCAGGTGCTAACCCCAACACTACTCAGTCACACCAGCCACGTCATCACCTGCTGCCAAATGAGACACATTTAAACTGTCTCTACCGGAAGCCAAGTATTCTCCCTATAAGACACACGTATCCTTTAAAAGGTCCATGCCATCACAGTGCTCACTTGCTCTCTCTCTTGCTCTCTCTCTGTGTTTCTATCCCTGTTTCTCCCTAACTTTCTCTTCCTCACTTCATCTCTGTTCCTCTCTTAATCTCTCGCTCTCTTCCACCCTCACTTAGCCTTTGTATCCCCCCCCCCAATAAATCTCTTGCATGAGATCTGTGGCATTCCTTGGTCCGCCAGCCAAGGCACTCCATGGCATGAACCCTAACATGGGTGGTATATGACTTGGGAGTAGATCCTGATGTGTGCACACTCCCCGCCTTAGGAATCTAAGCCAAAGTGGGACCCTATCCCTTATCTGCGGGCTACCTGTAACACACTCACCTTCTGGCTCACCCATCTCTGGGTACCACCCAACAGCAGCAATTAGTATTTTTCCTTTGGCCAGAGAGGGAGTTACTGTTGAGCATTTGGTACCTCCTTGGTATTCTTAGAGGCGGAGGTACCTCAGCCATGGTCTTTAAGGCTACTGTCAACCCTCTTCACCGACCACATCGTCAACCCTTTCCCTTGGGTGAAGCTGCTTTTTTTTTTTTTTTTTTTAGCTCAGTTTTCCCTTCGGCTTCATTTTAAAGTCCTGGTACCAGGCCTTGGGTCTCTTAAGCCCCTGACCCCCATCCAGTAAAGTGACAATACTGATCAGCTTGTGTCTTCCTTGTTTGGTCCTCCTAAGTCCTGGGGATGCCATGGACTTCAGGGCTTGGACCTCCCCCTCCTCCTCATTCATAGGAACTGCACCATCCTGTAATGGAAGTTTTGGTTTCTTTAAAAAAGTCAGTTATGTTATATAAATATGTTTTTGACTGTGGGATCTTAGTTTGGGCTTTAGTTTGTCCACAGCTGATAATTGCCTTCTGCTGTGTGTGGTCTTTGCCAGCTGGTAATGGCCTGTCTCTTACAGCACAGAGAGGTTTTATGTTTTTGTTTTTAGAGATTTACTTATTTGTTATGTATTCAGTGTTCTGCCTGCATGTACCTGCAGACCAAAAG
Organism: Psammomys obesus; assembly: GCF_907164565.1. Classification (NCBI taxonomy): domain Eukaryota; kingdom Metazoa; phylum Chordata; class Mammalia; order Rodentia; family Muridae; genus Psammomys; species Psammomys obesus. The sequence goes on from NW_026596095.1 coordinate 4,761,469, forward strand.
AGGACACCAGATCTCATTATAGATGGTTGTGAGACACCATGCTGTTGCTGGGAATTGAATTCAGGACCTTTGGAGGAACTCAACTTCTGAACCATCTCTCCATCCCTAAAGTTATGTTTTAAGTTTAAATTATTGTGCTTAAGATATCTATAGAACAAAAATACCCTTAACCTGTAAGCACTATTTGCCCAAGGACAGATAACGTCCTAGAATGCTTGGGGTTGTTATGTAAGATACCATGCCGTGTGTTTTCATGTCTATAAACAAGCTTGGTTGCCCCAACTATGTGTGCTTAATCACTCATAGGTGGGAAGTATTCAGGATGTATGTTTGTCCCCATTGGACAAAGGCAGGAAGTATGTAACCTTGTAGGTTTTGCCTTTATAGACCCTGGGAATTCATAGCTATTCTCTGGGAATCCTGGGTACGGACCTGGCCAGTGTCAGTTTCTGTTGCTTTAAAAACAAAACAAAATGAAAAAACCAATCGTTTGATTTTACCAATGAAGACCCAGGAGCCAGACGCAAGGGTGAAACTCAGAGAGACAGAGAAAGCACCCAACTGACCTTTCTACTCAGCTAATATCCCAGAAGGAAAAAACCAAAAGCCCTTTCTTCTCCATGCTGTCATAAATACCCTTCAACTCAAACTCCCTCTTTTCTGCTTAACCCCTGTTCAGCTGGTTACTACAAGTGTCCATCATCTTGATCAGTATTTAATAAATCTTCCTTCAAATTTGGCTCAAAAAATGTGGTAGTGGTCTTATTCTTGCCCGGTGGGATCAATGCTATGAGTTTAAGGTCAGCCTAGCTGTGGTTCCCTGTCCTGCTTCTCCCTGGGGTGTCTGGACTCCACCAGACACTGAGCCGAAAAGAATGAAGTAGAATCTGGAACCAGCGGGTTCTATAGAATTCCGGTCCAGTTACGAGTGCTGGAGAGAAAGAATTTTGGCATAGGCTGGCACCAGATTGAGCGACAGTGGGAATTCAGGCTCCTATGCTAGATCGGGCAGCAGCAGGAGCTCTGAGGAAAACAGCCGCTCTCAGACAATCTTCAGTGTAATAGCTTGGGCTCCATTATTGGTGAAACAGCTCAAGTTCGTGTTTGTGTTTCATGGTAAACGGACTACATAAACCTTGGGAAGTAGGGAGGGGCTTAGGGGTGAATACCTTCCATTGGTTGGGGCTGGCATTCTGGTGATGTTCTACTTGCATCCAGGGGCCTGACTACCTGTTAGCACCTGGTTGTGGGTTGCCAGATTACATGCTCGGAGGCAGGCATGGATATAGAGAGGAGCCAGGCCACTCCTGCTGGTCGCAGATGAGACTTTAAATCTCAGCTGTGAACATGCTGGACCTCCCCAGTTCCATGCCAGTTCCTCTGGTGTCCTGGTCCACGAGCCCCACATCTGGCCTGCATATTGAGTTTCAGGCCAGCCAAGACTGCATAATGAGACTATGTTTAAAAAAAAAAAAAAAAAAACAAAGATAAAAATAAAACAGAAGAAAACTCACTGTTTTCTGAGGTACCAGTCCTAAGAAGATTTTAACCATACATTCACATTCATTTTTAATATATTTTAATTTTAATTGGCTATATTCTTCCTAAAGTTACACAAATAAACTAGTACGAGATATTCAAGATTATGAAAAATGTAAATTTGTTATTAACCACAATTGAGTCATTATTCAAGCAATTTCATTAAATCTATTTTTATTTTTTGTATATGGTATTTCATTTTCATGATGTCTGTGTGGATGCCTGGTGTCTGTGGAGGTGAAAAGAAGGTATCAGAGTCCCCGGATTTGGAATTACAGATGGTTGTGAGCTTCTCTGTGGGTCCTGGGAACTGAACCTGGATCTTCTGCAAGAGCAGCCAGTCCTCTTAACTACTGAGCCAGCTATGCAGCCCCTCAAACTTTAATTTTTTCATTAGCAGATCTAAGCATATAGTGTCTCTGTATCACAGTAAAAGGTAAACAAAGCCCAGGGGGAGAAAAGGCAGATCTCTGTGAGTTCAGTGTCAGCCTGGTCTACAAAGCCAGCTCCAGGACAACCCGGGCTACACAGAGAAACCTTGTCTTGAGGAACAAAACAAAACAACAAAAAAACTCAACAACAAAATTGAGTGTATAAATGTACGTGAGCTTGGGGTGAATTCAGACCTTGTATGTGCTAGGCAAGTACTCTAATACTGTGGTTAAGCTCTAGCACTGAATTTTTTTTAATTAATTTTAATTTTTTTATTATGGAGTTTTCATACAAGTATATAATATACTTTGAGCATATTACCCTAAACCCAGTTCTTCCCCCCAATCAATCCCCTGTGATTCCCAGACTGTTTTACTTGTATTTTTATGTCATCAGTACATATGTATTTTAAAATTTGTTTTGAGATAAGAGTATCTTTGGGTTGCCTAAGCTGGTCTTGAACTTGGCAGGTGGATCTTGGACTTTGTTTCCCCTTTAATGTGATACAGAGAAACTATATACTTGGATCTGCTAATGAATGTGCCTATTTTTGTGACTTTGGGAGGTAGGTGTGTTACTGTCAAAGTTGTGAGATATATATTTATAAGTTCAGCTGTTCGCTAAAAATGCTTGTATTATAGTCACCGTTATATACTGCCTCGTTGCCTCTGGACACAATTCCCAGTCAATATATATGAATGAACTCCTCAAGAACAACATGGTAGAGTAAAAAGTTTTTAAGATAAACAAGATGAATTTTTGCTAAGAAGAATAATCTTAAGGTGAAGGAAAATGTATCTGTTTCCTAATAAAGAGGAAAGTGTAGGAAAAGTCCCTCATAGGCATGGAAAGATATAGAAGACTCATAGAAAAGAAATATCTTTAGTCTTTTCTATGACTAAAGTTTGATATGGTTTTATCCATAATGTCAGGAGTTTTAACATCGACTATTATACTAATAAAAAATTAGGACTGATTTTTCTATTTGTTTAAAGTACAAAACCCTTTTTGGCCTGGGCTTTTAAGAGACAGAGGCAAGTGGATCTCTGTGAGTTTGAGGCCAGCCTGGTCTACCTAGAGAGTTCCAGACCAGCCAGGGCTACATAGTGAGAGGTTGTCTTAAAAATATAATGATAAATAAATAACTTAAAAATGCCTTTAGAGTCTGCTTGCATTAAGAAGAGGTTGCAGGGAATTTTAATGTTCTGAATAATCATTCTAGAGGACAATCCCATGTGTAACCGATTCCTGCGCTTCTTTTTTATTTTTTTTATTAATTACAATTTATTCATCTTGTATCCCAGCTGTAGCCTCCTCCCTCATCCTCTCCCAGTCCCACCCTTCCTCCCTCTTCTTCTCCTATGCCCCTCTCTAAGCCCACTGATAGAGGAGGTCCTCCTCCCCTTCCATCTGACCCTAGCCTATCGGGTCTCATCAGGACTAGCTTCTTGTTGACTTTATCATGCCCTTTACATAAAGGGACAAAGACTTCCCACTTTGGAAAGAACAAAGGTTCTTTACAGTCAGGCTATCTTTCAAAATATTTTTTATTGTCACTGGTTGACTGGGTCATCAAGTAGTGTTTCCTAATCACCGTGTTCAAACTGCCTGATGGCTTTTGACATCCTGCCTTCCTTCCTGACAACAATTTTTGGCAACTAAAACTGATTTCTCAGAAGGCATCTGAAAATCCTATAGACATTGTTCTTACTTACTAAGAAAAACAAAAGTTACTGAAACAATTGGGTTTATTCATTTGATGGTGTGCATGTCAGGTCAGAAGAAGTACTTGATCTAGGCTATTACAATGGAGCTAATATAAAAAATTCAGACGCTTTATGCTCTACCATCGAATAGAGATTTGTCAATATCTGTCCATCACTGAAATACCACTATTCATCAGAGTCCCAGTGCCACTTTCTTTGATAAGAAAAAAAGGGAGCTGTGTGTGGTGGTACACACCTTTAGTTCCAGCACTCAGGGAGGCAGAGGAAGGTGGATTGCTATGAGTTTGAGGGCAGCCTGGTCTACAAAGCTGTCTCAAAAAAACAAAAACAAAACAACAAAAAACAAACAAACAAAAAACAAAAAAAAAAGAAAGAAAGAAAGAAAGAAAGAAAGAAAGAAAGAAAGAAAGAAAGAAAACAAAACAGGGGGTCAGAGAAATGGCACAGTGGTTAAGAACTCTTATTGTTCTTGCAAAGGACCTGGGTTTAGTTCCTAGCATCCATGGTGAAATGCTTACAACTACCTATAACTCTAGCTATAGGGGATTCAACACTCTTTTGGCCTCTATGGGTACTGTGTATCTATGGCACACATAAACTCATGCAGACACACATACATATAAATGAAAAGTATGTTAAGAAAACAAAATAGTGATATGGGCCATAGTTCAGTGGCCCCCTTACCCCCTCAGTTCTGGGAACCAAACCAGGGCCTTTTACATGCTAGGTAAGTACTCTACCATGTAGAAATCTATCTATCTATCTATCTATCTATCTATCTATCTATCTATCTATCTATCTATCTCTCTCTCTATCATCTATGTATACAAATCTATCATCTACCTATCTACTTATCCATCTATCCACCCACCCATCCATTCACTCATCCACCTATCCATTCATCATCCATCCATCCATCCATCCATCCATCCATCCATCCATCCATCCATCATCTACCCTTCCATCCATCGTTTTAAGTTTTGATGCTGGATATTGAATATAAGACCTGATTTGTGCTAAGTACATGCTCTAATATGAGTTACACCCCAACTCTAGTAATTTTATTAAATTGGCCTCAACTTTAATTTGAATCTATCAAACTATGTCTAATAGCTAGCTTTCTATCCCCCCGTCTCACTATGTAGCTCCGGCTGGTGCCAAACCCAAAGATCCACCTGTCTCTACATACTGTTTGCTGGGATTAAAGGTGTGCATTACTACGACCCACAAGAGCGTAGTCTTGCCCAGTGGGGAAAAAGCATAAAGGAAAAGGATAGTATTACAAGACAAAATGCCCTTAGACACAAATCGGTGACAATGGAGACACCTGCACTCTCATTGGTGCCCCACACTGTGCCTAGAGCTGAGATAAGATCAGGATGCTCCAAGCCAGTTACAACAAGGTATTGATGACAGGCCATTTGGAGACTATGACACTTCTTCACACCTCACTAGTTTGTCTAAGTGGTAATTGGGGTCATGAACTCTGTGCTTATATTTCTGTCATTCTAGAAGTACACAGCTGAATTTGCTGTACCTATACTATAAAACAATAACTCACTGTTTGACCGGGGGCAAGATAAACGAACATATACTATCTCCTCCAGGAAGCAGCGAGCATCTGGAAGAGAGGACAAAAATAATTAAGAGTCAGAGAAAGGGGTGGAGGGCTGAAGTAGGTTATCCTTTAGCCTTTCTACCTGCCAGCCTGCAGCAAAACAATCTTCCTATAGTTACCCAGTGTTTGCCAAGACCAGAGAAGCAAGGACAAGGACACAGAACACAAGAACACATTACTTTTATAAAATCCAGTTTTGTCTGTCTTATGTTGACTGAACCTACAGCCATGCTTGTTCGGACACTAGGTGGTGCACTGAATCCAAATTTATGTGAGTTCTGTACTAGATAAAATAGGACCCTGGTGGGTAAGACTTTAGTGAAGTCAAGTAAATACAACCTTCTGTTATTATCATCACTCCATTAGTATCCCACAATGAACCAGTTTCCTCAGCAATCTGGACTTGCATATGTAGAGGAATTTTAATTCAGAACATGGCTGTTCTGGCAAGAGATCACATTCAAAGACCTTCTAGGTCTGTGTGATCCACCTGGAATACAAACACACCTTTAATCCAGGAGACAGAGACAAGCAGATCTGAGTACAGAGCAAGTTTCATGTAAAGAAGAGCTTAGGTCCAGGTATGGTGGTACATGCCTTTAAATGAAGGTAAAGTTAGTTTGTAGAAGGAGGACCCCATGTTTGAAAATGCTGTCTCATTGAATGGCAGAAAAAGTGATGAATCACAGAAAGACTTTACAGAATAGGATACACCCAACTCTCATGAGAAAAGAGAGGAAAGGAAAGCTACTTAATGGGCAATGCAGAGAGAGAGGAGGAAGTTTTACCAGGACTAATAGACAGAGACAGGTTGAAGAGAGAACAAGCTAGACCCAAGTGAACACAGAAGGACCCAGAGAATAAGAAGGGGCCGTATGATTAGAGAAGGGGCCGAAAGATTAGAGCACATTGAATAAGTCAGCTTTGAAAGGAGTTTGAGCCACAACAGCTGAGTTGAACCAGCCAGCCCAGAGCTCAGGAAAAAAAAAAAAAAAAAAAAAAAACAAGTAAGGGTGAGCTTATTAAGCAGCAAATCTCAGAACCTGAAAACATTCTAGGCCTTAGGTTAGATTGGACAGAGACTAGAAGCTTCCAGGACGAGGCCTAGGTTAACAGGCTGAGGCAGTAAGTCTCTGAGACAACAACTGAACCAGAAGAATAAAAGTTCCTTTCACATGCATGAGTCATCCTTGCCATACCACCACTATCCTGGATATGTCTTATATTTATTTCTCTGGGAAAGTCACACTTCAGGTATTGCTTCATTTATCTCCCTGGCCACCTGGCTGCAGCTATATTGTTTGGTGTTCCCATTTCCTCATAGCACATAAAATTATATGATAAAACAGATCGGCAGCGAGGAACCCACACTGGCTGGCTGGGTTAACTCGTCCTGGGACAATCCGTCACGAGCTTCACTATGTTGTGGAGGATGGCCGCACATTCCTGGGCTTAGGTGGTCCACATGCTTTAGCCTCCCAAGTAGCTGGGACTGTAGGGGAGTACCACCACACCTAGCTGAACAAGGCATCTTGACCTCAGACTAACTTTGGGATTTTCCAAAAGCGTCCCTGGAAAATCTCAATGGGTTTGTTTTCTCTGCTCATTGTTGAATTTTTTAGGTTCATTTGATAAGCCTCACAGGAGAGACTGATAAATGAACAATGTTTTATCCTTCTTTATGTATTTTGTGGGTGTACATCATTGACAGAAATGTTACAAGGGTTGTACAAACTTTCTAAAAATCTGACATCCAAGTTTAATGTTGAAAGTCATAGCTCTAACGATCTTAAAACACCACGTAACAGAAATAAGCAGGTTCCCTTACCAACCCATCATGATGGATCCCCACCAGGTCTTTAACCACGATTGCTTGAAGTCTTTTGCCACCTGCACACAGTGAATTTGTTTTACCATTATTTGTTCCTGAAAGCTTCTTCGAGCCCCTATAACCACAAAGCGCTTCCTTTTTTAGTGGTTTCTGGAAAAGTTTCTGAAAAGGACAGACTTCAAGGTCTCCAAACCTTTGGGCTATGTAAGAACTTCCAAAAATCAATTCCATTCAGTTCCGATGGAGAAAAGATTGACTCAGGAAAAAAAAAAAAAAAAAAAAAAAAACAGGAGCAAACAGAGCAAGAACGGATCATATGAGAGTCAGTGAAGTAATGAAAACAATGGCAATGTCTGTGCGGTTTTTGTTAAATGTCACTGACTCTTGTCCTATTTTCTAGAGGTAATCAAGTCCTTTCTTCTCTCTTTTTTCCCCTCACCAGTTTCTTATTCTATTTTCTGGTAGTATAACAGAACACCCGAGTTTGAGTAAAATTATTCTTATTCTTTTTTTAATAATTTTTTATTGTTTGTTATTAATAGTTATATTCTTATTCTTATTTGGTTTGTTTCAAGAAAGGGTTTCTCTGTTGTAACCCCAACTGTACCGGTACTCAATCTGTAGACCAAGCTGACCTAGAATTCACACTTCTGACTTTCTCTGACTCCGGAGTGCTTGGATTAAAGGCATGGGCTTGATGCTGAGTAAATTACAAACAACAGAAACTTGGCTCACTCTTCTAGAGGGTAGAAAGTCCAAGACTGATGGGCTGCCATGGTGACACCCTCCTCCAAATCAGGGTTCTTTAAGAGAGGGGGTTTATTTTGTAAATTGTCTAACATGATCACATGGGGTGGGAAGTCCTGTGTAACAGGTTATTTGCAAACTAGATGAAGAAGTGATTGGCCTGGCTGAGCCCAAGTCTGCCAGCCTCAGAATCAGGGACATTGCTGGGACAAAGGCTGGCTTGTACAAGGTCAGAGTCCTAAGGTCAAAGCAAGCTAGAATTCTGATGTCCAAGGTAGGAAGGTGAGGGGCTTTGCTCCACTAGGGAGGGGAGATAGGGTGGGGAGAAGTAGGCAGACTGAATCTCCTAACTTTTGTCTTTCTGTTTTCTATCAGGGATCCTACCAGATTGAATAGTTTACACCTCATGAGGGAATATCTTCACTTAATTTGCTGCCTACGTACCCTTCAATTCTAGAACCATTGTCACAGACACATCCATGAAACACAGACCACCTGCCATCTAAGCATTTATCCATACAGCCTTCATGGCATGTCATACCACAGCAGAAGGCAAATGAGCACATGTGAGGTGCAGAATAGAGGCCCACATCATCCCTCTCTCCTGTGTTAACTAACCTGCATTTACATAATGGCACCACTGAATTTATGAGGTTACTGCTTATGTAAACTAATTACCTCTCAGAGAGCCTACCTCTTGGGGTTGAGGCAACGGTTCAGCTGGTAAAGTGCTTGATAAATTGTGGCACAGCACGAGGACAAAAGCTGAATTCCCAGCACCACCAACAAAAAAGGCTACGTGCACTAGCACTTGTCTGACATGGGACCCTGGAGCTCACTGGCTACCCAGGTTTGGTGAGAGACCCCAGCTTAGAAAATGAAGTAAAAAATAATTGAAGATGTTGGACACCAACTTCTGATGTACACACACACACACACACACACACACACACACATCACGCATTCAACCCCACAAAGCATCTCTCTCTCTCACACACACACACCATCATCACCATCATCATCTTAATGATTGCATTACCATGCCAACTGTATTTCCCAGAGAGGTTTGGAACACACATTCAATCAATAGCAGTTTCTACCTTACAGTAGAGATTGTATATCACTTTGGTGATATACCATTAAAAATTAAAAATAATAAAATCTTCCTTTTTCTCTCTACCTGATTCCTTTAGAATTTAGAAAATGTTATCAAGTATTCATGTTTGCCTGGCAACATAGTTATTTTTTTTTCACTTTTTTTTTAATTATTTTTTTTAATTTTATTTTTCTTTTTAGTTACATTTTGTTAACTCTGTGTCCCGCTGTATCCTGCTCCCTCATTCCCTCCCCAACCCCGCACTCCCTCCCTGGTCTCCTCCCTGCCCCTTTCCAAGTCCACTGATAGGGGAGGACCTCCTCCCCTTTCATTTGACCCTGTTTTATCAGGTATCTTCAGGGCTGGCTGCAAAGTCCTCCTCTGTGGCCTAACAGACTGCTCCTCCCCTGGGGGGGGGGGTGTCAAACAGCCTGCCCTTGAGATCCTGTTAGAAATAGTTATTTGAACAAGTTCAACAACAATCTGCTTTCCGTGGTTATGGCTCAAGCACACTATTTGTGAATGTTACATATGAAGACAAATATGACCTGACAGTTTCCAGGAAGTGAGGTTAACTTTACCAAGCCAATAAATTACCTTGATGAAAACCTGGCCTAGTGCCTTGTTTACAATGTCCCTGGCCTTACTATGGAGAAGAAAAGTCATTTGCTGGCAGGCCCTGCAAGCCCACAAGCCATGGGAATCCATGAGCACATGGTCTGAGCTCTTCAAGAAGAAAAAAAAGTCTCGATAATAAATAGAAAATCTTGATAATCCATGCTTATAACTGTGTTATCAGTAAGTTCTAATCCGGTTATAAAAGAAATCCTTGGTGATAAGCTGCTTTTACAGTTCTTATTAAAAAAAATACTAGTGGGGTTGGGCAGCTGGAGAGATTGTTCAGCGCTTTAAAGGTACTGGCTGCTCTTCCAGAGGACCTGGGCTCAGTTCCCACATGGCAGCTTCCTATAACTCAGTTCTAGGGGATCAAACACCCTCACAAAGGTGTGCATAGAGGCAAAACATTGATGCACATTAAATCAATCAATCTTTTTTTTTTATTTTAAAGCCAGGGTTTCTCTGTGTAGACTGTGCCTAGAATTGCTTTGTAGAGCAGGCTAGCCTCAAACTCACATCAATCTGCCTGTCTCTGCCTTCTGGAGGGCTGGGATTAAAGGATGTGCCACCACACCCGGTTCAATCAATCAATCTTGAGAAAAACAAAAACAAACAAACAAAACAAAAAAACCCCAACCACTTGGTTGGGAAAGACATGGCAACAATTTGTGGTTGGTAGATCCCAAACCCCAAATTCCAAACAAAACAAAACAAAATGACATTTAGCATTCTTCAGAAACCTGTGAAATGGTTTTCTTTCTGCCGGGAAGAAAGGGCAATGGGGCAAATGGGGCTTCCAGCTCCCTATTAACACATACCTGTAATGCATATCAAAGTCCCACACTAACCTCAGGCTTCTTAGTAACATATACCTGCACTATCAACGCCACCAGGACCTTCTGGCCCTATATTTCCAGGCTGTTCCAGACTACAGCTTCTACCCAACCCTGGCCCTACCTGCTCTCTTTCAACTGGACTGTCCTGGCCTCTTCTGCTATTCTCTATGCCTTTGAGAGGGAGCCGTGGTGGCTTTGGCCTCCCCCAAATGCCTTTGACCAGTCTCTTTAAAATACCCAGAGATAAGCCTGACAGTTTCAGATTTACAATAAACCTTCTTCCCACCATTTAGTGGTTTCACTGTGCCCTTACTTAGTGATCACTGACAAAAAAACAGAGAAAAAGGCACTAAAAAGCAATCCTTCAAAATATATAGGATCTTTTCCTTCTCTTTTAACATTCAGTAGAAACTGATGTTAAGGCAATTCTTCTTTTATGTATCTTGTTTGTTAAGGCCTGATTACCAGAATACTTCCAGGAAAAAAAGGACCATGCTTAGAGGGCTCTCTTCCTAAAATTATCAGTATATTCATACCTCATTGTTTTTGTTTTGTTTTGTTTTTTTGTAGTGGTGCTAAGGACTAAAAACAGGCCTTGAGCTGGGTGGGTGTTGACACAAGCCTTTAATCCCAGCACTTGGGAGGCAAAGGCAGGGGGATCTTTGAGCACTTGGGAGTTTGAGGCCAGCGTGGTCTACAGAGTGAGTTCCAGGACAGCCAAGATTACACAGGGAAACCCTGTCTCAAAGAACCAAAATAAATAAATGGATGGATGGATAGATAGATATAGATAGGTAGGTAGGTAGGTAGATAGATAGATAGATAGATAGATAGATAGATAGATAGATAGATAGATAGATAGATAGATAAGCAGGCCTTGGGACCTTAGGAGTGAAGAGATGGCTCAGCAGTTAAGGGCATTTACTGTTACAGAGGAACAGATGAGTGACTTAAATTACCTCTGACTCCAGCTCCAGGAGATCCAATGACCTCTTCTATCCTTCATGAGCACTGCCCTTATGTACACGTATACACACAATTAAAAAAATAAAAAAATGTAAAGGCTGGAGAGATGGCTCAGCCTCTAAAAGCACTAGCTGCTCTTTCAGAGGACCTAGGTGGTTAGATTTCCAGCATCCACACAGCAGGTCACAATTGCCCATAGCTCCAGTTCCAGGGGATCTGGTGCCCTCTTCAGGCCTCTGTAGGCACCAGGCATGCACCTGTGCACAGAGCTACAGTGACAAACATATAATAGATAACTGCTTTTAAAAGTTTTTTAAAAAGTACATTTTAAGCACATGCGCGAGTGCGCACCCACAGAGCTTCTTTACAGATGCCAGGCAAGTGCTCTACCACTGAGCTACACCCTTCGCCCAAGTCACATATATTTGAAAAATTCTGCAGCCCATGTGCCGGGAATACCTAAGTGAAGCAGGGCTCTCTTTCAAGATTATTCCCAAGCAAAGGGTAAACAACTACCTTTCTTTGTATAGAGGGAGGAGGTTAAGCCAGCAGGATCCATCAAAGTGCTGAGACATTTTATAGTCCTGAGAACACAGAGCTGGCCTTTCAGTATCTCCAGCGCAAACATTCTACAAGAAGGAAGGACCTCCCTTATGTTTGCTTGGCTTCCTATTCCAGAACAAAATAATTTGAAGGCAGTTGGAGTCTTTGTGACAAAAATTCAGTCCTCAAATATTTTTTAATAGGCATTCTTATCCAAAGAGATCTTAAAATAAGCCTTAAAAATTCTCTATTCATTATTACCAAATTTAATAACCTACTGGCTTAAAAAATCCTTAGTTTTCTCATAAGTCAAAATTTCAGCATTAATGTATTGTTGAAATACAGGTAGTTTTATTTGGGGGTTGTCTGTGTGTGTGTGTGTGTGTGTGTGTGTGTGTGTGTGTGTGTGTGTGT
>NW_026596095.1:4773845-4774587 GCF_907164565.1 Psammomys obesus
GTGTGTGTGTGTGTGTGTGTGTGTGTGTGTGTGTGTGTGTGTGTGTGATACATGTGCGGATGCATGTTGCAGATCCTTAGTGAGAAAGTACTGACGGACAGAAGAAGGAAAAAGTGGAGAAAGGGGAGTCAGGGAGGCCAAGAAGAAATCAAGAGAGGAAAGCCACCATCCTCAGCAGATACCTTTCCAGTGGTTGTCAATCTTCCTAATGCTGTGACTCTTTAATACAGTCCCTCAGGTCGCGGTGACTCCCAACCACAAAATTATTTCATTGCTATTTCAGTTACTGTTATGAATCATGATGTAGATAACTGATATGTAACCTCCAAGGGGGTCTTGACCCACAGGTTGCGCATTACTGCTTTACACCATTATCATCACAGCCAGGGCAGAGGACCTGAGTTAGTCCTCAGCCTGTGTAAAGGAGTTGAGATGAATCAGATGGGCTGGTTTGAACTATCTTCAAGTTATCATAAGATGAATCAGTTTTTGGAGCATTCTTTCCCATGTTAAAACTGAGCAGCTTCTGGGCGAAGTAGCTTACACCTGTAATGCCAGCACATGGAAGGCTAAGGCAGGAGGATTGCCATGGGTTTGAAGACAGACTGGGCTACAAAATGAGTTCCAGGCCAACCTACAGACAAGGCCTTCCCTCAAAACAAAAAAAACATCTCTCTCTCTCCCTCTCTCTGTATACACACACACACACACACACACACACACACACACACACACACACACA